>NC_136884.1:20573060-20595560 GCF_949152265.1 Phoxinus phoxinus
GTTTAACGTTAATTGCAGCACCTCTATTTTAATGTACGTTAAATAGTTTTATCCAGTGTTGTCTTAAGTCAGCAAACAAACCTTTTTTTTTTATAAAGGTAACGTTAATTACCTAACTTAGTTACCTAACTTATTTTTGTCAGTAACGTTAACTTATATTTTCAGACAGGATTACTTGCAATTACACAAGATAGTATAGTAAGATAGCATATCTGATAGTGTAAGTTATGTTACTTCATTGGACATGGATAAATTAATGTACAATAAATCTCATTGTAACTTTACCTGTCTACTGTAAAACTGGCATAAAATGTAAATGTTAACCATCCTATTGTATTCCTGTCAAGGTTTTCTTTCTGGAGAATGTAGTTAATTTAATCTGATTATCATGAAGACTTTGTTCACACAAGGTATCTGAACACACAAAATAAATTTGGATAATGTTCAACTTTTGGGTGTTTTGTTTAACCTGTGGTCAAAAATGCCCATTTATCAGATGGACACAGTTGAAATAACACAATGTTTAATCTGAGTATTTGTTATAGTCAAAAATAATCCATACATTATGCTTTTTACTCCGAAACAAGTTGTATGAGCCCAGGTCAATGAGGTCATGTAAACAAAATGTTTACAAAAACTTAAAAGATAAAAAGATCTATCACAACATTAGGTGATGTTATACAGTATGTAGCCTATTATTTTGGATTTATAAACTGCTATAATGTGGCGGTCATTTTGGACAAGGAACACAAAACTAGCTAACATGAAATGAACACAACAGGAGGGTAAATGCCGGAATACAATGGCAGTTAGTGTAACATGTTCTGTATTGTTTCAGGCAACGACATGGCTTCAACTAAGTCACACAAAGGCATGAGCGATGCTGACTGGCTTGCGCGTCTGGAGAGTTTTGCCCGAACAGGAGTTTGGCCATCTAGGGAGGGGAATAGACCTGCTCCCCGACAAAAAAGATGGCATGAGTTGTATCAGAAGGTAAATTATGCAGCTAGATTCATGGGTGAACTAATAAACTTGTATGATAATACATTGTGCTATTTTTATTTATGTGTATGGATAAGTAATTATTTACAATGTAAATACAATGTACTATTGATATAATTAAGATGACTTAAGGCTGTTTTGAGATAACATGGACTAGAGTGTCATAGCTACACTTTATGTTCACAGATAGAAAAGTGCCCTCTGCAAATGAGGGGGCAGACGACCCTTCTGAAGGAAGCTCAGAAATGTATTTGTGGATTTCACAAGGTAACTTAAATTAGCCTAGTTCAAGTTGCATAACTAGATAGATGTGTTTGCAACATCAATGTGTCTTTATATCTAAAATTAGGCATTAGGAGGACTGTATAATATTATGTGTCTGGTATATCTTAATGCATGTATCACAGGTTCATCCACCAGTCACAGTGGATGCATCACAAAGCACCCCTGCCCAAAGCACACCCTCCATCAGTGATGTGTCCTGTCCTGCAAAGAAAGCCAAATTGACATTGTCAATGGTAAGCAGACCTTACGATTGCAGGTATCACAGCAGACATTGAAACATCTCAACATTTTCCTATAGTGTTACAGGTTTTGTTATCACTGACTATGACAAACCTTTTCAGTTTGAAAAGTCAAGGTTTGGAGGCTCACATGTGGCAGCAGCAAAACCCAATTTGAACATCCAGAGGAAAACCTCTCAGGTTAATATGAAAGACATCATCACTTTATCATGACATAATCACTTTATCACTACATCATTTTATTTCATAAAAAATGCAATCCCCTTAATAGATTAATCATAACGTTTGACTCCACAGACATTAGAGCACTCCAGTTCAGCCGCAGCTTCATGCCCACCCTCTGATCCTCCTCCTCCTCCTCCTCCTCCTCCTCCTCCTCCTCCTCCTCCTCCTCCTCCATCCCCCAAACCTCATCGACCTATCATCAAGTCCTCCTCATCCTTCTTCCTTCCTCCAGCTCAGAGATCACAACGCACCAAAGAAACAGCAACACCATCGATTAATTCTGAGTTTGCTGTTGTGAGGAGCCCAGTAAGATGTCATTCAAAATATAAACATGCCTTTGTCATTTTTAATGCTCTCTTAGCTTTTATTCAAACCAGTGTTTTTGATAATATCAGCAGGTCTCATCTCAGCCAGAAGACCCTGCGGATCTCCCACTACTGTGGCCACAGACAATGCCACAGCAGGACCAGAAGTGGGTGTCGGAAGCACTTTTTAGGGTTGGTGCAAAGGGTAAGCTGGAGCTGCGTGAAAACCTGCAGTTGTGGTATCACCCCCCACCACCAGCCCTGTTGTACCACCAAGCTCCAGCACCTGATAGATTTTTTTCACAGCGGCTCTTGCTCTGGATGCCATATAGGCTATGGAAGGTGCGGCTCCAGTGTACTAACCCTGCCTGACTACAACCTGGTGACAGAGACCCTGATCTGTACCAGGTGTAGAGCCAGCTACCTGTCCTGGAGTCATGCTGTCCTGCAGCAGTTGGACCTGGCCCATCGATCTGAATTTAGGATCATCCTCACACGCAAGTAAATATTTTGCAGTCATGTTCATTCATATGCTACCTTTTTTGATAAATACTTACAATAATTACAATAATTAGATACCTGATAATAAGATAATTGAATAAATACTTTTTCCAAGGTATGCCTGTGACATTCGAGTTCTTCGCTTGTTGCGTGAGAGGGGTATGGGGAATGGCCCAGTGAGGATCATCGGCCAGCTGAGGGAGAACCACAGTGAGGAGTGGCTAAAACGTGTGGTTCGGTACACATCAGAGTGTGTGGCCTTTTTGGATAAGCCTGGCCTGCAACCACTGCACTTCCAGGAACCACCACCACTTGCTCCAGTACCCAGCTACAAATGGCTCCTCACTGTATACAGTCAGGACATCCTCAACAGGCTCGATCACATCAAGGCCAGCATCACATCCACGTATGGATCAATTTTAAAAATGGATTCAACTAAGAAGGTTAGAGGAGCTGCTTTAATTACTGTACTGCTTTCTATAACGAATTGTTAGACCAAAATAGCTTTATTTTTCAATGTTACTGATTTGGATGTATGTTGTATTATTTGCAATGTTTATTGTTTCTTTTAGATCACCAAGAAGTTGAGTGGGCCTGCGAAAGGCACAGCACAGTGGCTTACCTCAGTAGGCAATGAGGTAGGTCAGGTGCTGATGAGTGTCCTGACTGCGAATGAAGGGGCTGGGTTAGACTTCATGGCTGCAGGGCTAATGGAGAGGTACCAGAGAGCTGGTGTTGATCCTCCCACTATCCTGTATGTTGACTGTGACTGTTGCAAGGAAGTGGGAGAGACTAAACTGAAGAGGCGGTTCAGCGGCTGGCCCGATGTCATCGTCCGCCTAGACATTTGGCATTTTATGCGACGTCTGGCAGTAGGGTGCACCACTGATGCCCACCAGTTGTACCCTACTTTTATGTCTAGGTTGTCGTCCTGTATTTTTGAGTGGGACGCAGGGGATCTCACTCTGCTGAAAAGGGCCAAGAGGGACCAACTCGCCCAACAGGGCTGGCCTGCAATGACGACGGCAGAGCTTGACCGTCATATAAGCAAAGATGAGCTGGCCCAACACTGCAGGAGGAGAACACGAGGAGAGGAAACCACTATCCATCTCCTTGATATGCTCATCAGAGAGCTCATGGGTGGCAAGGGGAATGACGCCCTTGGTGTTCCTCTCCTAGACAGTGTGAGGATGCAGCACATCTGGCATGTCCAGAGACGGCACGTCACCTGTATCCAGGACCCTCCAGATGTGCAGCTCTACACGGAAACTGGAACCATAAACAAGGGCGGGATGGTTCTAAAAACGTATAGGTGTGCCAGAGGCTCCACATCCCTGGAATCATTTCACTGCCACCTAAACAGATTTATTCCAGGTTTGTCATGACAGAATATACCACATCTTGCCACTAATTCCTGTTAATTTAGATATTTGCAGTTAACAGATAATATTTTCTCTTTTGCAATTTCTCAAAACAATGTTTGGCTTTCTATTTATTTTTCTAGGGAACAGCGCAAACAGCCTGAACTTCCAGATTTACCTCCTGGAAGGTTTGTTACGCTGGAATCAGGACCGGGCTGCAGCTGCTGTTGCAGGTGGAAGTTCAACCCTGCGTACTTACACAGGGGAGCTGGTTTACTCTGTCAATGAAAACTACAATAAGTTGTATGGCAGGAAATTGGTCCCAAGCTTCACCCCACCTGCAGTATACACAGGTAAATATATTTTGATAAATGCGGTTCACAATGATTTTGGTAAAATTACAAGTGCTTTTGGACAAAAAAAAAGTAATTTTTGACAGATCAGAGAAAAATAATACTACCAGAAATGTTGTACACTGGATTCTTTTTCCTAGGTATCTGGGCAGAAAATTCAATTCATACTAGAAAATAGAGTAACCCTGTCTTTTATGATGCCCTCTGAATTACAATTACTGAATTACAAGCTGACAACAAAAAGATTTACTGCATTTTAATAAACCTTTCTTATTCATTTCCTTTAAAAATGTTTCCTGTTCTAAATATTTCCTCAGGGGAGCTCATTGGAGTGCAATATTTGTTGAGGCAGAATAGTCAGCCCCTGGAGGACATGTGCCCTACCTCCGATAGGACCTCTCAGTTGCTGGAGGAGATAGATGTGGAGGAGCAAGTGGAAGAGGATGAGGGTTTCATTGATTTGTTGGGAGAGGAAGCCACAGTGACAAATCTTGTGGCATTAGATGACCCATTCCTTATAGGTCCACCAGTCCCACCCGCTGCACCACTGACCTGTGTTCAGGCTCCAGCAGTGCCCAGTGTCCAGACTCCTTCCGCTGCACTACTGCCCAACATTCAGGTTCTGCCAGCTGCACCTCTGCCCGGCACCCAGGTTCCACCTGCTGCACCAGTGCCCTGTTTCCAGGCTCCACCAGTGCCCAGTGTCCAGACTCCTTCCGCTGCACCAGTGCCCTGTTTCCAGATTCCACCTGCTGCACCAGTGCCCCGTGTCCAGACTCCTTCCGCTGCACCAGTGCCCTGTTTCCAGGCTCCACCAGTGCCCAGTGTCCAGACTCCTTCCGCTGCACCAGTGCCCTGTTTCCAGATTCCACCTGCTGCACCAGTGCCCCGTGTCCAGACTTCTTCCGCTGCACCAGTGCCCTGTGTCCAGACTCCTTTCGCTGCACCAGTGCCCTGTTTCCAGGCTCCACCAGTGCCCAGTGTCCAGATTCCATCAGCTGCACCGGTGCCCTCAGCAATGGTAAAATGTCCTTTTCTAGACCAATTGTTTCTCATTTAGTCATTCGCCCTTAAGCAGCAAATCCACTAACTCAATTAACAGCATGTAATTATCTAACAAACCGTTATATTTTTCCAGGCTGTTGACGAGCACTGCATTCCTGGAATGGACCGAGTGGATGAGTTGGCGGAGTGTCTGGTGGAGCTGCGCATACAGGCGAGCCTCACACTTACCAACCAACAAGTTGCGACCATTGTGGGTTTGTGGCAGAACCTGGACCAATTTGACAAAGACAGGGTGATGTATGCTGCTCGTCATCAAGACAGGCTACTTACAGGACGTTTTAGGTCCCCTAAAAAGAAAGCTGTCTTCACTCCTGGTGTCGACAGCACAAAGAGATGTGTTTTGGGTTCTAGCGGCTCTCCAGCACAGTGGCCTAATTGTTGTCGCCTTGTTGAAATGATTTTCATAAGGTTGTGTAGCATCCACCGAAGCCCCAAAAAAACAGAGGACACAATCTCTGTCTAGATGGGATCTCATTCTTCGCGATTACAGAAGAATTCGGCAGCTAATCCTGAGCAATGGAACGGTGATGAGCGAAACAACCCTTCAGCTAGTTGAGGTAAACCAGAGGACCCTTACAACATGGCACAATGAACGTTTAAAGGGTCAGGAGGTCTCAGTGCTCTTGCAAGGGCTGGAGCTTCCTGAGGCACGTCCAGTGGCATTGGATGCTCTGCCTCCAGCACGAGTACAGCCTGTTGTGCCTCCACAATATAGCCACCAGTTGCATAACTACCAGATGCCACCAGACACAGCTGGACAGGCAAAGACAAAGTTTAAAAAGATCCAGCCCTCAGCTGCCTGTACATCTGCCACAGCATCATCTTTTGAGCCATCAGCCTTACACCCTCAGCGTTCAGCCACGTTCAGCCAGCTAAGGACAATTTATCCCAGGCCGACAGCACCGCACCCATTGGTTCCTGACGCACCCACTGCCCCTGTTGTGTCTCAGATGTTACTGTTGCCCTGCCCAGTCCCATTTTCCACCATTAACCCTGGAGCAATTTCCTCTGACCCACCTGCAAATGACACAGCCACCCCAACCAAACGGTCGTACAATCGTACTGTAAAAGCAAATACTTGCAGAAAGTGTGGCCAATTTCGTACACAAGAAACTGGCCATAGCCAGTACAAAGGCAAAATATTTTGCCCAAATAAAGAAACAATTACGAAGGAGCAGTGGTTACAGAATGTGAGAAAATAACTCTTGTGTGTGTGTGTGTGTGTGTGTGTGTGTGTGTGTGTGTGTGTGTGTGTGTGTGTGTGTGTGTGTGTGTGTGAGTGATTCATTCATTTTGCTCTCTTGGTTGGCTCTGCTCTGTTTTTTATCTCCCAGCCATATTTAATTTTAAAGGATTATACTGTGCACTTTTTTAAAATCTTGTATTATCATTATTATTATTATGAAAACAATATTAAGTAAAATACAAAAGTGTGTATATGCGAGTATGTATAAGGATGTATAATTACACTATAACACATATGGAAATAAATAATAAATATTAAACAACATTAAACTATTATATATATATTTAAGTACAGTGCACATACATATATTTTATATACTTATATTTTATATAGTCTATGTACATAAATTCTTATATTTTAAACTTATTTTAATGTTTGTGTTCTTTTGTTGTTCCATATAGTGAATTCAGTACTTTTCCACATTTTTCTAATATGTATATAGTTAATAAATCTGTTTCTCTATGAAGACTGGTGTGTTGTATTTGTTTTATTGCATGTAATGAAATTCAGTGTAGTTGCATTCACTGTCAAGTAGCTGTTCCATTTCACTCTGAATTAAATAGCATATTACAATATAGTGTGAATGCAGTTATAAGGGAACCCCCTTATTATAACTGCATTCACACTATATTGTAATATGCTATTTAATGTTTTGCTGCCATAGGAAATAATTACCTTAATAAATGCATTTGGACAGAAAATACTATCTAAGTATTATGAATGACATTTTATAATGAATTCAAATGGTTTACTCCAATAAGAAAAATGTAACTTAGCAACGAAACAATCGATAAAAATCAAATACACACAATCCAACTTAGAAACGAAACAATCAATAAAATAAAATATTTTATGTGACGGGGTGGATTCGAACCTATGACTTACTGAATTTCTCACTTTTTTTCCCCCCTTTTCTCCCCCCTTCTTCCCCTTCTTCCCCTTCTTATACGGACTATTCTTCCCCAGCTTAGGATGGCCGAGCGGTCTAAGGCGCTGCGTTCAGGTCGCAGTCTCCCCTGGAGGCGTGGGTTCGAATCCCACTTCTGACAAACCGAACCTTTGGCCATACCTGTCAAGTTTTGGATTTGAAAATAAGGGAAATTTTCCGACGCCCACGGCGAGCAGTCCCACCACCCCAACCAACCTATCCCTTACATTTTAAGACAGGTGTTATAGCCTAAAAAGGGCTATATATGAAGAGCATTTATTTAAAGGCTCATTTGCATATTTTCTGTTCATTTAACATTGCTTGTCTTTATGACAAATGGAAACATTTTATTTTCATTCCACACATTCTTTTCATTTCATATTGCTTTTCTTTTACAGTTTTTCTTTTCACATAACTTTTCTTTACTCTTATGGTGCATTCACACCGGACGCGAATAGCGCGTCAGGCGCGAGTGATTTTAATGTTAAGTCAATGCAAAGACGCGTTACACGCGTTTTTTACGCGCGTAACGGACACGAATGCGTGTAACGCGTCTTTGCATTGACTTAACATTGAAATCACTCGCGCCTGACGCGCTATTCGCGTCCGGTGTGAACGCACCATTAGTGAGTTATTGTACAAATTTGTTGCGGACTTTGCATTCTTTAAGACTGTTTTGTTAGGAGTGTTTGTGGGCTGGACCAGAGTGGTTAATTTTTACATGAGAGTAGAGCGCAAACAGTTCTGTTGTCTAACGTCATCCTATTCTCTGTAACAAAACGCGTGACTGTCCCCCACCCTGCTCCTCTTCAGAAAATTAAATTCGCTGTCCCATTGATAGCGGTATTTACATGAGGGTTTTGTTTTTTTGGCAGGAGTGCCTTCCGTGTCTGTCGTAGCGTCCATCATCCGTCTCAGTTTTTTTCCCGCGTTGTCACTCATCATCCTACCTCACACACTAGCCTCGCGACAACTGCCACCTACAGTACCTGTAGTAGGCTACTGCAGGTGACAGTTATTACGAGGCTAGTGACAGAGCTCAGATTGGGAATGTTTTTTGTTTTGTTTTTACTCCGCCCCGTTTTTTCTTGGTTTTTTTTATAACGCGGGTTAAAATACGGGAGATTTACGGGAAAATACTCATACGGGAGGACGGCGGGAAAGATGGGTAAAATACGGGACTTTCCCGGCCAAAACGGGATACTTGACAGGTATGACCTTTGGCTGCGGCCTCAAGCTAGAGTCTTTAACCCTCTGGCAAGTTTACCCAGAAATGCAGTAATGTTGACAAAGCACTGCATTTCAGTTCATGCTAGAAGTAACCACACATTACAGTAACACTGACCTGCATGACATGAACTTTAAAGTAACACTTTAGTGCAACGCATGGGATTCTATGGCATTTTCGTGCAATTTTCTTGGAATTTCAAGTCATGGCATTTCATGAAATTGAGAGAAATATTGCCACTGCATTTGTTTTCATCATTAGTCCTACAAAAACACTGGATTTCAACTACACTGCATATGAAGAAACGGACCAACGCACAAAAGGGAACACAGAAAGCAGCTCTCTTATTTACACGCTCCCGTGTATCAAAAAGCACCACTCTGCCCCGTGTGAGGCTCGAACTCACGACCTTCAGATTATGAGACTGACGCGCTGCCTAACTGCGCCAACGAGGCATGTGCTGTGCCTAGGGTGAGCGGTGAAGCACTAGCTTCCAGGTCATCTGCCATTCGGCGTAGCTCCAAAATGACTGCTCACCCTCAGCCATCACGTCAGGATGGCCGAGCGGTCTAAGGCGCTGCGTTCAGGTCGCAGTCTCCCCTGGAGGCGTGGGTTCGAATCCCGCTTCTGACAAACCGAACCTTTGGCTGCGGCCTCAAGCTAGAGTCTTTAACCCTCTGGCAAGTTTACCCAGAAATGCAGTAATGTTGACAAAGCACTGCATTTCAGTTCATGCTAGAAGTAACCACACATTACAGTAACACTGACCTGCATGACATGAACTTTAAAGTAACACTTTAGTGCAACGCATGGGATTCTATGGCATTTTCGTGCAATTTTCTTGGAATTTCAAGTCATGGCATTTCATGAAATTGAGAGAAATACTGCCACTGCATTTGTTTTCATCATTAGTCCTACAAAAACACTGGATTTCAACTACATTGCATATGAAGAAACGGACCAACGCACAAAAGGGAACACAGAAAGCAGCTCTCTTATTTACACGCTCCCGTGTATCAAAAAGCACCACTCTGCCCCGTGTGAGGCTCGAACTCACGACCTTCAGATTATGAGACTGACGCGCTGCCTAACTGCGCCAACGAGGCATGTGCTGTGTCTAGGGTGAGCGGTGAAGCACTAGCTTCCAGGTCATCTGCCATTCGGCGTAGCTCCAAAATGACTGCTCACCCACAGCCATCACGTCAGGATGGCCGAGCGGTCTAAGGCGCTGCGTTCAAGCTGGGGAACAATAGTCCAACAAAGATGGGGAAGAAGGGAAGAAAAGGGGGAAGGAAGAAAAGGAGAAGGGCAAGAAGAGAAAGAAAAAATGAAGAAAAGAAAGGGAGAACTGTGACTGTGTTCAGAGATAGGCCTTCCTTAAAGCATTGATACAATTTCCGGTTTCTTCGTGTGGTAAAATCACGCATTTATATTACACTGTTTTCTATTGCAGGTGATCAACAAGACGTGGGTTCGAATCCAGCTAAAGACAACTTTTTGTAATATTTATTATTTAATAAAATAAGCATTCTTTTTGAATGCATACTGTTCCAGTGTTAATAAAATATACATATGTAATTTGTTTGTTGTGTTTTTTGATATTCTCATGAAAAATAATGTTATTTATTAAATAGTAACTAAAATGCTGAAAAATGTCTGTCACAAGAATAACAAAATGTACAAATTATATTTTTATATACAAATGTTATGTTGCAGTATACTGATGAAATGTTATTTGAAAGTAAAAGTAAAAAAAAAAAAAGTCCCTTACCAATTTGTTTTTTATTTTACAATTATGCCAACAGAACAGTAATGAATATTAAATAAAATGTTAAATAACATGTTTTAAAAATAAATAAGTTAAATGAAAGGTAATACAAATTTAAAGTGTATAAAACATTTTTTTAAATGCTTAATACCATTTAACACAGGTATTACAACTGTTCACACTATATACAATGTTATATACTGTACATACAAATATATACATTATTTGGAAATGGTTCTCCGCATTTCCTCTAACCACACTTCTTTAGTAACAGTCTCAGTCTGTGGACAGTACACCCTGCCCCTGTACTGGCTATGTCCTGTTGCACTTGTTTTAAAAAGCCCGCATTTTTTACAAGTGTTGGCCTCTACAGTTCTCCTGTAGGGTCTCTTGGGCATGGCTCCTGTATTGGCAGATGGTGCAGCAGGCTGTGAGCTGGTGCCCTGCACCACTGTAGGCTGTAACAGTGGCTGCATCATTGGCATTCCTTGGACCATCTGGACTCCTTGTACCATCGGGATTCCATGGACCATTTGCACTCCCTGGAATATTGGCGCAGCCTGAAACATTGGCACACCCTGGAAACCTGGTGCTGCCTGTATAACTATACTTGGAGTCGGTACCATCTCCAGTGATGCTCTAGGTGCTGAAGGTGTAGCCAACATCTGACTCTGCGCTGGTTCCTTGGGTCTGAGAGGGGGTTGCCGAACAGAAGTCTGCCTCTGCTTTCCCTGACCAGCTGTGCTCTCTGGTAGCTTGTACCGGTGCTGCTCCCCTGGTTGTTCTGGCTCAGTCCGTAGACGTTTGGCAACCTGGAGAGGCTCGTGAGCTTCAGGGAGGGGCTGAGGCAACTGAATGCCCTGAAGCAGCACAGACAGCTCCTGCTTTTTCTGTCTGTTGTTGTACCACTGAATCAGGGTGTTCTGGTTAACCTCCACCAGCTGCATTGATGTTCCTCCCATCACCAAGCTGTTGCCCAGTACAAGCTGCCTTATCCTGTGGTACTCTTGCAGGATCAGAGACCATCTTGATAGGGTTCCTTTGCCTTTTCTTTTTGGGCTTGGGTGGATAGTGCAAAGCCTGATGAACATGTTCTCCACCAGACGGCAACAGTCAGGCCACTGAGCAGGTGCACTGCCTGCACCCAGCACACATCTGGTGGTGCGCTCTACTCCAGGGTGAGTGGGCTTCTTTGGTACTCTGAAGCGTCCACTCAACAGTCTATTCTGGGGTCGAGAAACATACACTACCCGTTCCTTGTCCCGGTCATCCAGGTTCTGCCAAAGAGCAACTATGGTGTTGGCTTCCTGGTTGGTCAGGCTGAGGGCTGTGTGGGCCCGGAGCTCCACCAGATATTCTGCCAGCTGGTCCACATGTTGATAACCCGGGACATTTTGGTTGTCAACAGCCTATTAAAGAACACAAACACACAATCAAATTATTACTATTTATTTTATATCTGTTTAATGCATAATTCCATAATTGATTCTGTTTATCACCATAAAACTGCTTTGACACAATCTGTATCGTACAAAGCACTATAGAAATAAAGCTGACTTGAACCGTATTTGCAGCTTACTAATGACTTAAGACTGTAGTTTTACATTTAAAATATGTGGAATGTCTGTAGTTAAAGCACTGGATGTTAATTCATCACTGTTTGAACTATTCTACTTGATTTGAAAGACACACAAAATAAGTGGTATTTACCGTGTGTCCATCATCATCATCATCATCATCATCATCCCGACCAGCATCCTCTGGCTCTGAGGGGAGAGTTGAAACAGATGTTTCAGAGGGAACATGTGTGACAGCAGTCCCTGAGGGTCCAGGTGATGGAGACTGTGTGAGGTCATGTGTGGGGTCAGGGACCAGTGAAGAGGATGTGGCACTGCTGGTGACCAGGTTGGAAGAACCCAGTGTCAGTGTGGAGGAGGGTGGTGACAGAACAGCCTCCGGATCTGCAATGGTGTGATCCTCGCTGATGTCACAGAAGCCCTCATCTTCATCTCGCTCCTCCACACTGAGGTCCTCAATGAGCTCTGCTGTCTGCTCAGAGTCTGGATTCATGTCCTGCAGTGCCTGACCAGTCTGCTTGAACAGATACTGCACTCCAATGAGCTCACCTAAAAATAAACGCAATAAACAAACAGAAATGAAATACAATTTTGTAACATGTTTGACAAAAGCCTGATGATCATATTTAAATGTCACACGTTTTTTTTTAATCAAGTAAACCTAGGTTACTTCAATCCAGTAAGTGTTCAACAATATAAAAGTTATTCTTACAATTACTTTCTAAAAATCAATAAAGATTTGACAGCAGAAAGACATGTGAATCACAAGCTCAAGGTGGAAGTTTGTACAATTATAATAAAAGGTCTTTTACTTTCTAAAAATATGGACTATCAATCAGACGATAGAGGGCATGTTTCCAGAAAAGTTTTGATAATATTGATCATTTAGAGGCCTTTAGAAATGTGCATATAAAATATGATACAGTAGACTACATTGGGTTACATCTAATATATGAACTGAAATTACACAGAAATGGCAAGTTTATTAACAATAACAAATTCTCTCACCGGTGTAACATGCAGGGGGACAAAACGTGGGGACCACTTTCCTGCCAAACAGCTTTTCATAATTGCTGTTCACACAGTGCACAAGTTCTCCTGTGTAGCTGCGCAAAGCTGATGACTCCAATGACAGGGAAGCAGCCTCCCGGTCCTGGTTCCACCGGTGTAGACCCTCCAGCAGATAAATCTGAAAATTCAGACTGTTCGCACTGGTCCCTGTAAATAGACACAACAGTGTTTAGGGGGTGTTAAAGAAACACACAAAGACACTTAATGCTCATTCTTTACACATGCACAGTGTGTGACAAAGACATACCTGGGATGAAACGGTTCAAGTGTAAATGAAAGGACTCGAGAGAAGTGGAGCCCCTGGCACATCTATAGGTCTTCAGAAGCACGCCTCCCTTGGTTAAGCTCCCCGTCTCTGTATAAAGCACAACACCAGGGGAGTCTTGAATGCATTTAACGTGCTTCTTCTGGACACTCCAGATGTGCTCCATCCTTTCTCTGTCCAAGAGAGGAACACCCAGGGAGTCATTGCCCTTGCTGCTCAGGAGCTCTGTAAACAGCCGCTCAAGGAGAAGGATGGTAGTCTCCTCTCCATGGGTCCTCCTCCGGCAATGGAGAGCCAGCTCCTGCCTGGTAAGATGCTTGCTGACATCTTCATCTGTCAGCGCAGGCCAACCCTGGGACATCAACAGCTCTCTCTTTGCTTTGCGAAGCATAGAAAGATCAGCTGTATCCCACTCAAAAATGCACGCTGACAGCCGTGACATGAAGATGGGATACAGCTGATGGGCATCAGTTGTACACCCCAAGGCAATCCTGCGCATAAAATGCCAGATGTCCAAGCGAACCACGAGATCTGGCCAACCTTTGAATCGGGTTTTGAGCTTTGTCTCGCCCACATCAGTGCAGCAGCCACAATCCACATACAACACAGCAGGTGGATCCACACCAGCCTTCTGGTACCGTTTCACCAGACCGTCTACCATCATGTCCAGTCCTGCTCCTTCCTGGGCTGTCAGCACACTTATGAGCACCTGACCAAACTCGTTGCCAACTGAGGTAAGCCAGAGCCCTGTTCCCCTCGCCGTCCCAGCCAGCTTCTTGGTGATCTGTAATAGACATGATATGAAGCATGCTGTAAATGTAATTAAACAACACACCATGTATAATACAGATAGAGTGCCATGTTGTGATATAATACAGAATAAATTAACAAAAATCCACCACTAACCTTTTTAGTGGAATCCATCTTCAAGACAGAGCCATAGGTGGATGTTATCCTTGCATGGATTTCATCCAGCCTGGTCAGGATGTCTTGGCTGTAAACGGTGAGCAGCCACTTGCAGCTTGGCACCACTGTAGGCTCTGGGGGTTCCTGGACTTTTACTGGCAACACCCCGGGTCCTTTGAGGAAGTTCACACATTGGGTGGTGTACCGGGCCAGGCGCTGGAGCCACTCTTCACTGTGGTTCTCACGCAGCTGTTTTATGACCCGCGTGGGACTGTTTCCTAGGCCACGTTCGCGCAAGAGCCGAATGACCCTCATATCACAGGCATACCTTAGGAAAAGATTTATATATTTTACAAATTTGATTTGTAAAGTATTTGCAAATATTTGTGATGATGGGCTAATCAACTGGATGTGGATTGAAAGTGTACTTACTTCCGCGTGAGGATGACCCGAAACTCAGAGCGATGGCCCAGATCCAGCTGTTGCAGGACAGTCTGACTCCAGGACACATGCGAAGCTTTGCACTTGGTACAGATGAGGGTTTCTGTGACCATGTTGTACATCCTGTCGATGTCCAGAACCTGCCGTGCCCTTTTGTGCAGACCACCTCCTGTCAGCTGATGCTGTCCGCAGGCCGAATTGGGACAGAGAACCTTGACCCTCCACAGCTTGTACGGCATCCACAGCAACAGAGCATGACAAAAAAATCTGTCTGGAGCTGGAGCCTGATTGTATATAAGTGCTGGCTGAGGTGGGTAATACCAGAGCTGTAGGTTGTCTCGAAGCTCTGGTTTTCCCTTGGGCCCCATTTTAAAAAGCCTGCTGGCAATCCACCTGTGGTCTTCTGATGGCAAGGTCTCCGACCACAAACGATGCAGTCGAACTGCAGATGGAGCTTGCAATAATGCCCCCGAAGGAGGAGTCTGTGAAGGAAAAAGACAAAACATTTAGCAGGTCATTTATTTAATTAGTGCTTTATCTATCCAAGACTACGCTCACATAAAATAGAAAATACTGGATGTCAAATACGTACAGTTCTTAAGGTAATAGAACAAAATTGATACATTTGTTCCAAAAGTTTTCAGAATTGTGTCAGCTGCTAGCACCCTTTTGGGTCCCACTTTATATTAAGTGGCCCTAATACCTGTGAACTTACATGGTAACTACATGTGTACATAGTATGTAACTACAGTGTAAGTACACATAACAAAAATGTATTATTAGTGTAACTACACGTATGTAACAACCCTCAGAATGGTATGTGTTAGGGATGCAAACGATTAATCGACGATCGATTAATTGTCGATAATACATTAATCGATCAAACTTATCGATCATCGATTAAGCAGGTTCATGCGCGTGCGTGCTGCTCAACCGCGAAACACAAGCGAGCGCGCCGGAGTTATGTTTGGGACTATTTTACACCTTCATCATGACTATAAGTTTTCGTGTGCATTCGCAGCCTTTTGTTTTGTGCAAATGTAACGTTAAGTTGTAATAGTTTATTATGTGTACGCCTATCTATATCTGATTTATCTCATATATTGGATGCATTTGGTTAAGAATTGTTGAAGCGTGATCTTTAGCGCGCGCAGCTCAAACGGCAATGCACGACTAATAATGACTATTGGGACTGTCATATTACATAACATTATAAAGAGAACAATAGTGTAATAAAACATTGTGAAGTATTATTTGGGTTTAGTCGCCGTGTCGCGTTGTTCCAGGAAGAGCGCGTCCACAACATGAGTCATTCTGAATGAATGGCACGTAACTCAAGTTCACTTGTGCATTCACGTCATTTTGTGCAGATATAATTTGTAATATCATGTTTATTTTGTATATATCTGACTAATCTCATATAGGTTGCGCTTCTTTGAGTTAAATAACGCGCTAGCAAAGTGCTCAACGGTTATTCATTCAGCGCGCGCCGCTCAAGCAGCAATGCACGACTAATAATAACGATGATTAATTTGGGACTGTCATATTACATAACATCAGAACACTATTTTATTAAATCGTTGTGAATTCATTGGGTTTAGTTGCCGTTTTCAGTGCGTTTCAGTGCACGTCTAACGTTTAAAGTTAACACACTGCAAGCACGCATCTGAGGCGGCTTTGGTGACACGTTGTAGTCGTTATATTTTATTATTAAATAATTAATTTAATTTAATTATCATTCACATCGAAACATTTTACAATCCTTCTAGCCCTTTATTTGGATTAAAAGTCATTCTCATTCATTTGGTGAGTAACATAGCGTTTTTAACAAACCCTGTCATGCTGTTGGCCATATGCACTGCAGCAGACGCATAATTGATCGTTAATTTAAATTACGATCGATCATGGGAATTTGTGAAAATTGACATCCCTTCAGTTCTATATTTGAAGTTTCCAGGTCTAGTAATCTTACTGTTAACTTTCTCAGACCAAGCATCAATAAGTGCTGCTCCTATGTTTCAAGTTTTTCAAGTAGCCTAGTTTACCAGATAGATTGTTATATGTAGACTTAATATAGTTTAGGCTAAGCCTACCCATATAGATTTTGATTTAACATTTATTTTATGTTGCTTAATGTTTGCAACAGGTGAGCCAGTGCAGAATAATTTTTTATGTATTTTAATTTTCTGTGCATAATTTATTTTGTTAAACTACATAAATGCCATTCTGTACCGTATCCCAACTGTTACAATAAAACATCATTTGAGCAATATAACATGCATTTTTGTTCAGTATATAAGCAATATTTTGCTTTTTATGTTAAAAACACTATTGATACCGTGAGAAATTTACATTCTCAGGAAAGTAGCCGCTTATCAGTTAATCGTTAATCGATCGATAAGGTCAATCAATTAATGATTAATGAATTAATCGATAATTTGCATCCCTAATATGTGTAAGTACAAATGTGTAACAGGACATTGGTAACAACATTTTTTCACTTCAGTAAGTACACATGTGTAACAGGAATTATGTAACAACAATATGTAGCCTATTTGTTGTTCCACTTCCACATGCAGTCTTAGATACTGCAGTTACCAGTTGGAATACATGTATTTATGACTGGCAGGACTAATGTTGAATTACAACTAAAGTTTCACCTTGTGATACCAGTGTTACATGGTAACTCCTCAGGAACTGTCCACTTAATATAAAGTGTAATTGTTAAGGTAACTGTTGTGTACATCAGTGTCGTTACATGATAATTCCATAGGAACTGTCCACTTGTTGGAAATTACAGTTTTTTACGATCGCTATGACAGTTTTTTCAATACATTTAACAAGTTTCCTAAACTCTTAACGCACCAACACACCTAAAACACACAATTGGCAAAACGGTTAATTTCATGCACAAAATCACACACTGTAAACTAAACTCCAAAACTAATTTTCAAAATACAATAATACACTAACACAATACACTATGTCTAACAAAACACTGCAAACATGTTTCAAAATCAAATAATTATTCAAAACACTAACACATGTTCTCTTCCAACAGTAACATTTAGTCAATCATAACACAATGACAAAAAGAACAGTAACATCAGCTGAATTTACAGAAACTGCATTATGTTATGTGTCAGGTCTGCCCTTATACAATAGACAGTTTATTGTATTGATCATAGATTGTGTTTTGCACTGTAGTTTCTTTTGAAGCCTATCTACATTTTTTGTTTTGTTGGGTTTAGTAAATACATGCATTTTGTTGCAGAAATTCAATACAAAAAATGAATGACCATCTCAGAGTAGCTTTCTGTACAGTTTATGAAAAACAGAATTCCTGCAGTAAAGACTTTATTTGCAAAAGGACATTACTGCAAGATATACCTCTCCCTTGTCCTGGTCCTTGCCCCACTCCTCTCCCTTGTCCTGGTCCTTGCCCCACTCCTCTCCCTTGTCCTGGTCTTTGCCCCACTCCTCTCCCTTGTCCTGGTCCTTGCCCCACTCCTCTCCCTTGTCCTGGTCCTTGCCCCACTCCTCTCCCTTGTCCTGGTCCTTGCCCCACTCCTCTCCCTTGTCCTGGTCTTTGCCCCACTCCTCTCCCTTGTCCTGGTCCTTGCCCCACTCCTCTCCCTTGTCCTGGTCTTTGCCCCACTCCTCTCCCTTGTCCTGGTCCTTGCCCCACTCCTCTCCCTTGTCCTGGTCTTTGCCCCACTCCTCTCCCTTGTCCTGGTCCTTGCCCCACTCCTCTCCCTTGTCCTGGTCCTTGCCCCACTCCTCTCCCTTGTCCTGGTACTCGTCTTTTCTTTCTTTCTTTCTTTCTTTCTTTCTTTCTTTCTTTCTTTCTTTCTTTCTTTCTTTCTTTCTTTCTTTCTTTCTTTCTTTCTTTCTTTCTTTCTTTCTTTCTTTCTTTCTTTCTTTCTTTCTTTCTTTCTTTCTTTCTCTCTTTGTGTTGCTCCATATTGTTCCTTTTCCACACAAGATCAGCCTAGAGTCCTCTTTTAGAACATTTGATCATGCGATTGAAAGAACCTCAACACCTGAGTGTGCTTCTGGATGGGAATCAGCTGTAATTTATATATGTGCAAAACTTCAATAAGCTGTTTCTCAGTAGCAATGGAATACAATACAGGGAATATATTTGTGTTTCAATTCACAATATGCACAGCTGTTCACTTTGACTTTAGCCTATAAGTTATGTTTAGAACATGATGTTATCTGTTCTGACATACAGTGTGAAAGCATTTGCAAATTTGGCAGTAAAATTACATTGTTTTGGTATTTGTTGAGCTTGAGTGTAAAAGAAGTTCAAGCATTTTAAATTTGTGTTAACTGTATGCATTTTGTGTCAAAGCAACAAGAAATGTGTTAATTGTATAGCCTACAAAGACTGATGTTGTGCTAACCGTGTTAAGAGTTTAGGAAACTTGTTAAATGTATTGAAAAAACTGTCATAGCAATTGTAAAAAACTGTAAAATGATGCGTTACCCAAAAATATGTTTTACCTCAGTTAAAATGATGATGCGTTACCCAAAAATATGTTTTACCTCAGTTATGATGATGCGTTACCCAAAAATATGTTTTACCTCAGTTATGATGATGCGTTATCGAAAAATATGTTTTACCTCAGTTATGATGATGCGTTATCGAAAAATATGTTTTACCTCAGTTATGATGATGCGTTATCGAAAAATATGTTTTACCTCAGTTATGATGATGCGTTACCCAAAAATATGTTTTACCTCAGTTATGATGATGCGTTATCGAAAAATATGTTTTACCTCAGTTAAAATGATGCGTTATCGAAAAATATGTTTTACCTCAGTTAAAATGATGCGTTACCCAAAAATATGTTTTACCTCAGTTAAAATGATGCGTTACCCAAAAATATGTTTTACCTCAGTTAAAATGATGATGCGTTTCCCAAATATATGTTTTACCTCAGTTAAAATGATGCGTTACCCAAAAATATGTTTTACCTCAGTTAAAATGATGATGCGTTACCCAAAAATATGTTTTACCTCAGTTATGATGATGCGTTACCCAAAAATATGTTTTACCTCAGTTAAAATGATGATGCGTTACCCAAAAATATGTTTTACCTCAGTTAAAATGATGATGCGTTTCCCAAATATATGTTTTACCTCAGTTAAAATGATGCGTTATCGAAAAATATGTTTTACCTCAGTTAAAATGATGATGCGTTACCCAAAAATATGTTTTACCTCAGTTATGATGATGCGTTACCCAAAAATATGTTTTACCTCAGTTAAAATGATGATGCGTTACCCAAAAATATGTTTTACCTCAGTTAAAATGATGCGTTATCGAAAAATATGTTTTACCTCAGTTAAAATGATGCGTTATCGAAAAATATGTTTTACCTCAGTTAAAATGATGCGTTATCGAAAAATATGTTTTACCTCAGTTAAAATGATGCGTTACCCAAAAATATGTTTTACCTCAGTTATGATGATGCGTTACCCAAAAATATGTTTTACCTCAGTTATGATGATGCGTTATCGAAAAATATGTTTTACCTCAGTTAAAATGATGCCTTATCGAAAAATATGTTTTACCTCAGTTAAAATGATGCGTTATCGAAAAATATGTTTTACCTCAGTTAAAATGATGCTTTCTGACCTCCGTCCGTGCCAGTGATGCTCAAACATCTACTGAACTTTTTTGACCTCTGACACGCCCCAGAGGATTGTGTCATTACTCCGTACACCTTCGGCAACTTGATTGACACTTGGCTAGCTTCCTGACTCCACCTAGCGGCGATAAGCGTAAACGTGCCATCGACATTTCCTTGTACTCTGATTGGTCAAATGTCGAAAATGATAAGAAAATGTCAAGAATGGCCCTCTCTGATTGGCTGCAAATGTTATAGCGCGTCGACGTGATTGGCTGTGGCCTTCAACATTGTTCAACATCTGCCCCACATTGTCAGACTATCCTTTGGCAGCTGGCGTTCAGGTCGCAGTCTCCCCTGGAGGCGTGGGTTCGAATCCCACTTCTGACAAAACGAACATTTGGCTGCGGCCTCAAGCTAGAGTCTTTAACCCTCTGGCAAGTTTACCCAGAAATGCAGTAATGTTGACAAAGCACTGCATTTCAGTTCATGCTAGAAGTAACCACACATTACAGTAACACTGACCTGCATGACATGAACTTTAAAGTAACACTTTAGTGCAACGCATGGGATTCTATGGCATTTTCGTGAAATTTTCTTGGAATTTCAAGTCATGGCATTTCATGAAATTGAGAGAAATACTGCCACTGCATTTGTTTTCATCATTAGTCCTACAAAAACACTGGATTTCAACTACATTGCATATGAAGAAACGGACCAACGCACAAAAGGGAACACAGAAAGCAGCTCTCTTATTTACACGCTCCCGTGTATCAAAAAGCACCACTCTGCCCTGTGTGAGGCTCGAACTCACGACCTTCAGATTATGAGACTGACGCGCTGCCTAACTGCGCCAACGAGGCATGTGCTGTGCCTAGGGTGAGCGGTGAAGCACTAGCTTCCAGATCATCTGTCATTCGGCGTAGCTCCAAAATGACTGCTCACCCTCAGCCATCACGTCAGGATGGCCGAGCGGTCTAAGACGCTGCGTTCAGGTCGCAGTCTCCCCTGGAGGCGTGGGTTCGAATCCCACTTCTGACAAACCGAACCTTTGGCTGCGGCCTCAAGCTAGAGTCTTTAACCCTCTGGCAAGTTTACCCAGAAATGCAGTAATGTTGACAAAGCACTGCATTTCAGTTCATGCTAGAAGTAACCACACATTACAGTAACACTGACCTGCATGACATGAACTTTAAAGTAACACTTTAGTGCAACGCATGGGATTCTATGGCATTTTCGTGCAATTTTCTTGGAATTTCAAGTCATGGCATTTCATGAAATTGAGAGAAACACTGCCACTGCATTTGTTTTCATCATTAGTCCTACAAAAACACTGGATTTCAACTACATTGCATATGAAGAAACGGACCAACGCACAAAAGGGAACACAGAAAGCAGCTCTCTTATTTACACGCTCCCGTGTATCAAAAAGCACCACTCTGCGCCGTGTGAGGCTCGAACTCACGACCTTCAGATGACCTTCAGACGACCTTTAGCAGAGAGTTATGAAACATCTTCATGAAAATTAAATTGAAGTTGGCCCGTCAGCACTCTAGAAATGCACTCCAGCTAAAGACACATGTCTGACCATGTTATATTTAAAATTTGAAGGTGATAAGTCTAAAACTCTGTATTTTGTTAAATGTTTTTCAAGATCATCTCAAATGACTTTATTTTGAATTGACTCTAAAATGCAAACTTGTGTTTATTGTCATCTATTAGCATCTATTCAGTCTATTGTCTCTATTGTTTTGTGGTGCAAACGAGCCCCATTCAGTGTCACTCTCTCCTGCACACATTTACACATCTCCAGCCTGCTTATGGCCCTAAATATTCTTTCGGCAGAGAAACCTTGTCTTTTGGTCGAGGGGGTCCAGTGACCAAACGCCACCTCCTCTCTACCTGATTCCACCTAGCCTCATCTTCCTCTCAGACGGCCAGTCAACAAAGTGTGTTGGTTCCATGGTGTAATGGTTAGCACTCTGGGCTTTGAATCCAGCGATCCGAGTTCAAATCTCGGTGGAACCTTCCAAGCTTTTTTTGCGGAAGGGAGGGAAAAAACAGAGGTGATGCGCAACTGCTGATGTTGCGGTGA
>NC_136884.1:20600560-20608060 GCF_949152265.1 Phoxinus phoxinus
GTACCAAGAAGTGTTACTTGATGCTGTCAAGATACTGTGGGTAATAGCTAAATATGATAAGATTGTACAGTATTTTAATATGAATCAATGCTACTACAATTACTTAGCGACTCCAGGACAGCAGTGAATGATTTGCAAATGAATTAAGCCCATTGTAAGTTCATTGAATGCTGAAAGGTTTTATAAATCCAGTGTTTCAATTATTAAATGATTTACAGTCATATAGGCAAGGCTAGTCAAGACAAGTTTATTTGTAGAGCACAATTTGTACATTAGGCAATTCAAAGTGATTTACAGTTGTATATAATAACAATAATGCTGGTAAAATCAATTCATAAAACATATATTTCATTAATCAATTACATTAAAAACAAATGGTGTAGCACAATACTTTCAGTTGGAATATGACAGCTATGTTCTGTTTATGCCTGTGTCCTTTCAGATTATGTATGCATACCCGGTTTTTCGAAAAACCTCTGAGGGTCGACTCCTCATGGGGCCAACTGAGGAGGCCAATAGGAGTGAGATCACGGTGGCAGGGAGGGCCAGGTGTAAGGAGGAGGTCCTGGCTGAGGCCACTGCCTTTGTGAGGCAGAATGGAGGGAATCCTGGAGACCAGTTCCTGGTTCTGGCTCACTGCAAGATCCAGTTTGGGAAACACCAGGGCCAGAAGTTCCTGTGGCTGCTGGAGAACTCACTGGGGTATGCAGTGTATCTGGTCAGCAGCATTTTGGGGGAGGAGGAGAGGAACAACCCACTGTCGGCAAACAAACACCTGTTCCTCAGATACACCTCGCAGATCAGGGAGGTAGGTGAGGCTGTGGAGGTGTATCAGAAAAAACAGGCCATGCTGCAGGAGGCCCAGAGGACGGGAGACTCTGGATGTCTGATGGTGGAGTTTGGTGATTTTAAGGGTAGGTCAATGAAGGAGGTGTATGAGGACCCAAGCAAGGAGGCCCAGGCTCTCATCACCTACCTAAAGAAGGCAAAGGCCAGGCCCAACACCAACATGGCCCTTTTCAAAGCATACGTGCTGAAGAGGCAGGCTCCAGCCCACATGCCCACCACCACTGTGCCCGCTGCATCTGCCCCTACGCTGCTGTGCCCACTGGCACTATGTATGTTCCTCCTCCACCTGCTGGCACTCAGAACAGGCCACTGCTGGTGACCAAGGTGAAGGCCCTTTTGGCGCGGGGGAAGCATTTATCTGCTTCACAGCTGGCACACAAGATTTTGTCTCCAGCCAAACCCTGTAAGTGATTTGCCAGCTTTAAAATCATTACAGTAGCCTATATATTATGCAGTATATATGTCTAACGAAAATACGTGTTTTGTCAACAGCAGCTGCAGGACCACGTTTCCCTCCTGCGTCTGAGTCCGCAGCCCGGAGACGACTCTTTACATGTGGTGAGTATCACTTAAAGCATACAAGTGTGTTGGTGACGTGCTTAGTGTTTTATGTTATTTTACAGACTCTGCTGCTAGGGATTTTTTTGAGGAGGAAGATGACGAGGAGATGGCAACTGTAGCTTCACAAGCTGAGGAGCAACTTCCTCAAGGTATGTAAATCTTAAACAATATTTTACAAACAATTCTGTGACAACAGTATTTTTTAAATGACATATCATATTCTTTTATTTTACAACACAGAGGAATGGCACTTCTCAGGTGTCAATCTACATTCACTCTTTGAGTGAACATCTTCAAAGCAAAAAGGGAATTTAAAGGTGTATGTAAAAGGTTTTTATTTCATTTTTTATCATAATCACAGACTAAAGCTCATTCTTGTCATCTCACACGTCCCCCACTCCCCTTGGAATAAGTGGCTGTTGTAGTTAGAGGCACTCACAGTGTTTGGGCTGCTTTGCTTCACATTTTGCTTATCCCATCTCATTTTTCTTCTTGTATTTGTCCTAATGGTGCTTGGGTGATAAACAGGATGATTTTCACTGCTTCCTTCCATCGTTTCATCATCATGTTGCCTGTCTACTAATCATAAATGCTTTGCACTAAACCTTTTAATCGCAGTAGCTGTCCAGCAGAGCTGAGAAAGTCATGCAGTGAAAGTCTAAAACAATAAGATAATTATGTTGTGTCTTTTTACGCTCCAGCCACTGCGGCCTTGAGAGGCCCTGCTCCTGCCCTGGCTCGTTCTCCTGCCCCGGCTCGTGCTCCTGCCCCGGCTCCTGCTCCTTCCCTGGCTCGTTCTCCTGCCCTGGCTCGTTCTCCTGCCCCGGCTCGTGCCCCGGCTCGTGCTCCTACCCCTGCTCCTCCAGCATTGTGGACCCCTGGCCAGGTGTCCCATTCGCCTGCAGAGCTTCCTGTCCACTGGAACGAGCAACTCCCATCTTTCCAGCAGGACTGGATCAGAAAGACTCTGTTCAGGGCCAACTCAAAAACAGGGAAGCCTGAGCTGATGCCACATCCCAACTTCTGGTGGTACCCTCCCCAGCCCCCGACCGTCTTCACCCAGCCCCCTGCTTCTCCTGATATCTTCTTCTGCCGCCCTCTGTTCCTCTGGATGCCGCTGAAGATGTGGTCCATTCCACTTGTCTGTGTCCAGCCAGCCTGCAATAACCACAAGCTGACAGCTGCTGGCCTTTATCGCACTGTGCGCAAGGTCCTGGACATAGACGGGTGGTATGACATGGCAACAGAGTATCTGGAGTGCAAAGGGTGCAAGAAGAAGTATCCAGCCTGGTCTGAAGACATCCTGGGACAGCTCGACATGGGACACCGCAGAAAATTCCCCGCCATTCTGACATACAGGTAGAACACATTCATATTTAGAGCAATGCACTGTAATTTGTTGTACTGTATAAAATCAAATACATTGCTTTACTGACATTAACATTGAAATAGCAAGATGTGGCACTGAACATAATTATTTGACTGTCTGTAGGTACTCGTGTGACTACCGTGTAGTCATAATGATGCGGGAGAGGACCCAGGGCAACAGTGTCACGCAGCTTCACAAAAAGCTGCAGGAGCAGCACACCTCAGCGTGGTCACAGCGGACGCTGGAGTACCTCACTGTCTGTGAGCCCTTCACAGACTCCTCCATCATTGAGCCTGCAGTCTTTTCTGCGCCCCCACCCCTCCCACCCATCCCCAAACCCAAGTGGCTGTTGTCTGTGTATGCCAGGGACGTCCTCTCGCGGCTACCTGAGGTCAAGGCCAAAATAACCTCGGTCTTTGGCTCTGTCCTCAAGATGGACTCCACCAAAAAGGTATAAAAAGTCAAGTTTGAATAATAATAATTGTTATTATCTAAAATTTTTCTTACATTTGTTTATTCTACTGTTTTTTTTACATAGGTCACCAAAAAACTGGCCGGCGCTGCTGCCAACACTGCTGGTTGGTGCACTAATGTAGGCAATGAGCACGGCCAGGTGTTGGTGTCAGTGCTCACAGCGGCAGAGGGGCATGGACTGTGGCCCATGGCGGCGGGTCTCATGAAGAGGTACAGGGAGGCGGGAGTGGCACCGCCCGCCGTCATGTATGTGGACAGAGACTGCTGCAGCCCACTCGCACACGGACAGTCGCAGGTCAGAGCCATGTTCACAGAGTGGGATGAGCTCCAAGTGCGCCTAGACATTTGGCACTTCATGCGGCGCTTTGCAGCAGGTGTCATCACGGAGGCTCATCGGCTCTACGGCACCTTCATGACTCGGCTTTCCAGGTGCATCTTTGAGCTGGATCCAGATGATGTCGCTGCTCTTCGGTTGGCCAAACAGGGGGAGCTACAGGCCAGAGGAGCTGGTCCAGTCTCAGAGAAGGCCCTGGATAAGCTGATCACCAGGAAGGAGTTGGCGCTGCACTGTCGCAAGCGGACCAGAGGAGTGGAGGAGACCACCAGGAGGATCAAGGCACTCATTGAAGAGATGGACAGTGAGAAGGGGAGGGACACTCTGGGTGTACCACTGCTGGACCACGAGCGCATCCAACAGGTCTGGATAGACCAGCAGAGGCACATTGCCTGTATTCAGGACCCAGAGGGCTTCCCTCTGTACCAGAAGACAGACACAGTGAAGAAGGGTGGTGTGGAGCTCAGCTGCTATCGCTGTGCTCGTGGCTCCACCTCCTTGGAGTCTTTCCACCTCCATTTAAATCGCTTCATCCCAGGTAGGTTATAACTTTTATAACCTGCTAAAAACGTAAAACTTTTATAACCTGTTCTGCCGTTCTGAATACATAGATTATATATATTTGACTTTATTTAACCTCTAGGGACTAGTGCCAGTGATGCGCATTTCCAGGCCTATCTCCTGGAAGGCCTGATGCGCTGGAACCAGAACCGGATGGATGAAGCAGTAAGGGGAAAGACTGACCTGAGGACCTACAGCAGCGCTGAGAGGGAGGCAATGGACCGGCTCAGCCGCAAAGTGTTGAAGATGTCCCTGGATGAGCGCTACCAGCCTCCAGGGGCTTACACAGGTGAGAATTATTCATGTTAACTCAAACAAAAGATTATACATTATACAGGTGTATGAGTGTTTGAGTGTACATTTTTATATTTTATTTCAAATACTTCAACTATTGTTGTTTAATTTAGGCTTAATTTGAGCCTTTATAGCCTAATTTATTTGCTTTCTTTTCCTAAAGTGAATTTGCTTTATTTTGCATTTATGTTTATTATTTTATTGTTTATTATTTTCATTTTTTTATCTGTTAAACTGCGTCAAGCCTACAAACGATCAAACTTTGAAAAGTTTGATTGTTTGTTTGTTTCAGTTTGTTATGGACAAATAGCCACTACAGTTATAATAATGTGAATGTGCTTTGTATGTGTGTTGTTTTGCAGGGGAGCTGCTGGGTATGGAGTATCTGTACAGTCAGTCTGGGAAATCCCTGACTGTTATGGATAACCCAGAAGAGGAGGATCGGCTGGTGGAGCAGATGGATGATGAGGTGGTGCAGGACGAAGGCTTCGTTGAGGAGGAACCTGAGGACCTCACAGTGCCAGTCCTCTATGACCCCATTGAGACTGTCCCAGTCCACAGCAGCTTCCCCCAGGCCTTCAACCCCTGTCCCTCTGCACCAGGACCATCCTCACTACAGCCACCCACATCCAGCCAAGGACTGCAGCGCCCTGCTCAGCCTCCTCTGCAGTCTGCCCAGCTTCCTCAGCAGCGCCCTGCTCTGCCTCTTCTACACCCTCCTCTGCAGCGCCCTGTTCACCCTCCTCTGCAGTCTCCTCCACAGCCTTCTGTCCAGCCAAGTGCTGCCTCTGCTCCTGCAACATCAACTGGGTCCAGTGTTGCAGACCAGGCTCCTGTAAGTAAGCTGCTCATTATTAGTTTCCATTTGCTTTTACACTCTGACATTTAACATGCTATGTATTGTTATTGTAATACTTCTACAGGCTCCTGTTCTTGGACCCGATGGCATTGCGGGCTGGGATAAGGTGCAGGATCTGGCTGAGTACCTGATGTCCCTCCGTCAGGCACTCTACCTGGACGAGCAGCAGGTCACAGAGGTCATCCGTCTGTGGACTGCTCTTCCTGATGGGGACAAGAGGAGGATCCACTATCAGCCCAGACACCAGCCCAAACTGACCCACGGACGCTTCAAGGCTCCGAAAAACACAGGAGTGACACCGGGTGTGGAGAGTGTGAAGAGGTGTCTGATCGGTCATCCTGGGGGGCCGGCTCAGTGGCCCAGCACCAGTCGCTTAGTCGAGGCCATGTGCATCAAACTGTGTGCACTGCACAAGTCCCCAACTAAGAAAGATGGAGTCCGTCTTCCTCGTTGGACTAAGGTGCTCAACGATTACCACCACATCCGAGACCTGGTGCTGAACTGCCACACTCTGATGGAGGCCACGTCACTTCAGCTGTTTGTGCTGAATCAGAGGACTCTCACTCAGTGGTAAGCATGGTTTTACATATACATTTGAATGAAAGGGATAGCAGTTATTTATAATTAATAATTTTTTTGATTGCAGGTTTAATCGAAGGGAGAACACCCAGGAAGTGACTGTCCTTACCCAGGGCCTTGCTGCAGAAGACCGCATCGCTGTGGCCAGCTCACAGCTTCCTGCTCCGCGGGAAAGGCTGGATGAGGCTCCCTCCACATCAGGGGCCCGGCATGAGTTTGTCCTTCCTCCTAACAGAGCGGGACAGGCTCCTAAGCTACGGCCGGGCAAACGACCTGCCAGCGCTACAATTGTGCGGCCCATTACCCCAGCAGCTCCTACTCCTCCCCCATTTCCTGTGCCACTGCCCCAGTTTATTTTATTGAACCCTGTGCCCACGCTCATGGCAGCAGGTGCAGGTGGCCCTTCAGCTGCTCCTCTCCTGGCTCCAACTCCAGTATTTCCTGACGCGCCAGAGGCTCCTGCTCCCACTGCCTCGGTGTCTGTGTCCCGCTTCACTCAGAGGAACAGGCGACGCAGGGCAGAAGAGGAGGCCAGTGGAGCCCACAAAAGGAAATATGTCCGTGAAGTGGCATATAACAAATGCTCTAATTGTGGCAAGCCCAAAACTAAGGAGTTCGGCCACAGCCGCTTCGGCAGTGCCACGTTTTGCCCCAGTGTCTCTGGTGGCAAATCTTTAGAGGAGTGGCTGGTAGAACAGCGCCAGCAGAAAAAACCTGGACAGCCACCTCCATAATAATAATAATCTTGTAAATACTAGACTGTAAATATGTAAACATGTAAATAAATCTTGATACTTACCTCAGCTGCAACTAATTGATGTTAAAATGTAAATACTTTTACCTTCTTTTTTTCCCATCTTTCTGTAATGACTTGTTTGTTTCATTTATATTACAGAATGTTCTATTCTATTTCCACATTGTTAGTTGTTTATTGTTGTTTATTAATGTTTTGTACTTAGTTTTAGTAAATAATACTGTTCACACTCTTATTCATTGTGCTGCTTTGAATTGCCTTGGGACTGGAATGTGCAATCTGTCCTATATATTGTGTGTATGTACATATATTTATATATATGTGTGTGTGTACTTATTTCAATATTTGTATGTATTAATTTTAATAAAACATTTTACATTTGAAATGTCATTTCAATATTTGTGTGTATTCATTTTAATAAAACATTTTAAGTGTCCTAAAATAAATCAGATAAATCATATCAATCAATCCCACACACAAAAAACACATAATTGAAGAAACATTTTAATTTGTTTTATTTAAACCATAAACATGTAATATGCTTTTTAAAAATAATATACTCAATTAATATCAATCAATACAATGATATGTCACATAGATAACCAAATGAAGGCGCAGGCGCAGTTGATCACACACTATGGTCGCGCAGAACACGGGTTCGAGCCCAGCCCGTGGAGGTTGACTTGTTTCACATGTTACTAAAACTCCTCCATAACGCACAGGAATATAGCCCGAATATTGTTGCAGGGCAAATTTGTGCGCGTATTCCCGTTTTCTGCGTCTTTTTCGCTTGCGTGCGGGGCGCAAAGATTGGGCCCCTTCTTTTGCGCAGCGAGCGCTCTACCATTTGAGCTAATTCCCCTCGA
>NC_136884.1:20623060-20630560 GCF_949152265.1 Phoxinus phoxinus
CGACAAAAAAGATGGCATGAGTTGTATCAGAAGGTAAATTATGCAGCTAGATTCATGGGTGAACTAATAAACTTGTATGATAATACATTGTGCTATTTTTATTTATGTGTATGGATAAGTAATTATTTACAATGTAAATACAATGTACTATTGATATAATTAAGATGACTTAAGGCTGTTTTGAGATAACATGGACTAGAGTGTCATAGCTACACTTTATGTTCACAGATAGAAAAGTGCCCTCTGCAAATGAGGGGGCAGACGACCCTTCTGAAGGAAGCTCAGAAATGTATTTGTGGATTTCACAAGGTAACTTAAATTAGCCTAGTTCAAGTTGCATAACTAGATAGATGTGTTTGCAACATCAATGTGTCTTTATATCTAAAATTAGGCATTAGGAGGACTGTATAATATTATGTGTCTGGTATATCTTAATGCATGTATCACAGGTTCATCCACCAGTCACAGTGGATGCATCACAAAGCACCCCTGCCCAAAGCACACCCTCCATCAGTGATGTGTCCTGTCCTGCAAAGAAAGCCAAATTGACATTGTCAATGGTAAGCAGACCTTACGATTGCAGGTATCACAGCAGACATTGAAACATCTCAACATTTTCCTATAGTGTTACAGGTTTTGTTATCACTGACTATGACAAACCTTTTCAGTTTGAAAAGTCAAGGTTTGGAGGCTCACATGTGGCAGCAGCAAAACCCAATTTGAACATCCAGAGGAAAACCTCCCAGGTTAATATGAAAGACATCATCACTTTATCATGACATAATCACTTTATCACTACATCATTTTATTTCATAAAAAATGCAATCCCCTTAATAGATTAATCATAACGTTTGACTCCACAGACATTAGAGCACTCCAGTTCAGCCGCAGCTTCATGCCCACCCTCTGATCCTCTTCCTCCTCCTCCTCCTCCTCCTCCTCCTCCTCCTCCTCCTCCTCCTCCTCCATCCCCCAAACCTCATCGACCTATCATCAAGTCCTCCTCATCCTTCTTCCTTCCTCCAGCTCAGAGATCACAACGCACCAAAGAAACAGCAACACCATCGATTAATTCTGAGTTTGCTGTTGTGAGGAGCCCAGTAAGATGTCATTCAAAATATAAACATGCCTTTGTCATTTTTAATGCTCTCTTAGCTTTTATTCAAACCAGTGTTTTTGATAATATCAGCAGGTCTCATCTCAGCCAGAAGACCCTGCGGATCTCCCACTACTGTGGCCACAGACAATGCCACAGCAGGACCAGAAGTGGGTGTCGGAAGCACTTTTTAGGGTTGGTGCAAAGGGTAAGCTGGAGCTGCGTGAAAACCTGCAGTTGTGGTATCACCCCCCACCACCAGCCCTGTTGTACCACCAAGCTCCAGCACCTGATAGATTTTTTTCACAGCGGCTCTTGCTCTGGATGCCATATAGGCTATGGAAGGTGCGGCTCCAGTGTACTAACCCTGCCTGTGCCAGGCATCAGCTGTGTGGTGGTGGTCTGCACAGGAGAGTACGACAGGTGTTAGATATTGACAGATACTACAACCTGGTGACAGAGACCCTGATCTGTACCAGGTGTAGAGCCAGCTACCTGTCCTGGAGTCATGCTGTCCTGCAGCAGTTGGACCTGGCCCATCGATCTGAATTTAGGATCATCCTCACACGCAAGTAAATATTTTGCAGTCATGTTCATTCATATGCTACCTTTTTTGATAAATACTTACAATAATTACAATAATTAGATACCTGATAATAAGATAATTGAATAAATACTTTTTCCAAGGTATGCCTGTGACATTCGAGTTCTTCGCTTGTTGCGTGAGAGGGGTATGGGGAATGGCCCAGTGAGGATCATCGGCCAGCTGAGGGAGAACCACAGTGAGGAGTGGCTAAAACGTGTGGTTCGGTACACATCAGAGTGTGTGGCCTTTTTGGATAAGCCTGGCCTGCAACCACTGCACTTCCAGGAACCACCACCACTTGCTCCAGTACCCAGCTACAAATGGCTCCTCACTGTATACAGTCAGGACATCCTCAACAGGCTCGATCACATCAAGGCCAGCATCACATCCACGTATGGATCAATTTTAAAAATGGATTCAACTAAGAAGGTTAGAGGAGCTGCTTTAATTACTGTACTGCTTTCTATAACGAATTGTTAGACCAAAATAGCTTTATTTTTCAATGTTACTGATTTGGATGTATGTTGTATTATTTGCAATGTTTATTGTTTCTTTTAGATCACCAAGAAGTTGAGTGGGCCTGCGAAAGGCACAGCACAGTGGCTTACCTCAGTAGGCAATGAGGTAGGTCAGGTGCTGATGAGTGTCCTGACTGCGAATGAAGGGGCTGGGTTAGACTTCATGGCTGCAGGGCTAATGGAGAGGTACCAGAGAGCTGGTGTTGATCCTCCCACTATCCTGTATGTTGACTGTGACTGTTGCAAGGAAGTGGGAGAGACTAAACTGAAGAGGCGGTTCAGCGGCTGGCCCGATGTCATCGTCCGCCTAGACATTTGGCATTTTATGCGACGTCTGGCAGTAGGGTGCACCACTGATGCCCACCAGTTGTACCCTACTTTTATGTCTAGGTTGTCGTCCTGTATTTTTGAGTGGGACGCAGGGGATCTCACTCTGCTGAAAAGGGCCAAGAGGGACCAACTCGCCCAACAGGGCTGGCCTGCAATGACGACGGCAGAGCTTGACCGTCATATAAGCAAAGATGAGCTGGCCCAACACTGCAGGAGGAGAACACGAGGAGAGGAAACCACTATCCATCTCCTTGATATGCTCATCAGAGAGCTCATGGGTGGCAAGGGGAATGACGCCCTTGGTGTTCCTCTCCTAGACAGTGTGAGGATGCAGCACATCTGGCATGTCCAGAGACGGCACGTCACCTGTATCCAGGACCCTCCAGATGTGCAGCTCTACACGGAAACTGGAACCATAAACAAGGGCGGGATGGTTCTAAAAACGTATAGGTGTGCCAGAGGCTCCACATCCCTGGAATCATTTCACTGCCACCTAAACAGATTTATTCCAGGTTTGTCATGACAGAATATACCACATCTTGCCACTAATTCCTGTTAATTTAGATATTTGCAGTTAACAGATAATATTTTCTCTTTTGCAATTTCTCAAAACAATGTTTGGCTTTCTATTTATTTTTCTAGGGAACAGCGCAAACAGCCTGAACTTCCAGATTTACCTCCTGGAAGGTTTGTTACGCTGGAATCAGGACCGGGCTGCAGCTGCTGTTGCAGGTGGAAGTTCAACCCTGCGTACTTACACAGGGGAGCTGGTTTACTCTGTCAATGAAAACTACAATAAGTTGTATGGCAGGAAATTGGTCCCAAGCTTCACCCCACCTGCAGTATACACAGGTAAATATATTTTGATAAATGCGGTTCACAATGATTTTGGTAAAATTACAAGTGCTTTTGGACAAAAAAAAAGTAATTTTTGACAGATCAGAGAAAAATAATACTACCAGAAATGTTGTACACTGGATTCTTTTTCCTAGGTATCTGGGCAGAAAATTCAATTCATACTAGAAAATAGAGTAACCCTGTCTTTTATGATGCCCTCTGAATTACAATTACTGAATTACAAGCTGACAACAAAAAGATTTACTGCATTTTAATAAACCTTTCTTATTCATTTCCTTTAAAAATGTTTCCTGTTCTAAATATTTCCTCAGGGGAGCTCATTGGAGTGCAATATTTGTTGAGGCAGAATAGTCAGCCCCTGGAGGACATGTGCCCTACCTCCGATAGGACCTCTCAGTTGCTGGAGGAGATAGATGTGGAGGAGCAAGTGGAAGAGGATGAGGGTTTCATTGATTTGTTGGGAGAGGAAGCCACAGTGAAAAATCTTGTGGCATTAGATGACCCATTCCTTATAGGTCCACCAGTCCCACCCGCTGCACCACTGACCTGTGTTCAGGCTCCAGCAGTGCCCAGTGTCCAGACTCCTTCCGCTGCACTACTGCCCAACATTCAGGTTCTGCCAGCTGCACCTCTGCCCGGCACCCAGGTTCCACCTGCTGCACCAGTGCCCTGTTTCCAGGCTCCACCAGTGCCCAGTGTCCAGACTCCTTCCGCTGCACCAGTGCCCTGTTTCCAGATTCCACCTGCTGCACCAGTGCCCCGTGTCCAGACTCCTTCCGCTGCACCAGTGCCCTGTTTCCAGGCTCCACCAGTGCCCAGTGTCCAGACTCCTTCCGCTGCACCAGTGCCCTGTTTCCAGATTCCACCTGCTGCACCAGTGCCCCGTGTCCAGACTTCTTCCGCTGCACCAGTGCCCTGTGTCCAGACTCCTTTCGCTGCACCAGTGCCCTGTTTCCAGGCTCCACCAGTGCCCAGTGTCCAGATTCCATCAGCTGCACCGGTGCCCTCAGCAATGGTAAAATGTCCTTTTCTAGACCAATTGTTTCTCATTTAGTCATTCGCCCTTAAGCAGCAAATCCACTAACTCAATTAACAGCATGTAATTATCTAACAAACCGTTATATTTTTCCAGGCTGTTGACGAGCACTGCATTCCTGGAATGGACCGAGTGGATGAGTTGGCGGAGTGTCTGGTGGAGCTGCGCATACAGGCGAGCCTCACACTTACCAACCAACAAGTTGCGACCATTGTGGGTTTGTGGCAGAACCTGGACCAATTTGACAAAGACAGGGTGATGTATGCTGCTCGTCATCAAGACAGGCTACTTACAGGACGTTTTAGGTCCCCTAAAAAGAAAGCTGTCTTCACTCCTGGTGTCGACAGCACAAAGAGATGTGTTTTGGGTTCTAGCGGCTCTCCAGCACAGTGGCCTAATTGTTGTCGCCTTGTTGAAATGATTTTCATAAGGTTGTGTAGCATCCACCGAAGCCCCAAAAAAACAGAGGACACAATCTCTGTCTAGATGGGATCTCATTCTTCGCGATTACAGAAGAATTCGGCAGCTAATCCTGAGCAATGGAACGGTGATGAGCGAAACAACCCTTCAGCTAGTTGAGGTAAACCAGAGGACCCTTACAACATGGCACAATGAACGTTTAAAGGGTCAGGAGGTCTCAGTGCTCTTGCAAGGGCTGGAGCTTCCTGAGGCACGTCCAGTGGCATTGGATGCTCTGCCTCCAGCACGAGTACAGCCTGTTGTGCCTCCACAATATAGCCACCAGTTGCATAACTACCAGATGCCACCAGACACAGCTGGACAGGCAAAGACAAAGTTTAAAAAGATCCAGCCCTCAGCTGCCTGTACATCTGCCACAGCATCATCTTTTGAGCCATCAGCCTTACACCCTCAGCGTTCAGCCACGTTCAGCCAGCTAAGGACAATTTATCCCAGGCCGACAGCACCGCACCCATTGGTTCCTGACGCACCCACTGCCCCTGTTGTGTCTCAGATGTTACTGTTGCCCTGCCCAGTCCCATTTTCCACCATTAACCCTGGAGCAATTTCCTCTGACCCACCTGCAAATGACACAGCCACCCCAACCAAACGGTCGTACAATCGTACTGTAAAAGCAAATACTTGCAGAAAGTGTGGCCAATTTCGTACACAAGAAACTGGCCATAGCCAGTACAAAGGCAAAATATTTTGCCCAAATAAAGAAACAATTACGAAGGAGCAGTGGTTACAGAATGTGAGAAAATAACTCTTGTGTGTGTGTGTGTGTGTGTGTGTGTGTGTGTGTGTGTGTGTGTGTGTGTGTGTGTGTGTGTGTGTGTGTGTGTGTGTGTGTGAGTGATTCATTCATTTTGCTCTCTTGGTTGGCTCTGCTCTGTTTTTTATCTCCCAGCCATATTTAATTTTAAAGGATTATACTGTGCACTTTTTTAAAATCTTGTATTATCATTATTATTATTATGAAAACAATATTAAGTAAAATACAAAAGTGTGTATATGCGAGTATGTATAAGGATGTATAATTACACTATAACACATATGGAAATAAATAATAAATATTAAACAACATTAAACTATTATATATATATTTAAGTACAGTGCACATACATATATTTTATATACTTATATTTTATATAGTCTATGTACATAAATTCTTATATTTTAAACTTATTTTAATGTTTGTGTTCTTTTGTTGTTCCATATAGTGAATTCAGTACTTTTCCACATTTTTCTAATATGTATATAGTTAATAAATCTGTTTCTCTATGAAGACTGGTGTGTTGTATTTGTTTTATTGCATGTAATGAAATTCAGTGTAGTTGCATTCACTGTCAAGTAGCTGTTCCATTTCACTCTGAATTAAATAGCATATTACAATATAGTGTGAATGCAGTTATAAGGGAACCCCCTTATTATAACTGCATTCACACTATATTGTAATATGCTATTTAATGTTTTGCTGCCATAGGAAATAATTACCTTAATAAATGCATTTGGACAGAAAATACTATCTAAGTATTATGAATGACATTTTATAATGAATTCAAATGGTTTACTCCAATAAGAAAAATGTAACTTAGCAACGAAACAATCGATAAAAATCAAATACACACAATCCAACTTAGAAACGAAACAATCAATAAAATAAAATATTTTATGTGACGGGGTGGATTCGAACCTATGACTTACTGAATTTCTCACTTTTTTTTCCCCCTTTTCTCCCCCCTTCTTCCCCTTCTTCCCCTTCTTATACGGACTATTCTTCCCCAGCTTTAGCTCAGTTGGGAGAGCGTTAGACTGAAGATCTAAAGGTCCCTGGTTCAATCCCGGGTTTCGGCAGAGAAACCTTGTCTTTTGGTCGAGGGGGTCCAGTGACCAAACGCCACCTCCTCTCTACCTGATTCCACCTAGCCTCATCGCTATCTTCCTCTCAGACGGCCAGTCAACAAAGTGTGTTGGTTCCATGGTGTAATGGTTAGCACTCTGGGCTTTGAATCCAGCGATCCGAGTTCAAATCTCGGTGGAACCTTCCTAGCTTTTTTGCGGAAGGGAGGGAAAAAACAGAGGTGATGCGCAACTGCTGATGTTGAGGTGAAATTGGCACTCTCAAACCGAGTCGGAATCAGGGAAACATGGCCTTAAAAAGCAAAGGCTTCACTTGCTCCTTGCTATAGCGCTTCTAGGCTAAATGACTTAACTCTCTGCTGCTCAGTGGGAGAAGGTGACCCACGCCAAGGTTCCATGGTGTAATGGTTAGCACTCTGGACTCTGAATCCAGCGATCCGAGTTCAAATCTCGGTGGGACCTGCTTTTGCCAGGAATGTGCGCAGGGCCTCGTCTGAAAAAACTTTTCGGCAGCAGTGAGCCTCAACAGCTCATCTAGGGAGTGCCCCTTGAAGGGAGCGTAAAAGGGCAGCACACCACGTGGAGAATGCGGGGATCGATCCCGCTACCTCTCACAGGCTAAGCGAGCGCTCTACCATTTGAGCTAATTCCCCTCGACGGTGGAGAGAAGGCTTGCTGTGCTGTCCTGTGCTGGCATCGCTCTCAAAGACAAAGGCGAGGAGCGATCCCTAGCATGTGTGCAGGTGCTGCAGCG
>NC_136884.1:20638060-20648060 GCF_949152265.1 Phoxinus phoxinus
TAAAATATTGCGCTTTAAGCCATGCAAGAGGAAATGTTTGGCTCGTTGGTCTAGGGGTATGATTCTCGCTTAGGGTGCGAGAGGTCCCGGGTTCAAATTCCGGACCAGCCCGTTCTTAGGCTTTGCTTTTAATCTCTTCAGCCTGATTAGGGCAACCAGGATATTTCTGAGAAATTGGGTATAAAAACAGTGAAAGCAAGGCCGGTTAGCTCAGTTGGTTAGAGTGTGGTGCTAATAACGCCAAGGTCGCGGGTTCGATCCCCGTACGGGCCACTCTTTTTCTCTCTGTGACCTTCAGCTCTGAACGTCTCCAAAGTGACATGCGGTTTCCCAGAAATGGCTAAAACATCCATGGACCAGGCCGAAATAGCTCAGTTGGGAGAGCGTTAGACTGAAGATCTAAAGGTCCCTGGTTCAATCCCGGGTTTCGGCAGAGAAACCTTGTCTTTTGGTCGAGGGGGTCCAGTGACCAAACGCCACCTCCTCTCTACCTGATTCCACCTAGCCTCATCGCTATCTTCCTCTCAGACGGCCAGTCAACAAAGTGTGTTGGTTCCATGGTGTAATGGTTAGCACTCTGGGCTTTGAATCCAGCGATCCGAGTTCAAATCTCGGTGGAACCTTCCTAGCTTTTTTGCGGAAGGGAGGGAAAAAACAGAGGTGATGCGCAACTGCTGATGTTGCGGTGAAATTGGCACTCTCAAACCGAGTCGGAATCAGGGAAACATGGCCTTAAAAAGCAAAGGCTTCACTTGCTCCTTGCTATAGCGCTTCTAGGCTGAATGACTTAACTCTCTGCTGCTCAGTGGGAGAAGGTGACCCACGCCAAGGTTCCATGGTGTAATGGTTAGCACTCTGGACTCTGAATCCAGCGATCCGAGTTCAAATCTCGGTGGGACCTGCTTTTGCCAGGAATGTGCGCAGGGCCTCGTCTGAAAAAACTTTTCGGCAGCAGTGAGCCTCAACAGCTCATCTAGGGAGTGCCCCTTGAAGGGAGCGTAAAAGGGCAAAACACCACGTGGAGAATGCGGGCATCAATCCTGCTACATCTCGCATGCTAAGCGAGCGCTCTACCATTTGAGCTAATTCCCCTCGACGATGGAGAGAAGGCTTGCTGTGCTGTCCTGTGCTGGCATCGCTCTCAAAGACAAAGGCGAGGAGCGATCCCTAGCATGTGAGTAAGGTGCTGCAAAGCGATTTCCAATGGCCACAAAGAAAAGAGACCGTATTTCCTCTGTCCTGGCAACTTTGCACTGGCTACCGTTTAGTTGTAGATTTAATTAAAATATTGCGCTTTAAGCCATGCAAGAGGAAATGTTTGGCTCGTTGGTCTAGGGGTATGATTCTCGCTTAGGGTGCGAGTGGTCCCGGGTTCAAATCCCGGACGAGCCCGTTCTTAGGCTTTGCTTTTAATCTCTTCAGCCTGATTAGGGCAACCAGGATATTTCTGAGAAATTGGGGATAAAAACAGTCAAAGCAAGGCCGGTTAGCTCAGTTGGTTAGAGCGTGGTGCTAATAAAGCCAAGGTCGCGGGTTCGATCCCCGTACGTGCCACTCTTTTTCTCTCTGTGACCTATAGCTCTGAACGTCTCCAAAGTGACATGCGGTTTCCCAGAAATGGCTAAAACAGCCATGGACCAGGCCGAAATAGCTCAGTTTGGAGAGCGTTAGACTGAAGATCTAAAGGTCCCTGGTTCAATCCCGGGTTTCGGCAGAGAAACCTTGTCTTTTGGTCGAGGGGGTCCAGTGACCAAACGCCACCTCCTCTCTACCTGATTCCACCTAGCCTCATCGCTATCTTCCTCTCAGACGGCCAGTCAACAAAGTGTGTTGGTTCCATGGTGTAATGGTTAGCACTCTGGACTCTGAATCCAGCGATCCGAGTTCAAATCTCGATGGGACCTGCTTTTGCCAGGAATGTGCGCAGGGCCTCGTCTGAAAAAACTTTTCGGCAGCAGTGAGCCTCAACAGCTCATCTAGGGAGTGCCCCTTGAAGGGAGCGTAAAAGGGCAGCACACCACGTGGAGAATGCGGGCATCGATCCCGCTACCTCTCGCATGCTAAGCGAGCGCTCTACCATTTGAGCTAATACCCCTCGACGATGGAGAGAAGGCTTGCTGTGCTGTCCTGTCCTGTGCGGGCATTGCTTTCAATGACAAAGGCGAGGAGCGATCCCTAGCATGTTTGCAGGTGCTGCAGCGTGATTTCCAATGGCCACAAAGAAAAGAGACCGTATTTCCTCTGTCCTGGCAACTTTGCACTGGCTACCGTTTAGTTGTAGATTTAATTAAAATATTGTGCTTTAAGCCATGCAAGAAGAAATGTTTGGCTCGTTGGTCTAGGGGTATGATTCTCGCTTAGGGTGCGAGAGGTCCCGGGTTCAAATCCTGGACGAGCCCGTTCTTAGGCTTTGCTTTTAATCTCTTCAGCCTGATTAGGGCAACCAGGATATTTCTGAGAAATTGGGGATAAAAACAGTCAAAGCAAGGCCGGTTAGCTCATTTGGTTAGAGCGTGGTGCTAATAACGCCAAGCTCGCAGGTTCGATCCCCGTACGGGCCACTCTTTTTCTCTCTGTGACCTTCAGCTCTGAACGTCTCCAAAGTGACATGCGGTTTCCCAGAAATGGCTAAAACATCCATGGACCATGCCGAAATAGCTCAGTTGGGAGAGCGTTAGATTGAAGATCTAAAGGTCCCTGGTTCAATCCCGGGTTTCGGCAGAGAAACCTTGTCTTTTGGTCGAGGGGGTCTAGTGACCATACGCCACCTCCTCTCTACCTGATTCCACCTAGCCTCATCGCTATCTTCCTCTCAGACGGCCATTCAACAAAGTGTGTTGGTTCAATGGTGTAATGGTTAGCACTCTGTGCTTTGAATCCAGCAATCCGAGTTCAAATCTCGGTGGAACCTTCCTAGCTTTTTTGCGGAAGGGAGGGAAAAAACAGAGGTGATGCGCAACTGCTGATATTGCGGTGAAATTGGCACTCTCAAACCGAGTCGGAATCAGGGAAACATGGCCTTAAAAATCAAAGGCTTCACTTGCTCCTTGCTATAGCGCTTCTAGGCTGAATGACTTAACTCTCTGCTGCTCAGTGGGAGAAGGTGACCCACGCCAAGGTTCCATGGTGTAATGGTTAGCACTCTGGACTCTGAATCCAGCGATCCGAGTTCAAATCTCGGTGGGACCTGCTTTTGCCAGGAATGTGCGCAGGGCCTCGTCTGAAAAAACTTTTCGGCAGCAGTGAGCCTCAACAGCTCATCTAGGGAGTGCCCCTTGAAGGGAGCGTAAAAGGGCAGCACACCACGTGGAGAATGCGGGGATCGATCCCGCTACCTCTCACAGGCTAAGCGAGCGCTCTACCATTTGAGCTAATTCCCCTCGACGGTGGAGAGAAGGCTTGCTGTGCTGTCCTGTGCTGGCATCGCTCTCAAAGACAAAGGCGAGGAGCGATCCCTAGCATGTGTGCAGGTGCTGCAGCGCGATTTCCAATGGCCACAAAGAAAAGAGACCGTATTTCCTCTGTCCTGGCAACTTTGCACTGGCTACCGTTTAGTTGTAGATTTAATTAAAATATTGCGCTTTAAGCCATGCCAGAGGAAATGTTTGGCTCGTTGGTCTAGGGGTATGATTCTCGCTTAGGGTGCGAGAGGTCCCGGGTTCAAATTCCGGACCAGCCCGTTCTTAGGCTTTGCTTTTAATCTCTTCAGCCTGATTAGGGCAACCAGGATATTTCTGAGAAATTGGGTATAAAAACAGTGAAAGCAAGGCCGGTTAGCTCAGTTGGTTAGAGTGTGGTGCTAATAACGCCAAGGTCGCGGGTTCGATCCCCGTACGGGCCACTCTTTTTCTCTCTGTGACCTTCAGCTCTGAACGTCTCCAAAGTGACATGCGGTTTCCCAGAAATGGCTAAAACATCCATGGACCAGGCCGAAATAGCTCAGTTGGGAGAGCGTTAGACTGAAGATCTAAAGGTCCCTGGTTCAATCCCGGGTTTCGGCAGAGAAACCTTGTCTTTTGGTCGAGGGGGTCCAGTGACCAAACGCCACCTCCTCTCTACCTGATTCCACCTAGCCTCATCGCTATCTTCCTCTCAGACGGCCAGTCAACAAAGTGTGTTGGTTCCATGGTGTAATGGTTAGCACTCTGGGCTTTGAATCCAGCGATCCGAGTTCAAATCTCGGTGGAACCTTCCTAGCTTTTTTGCGGAAGGGAGGGAAAAAACAGAGGTGATGCGCAACTGCTGATGTTGCGGTGAAATTGGCACTCTCAAACCGAGTCGGAATCAGGGAAACATGGCCTTAAAAAGCAAAGGCTTCACTTGCTCCTTGCTATAGCGCTTCTAGGCTGAATGACTTAACTCTCTGCTGCTCAGTGGGAGAAGGTGACCCACGCCAAGGTTCCATGGTGTAATGGTTAGCACTCTGGACTCTGAATCCAGCGATCCGAGTTCAAATCTCGGTGGGACCTGCTTTTGCCAGGAATGTGCGCAGGGCCTCGTCTGAAAAAACTTTTCGGCAGCAGTGAGCCTCAACAGCTCATCTAGGGAGTGCCCCTTGAAGGGAGCGTAAAAGGGCAAAACACCACGTGGAGAATGCGGGCATCAATCCTGCTACATCTCGCATGCTAAGCGAGCGCTCTACCATTTGAGCTAATTCCCCTCGACGATGGAGAGAAGGCTTGCTGTGCTGTCCTGTGCTGGCATCGCTCTCAAAGACAAAGGCGAGGAGCGATCCCTAGCATGTGAGTAAGGTGCTGCAAAGCGATTTCCAATGGCCACAAAGAAAAGAGACCGTATTTCCTCTGTCCTGGCAACTTTGCACTGGCTACCGTTTAGTTGTAGATTTAATTAAAATATTGCGCTTTAAGCCATGCAAGAGGAAATGTTTGGCTCGTTGGTCTAGGGGTATGATTCTCGCTTAGGGTGCGAGTGGTCCCGGGTTCAAATCCCGGACGAGCCCGTTCTTAGGCTTTGCTTTTAATCTCTTCAGCCTGATTAGGGCAACCAGGATATTTCTGAGAAATTGGGGATAAAAACAGTCAAAGCAAGGCCGGTTAGCTCAGTTGGTTAGAGCGTGGTGCTAATAAAGCCAAGGTCGCGGGTTCGATCCCCGTACGTGCCACTCTTTTTCTCTCTGTGACCTATAGCTCTGAACGTCTCCAAAGTGACATGCGGTTTCCCAGAAATGGCTAAAACAGCCATGGACCAGGCCGAAATAGCTCAGTTTGGAGAGCGTTAGACTGAAGATCTAAAGGTCCCTGGTTCAATCCCGGGTTTCGGCAGAGAAACCTTGTCTTTTGGTCGAGGGGGTCCAGTGACCAAACGCCACCTCCTCTCTACCTGATTCCACCTAGCCTCATCGCTATCTTCCTCTCAGACGGCCAGTCAACAAAGTGTGTTGGTTCCATGGTGTAATGGTTAGCACTCTGGACTCTGAATCCAGCGATCCGAGTTCAAATCTCGATGGGACCTGCTTTTGCCAGGAATGTGCGCAGGGCCTCGTCTGAAAAAACTTTTCGGCAGCAGTGAGCCTCAACAGCTCATCTAGGGAGTGCCCCTTGAAGGGAGCGTAAAAGGGCAGCACACCACGTGGAGAATGCGGGCATCGATCCCGCTACCTCTCGCATGCTAAGCGAGCGCTCTACCATTTGAGCTAATACCCCTCGACGATGGAGAGAAGGCTTGCTGTGCTGTCCTGTCCTGTGCGGGCATCGCTCTCAATGACAAAGGCGAGGAGCGATCCCTAGCATGTTTGCAGGTGCTGCAGCGTGATTTCCAATGGCCACAAAGAAAAGAGACCGTATTTCCTCTGTCCTGGCAACTTTGCACTGGCTACCGTTTAGTTGTAGATTTAATTAAAATATTGTGCTTTAAGCCATGCAAGAAGAAATGTTTGGCTCGTTGGTCTAGGGGTATGATTCTCGCTTAGGGTGCGAGAGGTCCCGGGTTCAAATCCTGGACGAGCCCGTTCTTAGGCTTTGCTTTTAATCTCTTCAGCCTGATTAGGGCAACCAGGATATTTCTGAGAAATTGGGGATAAAAACAGTCAAAGCAAGGCCGGTTAGCTCATTTGGTTAGAGCGTGGTGCTAATAACGCCAAGCTCGCAGGTTCGATCCCCGTACGGGCCACTCTTTTTCTCTCTGTGACCTTCAGCTCTGAACGTCTCCAAAGTGACATGCGGTTTCCCAGAAATGGCTAAAACATCCATGGACCATGCCGAAATAGCTCAGTTGGGAGAGCGTTAGATTGAAGATCTAAAGGTCCCTGGTTCAATCCCGGGTTTCGGCAGAGAAACCTTGTCTTTTGGTCGAGGGGGTCTAGTGACCATACGCCACCTCCTCTCTACCTGATTCCACCTAGCCTCATCGCTATCTTCCTCTCAGACGGCCATTCAACAAAGTGTGTTGGTTCAATGGTGTAATGGTTAGCACTCTGTGCTTTGAATCCAGCAATCCGAGTTCAAATCTCGGTGGAACCTTCCTAGCTTTTTTGCGGAAGGGAGGGAAAAAACAGAGGTGATGCGCAACTGCTGATATTGCGGTGAAATTGGCACTCTCAAACCGAGTCGGAATCAGGGAAACATGGCCTTAAAAAGCAAAGGCTTCACTTGCTCCTTGCTATAGCGCTTCTAGGCTGAATGACTTAACTCTCTGCTGCTCAGTGGGAGAAGGTGACCCACGCCAAGGTTCCATGGTGTAATGGTTAGCACTCTGGACTCTGAATCCAGCGATCCGAGTTCAAATCTCGGTGGGACCTGCTTTTGCCAGGAATGTGCGCAGGGCCTCGTCTGAAAAAACTTTTCGGCAGCAGTGAGCCTCAACAGCTCATCTAGGGAGTGCCCCTTGAAGGGAGCGTAAAAGGGCAGCACACCACGTGGAGAATGCGGGGATCGATCCCGCTACCTCTCACAGGCTAAGCGAGCGCTCTACCATTTGAGCTAATTCCCCTCGACGGTGGAGAGAAGGCTTGCTGTGCTGTCCTGTGCTGGCATCGCTCTCAAAGACAAAGGCGAGGAGCGATCCCTAGCATGTGTGCAGGTGCTGCAGCGCGATTTCCAATGGCCACAAAGAAAAGAGACCGTATTTCCTCTGTCCTGGCAACTTTGCACTGGCTACCGTTTAGTTGTAGATTTAATTAAAATATTGCGCTTTAAGCCATGCAAGAGGAAATGTTTGGCTCGTTGGTCTAGGGGTATGATTCTCGCTTAGGGTGCGAGAGGTCCCGGGTTCAAATTCCGGACCAGCCCGTTCTTAGGCTTTGCTTTTAATCTCTTCAGCCTGATTAGGGCAACCAGGATATTTCTGAGAAATTGGGTATAAAAACAGTGAAACCAAGGCCGGTTAGCTCAGTTGGTTAGAGCGTGGTGCTAATAACGCCAAGGTCGCGGGTTCGATCCCCGTACGGGCCACTCTTTTTCTCTCTGTGACCTTCAGCTATGAACGTCTCCAAAGTGACATGCGGTTTCCCAGAAATGGCTAAAACATCCATGGACCAGGCCGAAATAGCTCAGTTGGGAGAGCGTTAGACTGAAGATCTAAAGGTCCCTGGTTCAATCCCGGGTTTCGGCAGAGAAACCTTGTCTTTTGGTCGAGGGGGTCCAGTGACCAAACGCCACCTCCTCTCTACCTGATTCCACCTAGCCTCATCGCTATCTTCCTCTCAGACGGCCAGTCAACAAAGTGTGTTGGTTCCATGGTGTAATGGTTAGCACTCTGGGCTTTGAATCCAGCGATCCGAGTTCAAATCTCGGTGGAACCTTCCTAGCTTTTTTGCGGAAGGGAGGGAAAAAACAGAGGTGATGCGCAACTGCTGATGTTGCGGTGAAATTGGCACTCTCAAACCGAGTCGGAATCAGGGAAACATGGCCTTAAAAAGCAAAGGCTTCACTTGCTCCTTGCTATAGCGCTTCTAGGCTGAATGATTTAACTCTCTGCTGCTTAGTGGGAGAAGGTGACCCACGCCAAGGTTCCATGGTGTAATGGTTAGCACTCTGGACTCTGAATCCAGCGATCCAAGTTCAAATCTCGGTGGGACCTGCTTTTGCCAGGAATGTGCGCAGGGCCTCGTCTGAAAAAACTTTTTCGGCAGCAGTGAGCCTCAACAGCTCATCTAGGGAGTGCCCCTTGAAGGGAGCGTAAAAGGGCAGCACACCACGTGGAGAATGCGGGCATCGATGCCGCTACCTCACACATGCTAAGCGAGCGCTCTACCATTTGAGCTAATTCCCCTCGACGATGGAGAGAAAGCTTGCTGTGCTGTCCTGTCCTGTGCTGGCATCGCTCTCAAAGACAAAGGCGAGGAGCGATCCCTAGCATGTTTGCAGGTGCTGCAGCGTGATTTCCAATGGCCACAAAGAAAAGAGACCGTATTTCCTCTGTCCTGGCAACTTTGCACTGGCTACCGTTTAGTTGTAGATTTAATTAAAATATTGCGCTTTAAGCCATGCAAGAGGAAATGTTTGGCTCGTTGGTCTAGGGGTATGATTCTCGCTTAGGGTGCGAGAGGTCCCGGGTTCAAATCCTGGACGAGCCCGTTCTTAGGCTTTGCTTTTAATCTCTTCAGCCTGATTAGGGCAACCAGGATATTTCTGAGAAATTGGGGATAAAAACAGTCAAAGCAAGGCCGGTTAGCTCATTTGGTTAGAGCGTGGTGCTAATAACGCCAAGGTCGCGGGTTCGATCCCCGTACGTGCCACTCTTTTTCTCTCTGTGACCTATAGCTCTGAACGTCTCCAAAGTGACATGCGGTTTCCCAGAAATGGCTAAAACAGCCATGGACCAGGCCGAAATAGCTCAGTTTGGAGAGCGTTAGACTGAAGATCTAAAGGTCCCTGGTTCAATCCCGGGTTTCGGCAGAGAAACCTTGTCTTTTGGTCGAGGGGGTCCAGTGACCAAACGCCACCTCCTCTCTACCTGATTCCACCTAGCCTCATCGCTATCTTCCTCTCAGACGGCCAGTCAACAAAGTGTGTTGGTTCCATGGTGTAATGGTTAGCACTCTGGACTCTGAATCCAGCGATCCGAGTTCAAATCTCGGTGGGACCTGCTTTTGCCAGGAATGTGCGCAGGGCCTCGTCTGAAAAAACTTTTCGGCAGCAGTGAGCCTCAACATCTCATCTAGGGAGTGCCCCTTGAAGGGAGCGTAAAAGGGCAGCACACCACGTGGAGAATGCGGGCATCGATCCCGCTACCTCTCACAGGCTAAGCGAGCGCTCTACCATTTGAGCTAATTCCCCTCGACAGTGGAGAGAAGGCTTGCTGTGCTGTCCTGTGCTGGCATCGCTCTCAAAGACAAAGGCGAGGAGCGATCCCTAGCATGTGTGCAGGTGCTGCAGCGCGATTTCCAATGGCCACAAAGAAAAGAGACCGTATTTCCTCTGTCCTGGCAACTTTGCACTGGCTACCGTTTAGTTGTAGATTTAATTAAAATATTGCGCTTTAAGCCATGCAAGAGGAAATGTTTGGCTCGTTGGTCTAGGGGTATGATTCTCGCTTAGGGTGCGAGAGGTCCCGGGTTCAAATTCCGGACGAGCCCGTTCTTAGGCTTTGCTTTTAATCTCTTCAGCCTGATTAGGGCAACCAGGATATTTCTGAGAAATTGGGGATAAAAACAGTGAAAGCAAGGCCGGTTAGCTCAGTTGGTTAGAGCGTGGTGCTAATAACGCCAAGGTCACGGGTTCGATCCCCGTACGTGCCACTCTTTTTCTCTCTGTGACCTATAGCTCTGAACGTCTCCAAAGTGACATGCGGTTTCCCAGAAATGGCTAAAACAGCCATGGACCAGGCCGAAATAGCTCAGTTTGGAGAGCGTTAGACTGAAGATCTAAAGGTCCCTGGTTCAATCCCGGATTTCGGCAGAGAAACCTTGTCTTTTGGTCGAGGGGGTCCAGTGACCAAACGCCACCTCCTCTCTACCTGATTCCACCTAGCCTCATCGCTATCTTCCTCTCAGACGGCCAGTCAACAAAGTGTGTTGGTTCCATGGTGTAATGGTTAGCAC
>NC_136884.1:20665560-20678060 GCF_949152265.1 Phoxinus phoxinus
CCTGGTTCAATCCCGGGTTTCGGCAGAGAAACCTTGTCTTTTGGTCGAGGGGGTCTAGTGACCATACGCCACCTCCTCTCTACCTGATTCCACCTAGCCTCATCGCTATCTTCCTCTCAGATGGCCATTCAACAAAGTGTGTTGGTTCCATGGTGTTGTAATCTATATGCCTCGGACTCTTGGTCCGTATGAATTAGCTCAAATGATCTATAGGGAATTTTAATAACTAATCATGAATATGATTAATATTCTGCATATTACTTTACATTAAATTATCGAAATTGAAAATGTATAGATTATACGAATATATGAATAATCGATCACAACGTCTTATAATTCCTCATTCATATCAATAATCTTATTTAATTTCGATTATGAGATAACCTTTAAGGGAAATTCATGTAATGATCAAAGAGGTGTTAGTCCTGCAAAAACCATCAAAGATCACCCATCAACCTCTCAGTAAAGCTATCTCCTTATAACCTCCAAGAAACATTAATTTTCTGGCCGTGAACATTAATTTTCCTGTGTTTATAAAATTAAAACTAGTAAATAATAAGAGCTCTGGCAGCTCTTGGATCTTTTAATCTCATTGACGTTTGTGGTTTTACGAGCATTTTTTCACAGACACAGTCTTGAATATATTGTTTTAATAAATGCAAACTACAGAATATAACGGATTACACATATTGATTATACACCGATTATATCTATGTACATAATTTACAGTAAACAATACAAGACACGAATAGCGGATAAGAGAGAGAAGTTGAGAGAGAGAGATTTCTGAGGAGGGGCGCGCCGTGCCGAAGCACGCGCGGAGGTTGTAGAGAGAGAGAGAGAGAGAGAGAGAGAGAATGGTCACGAGTGGCCATAGAACAGCTAAAATCACAGACCATTGAGAGAGCCATCAATCGAAACACCTTAAAACATTAAAACTCGTTAGAGTTTGATATACTTGCAAAAGGTTCGTTTGTGTGCACGAGCTGTGTCCAGCCTGCACGTGTTCTCGGAGCAGAGTGCGCGCGCTCGTGCTGAGGCGCGCGTGCTTGTTGCCAGGGCAAGCTGTTCGCGGGAGTTTTGAAGAAGGCGCCTCTTTGGAAGGGAAGTTGCTGAAGGAATTCAGGCTTCGTTCGTTTGACTCGTAGGTGGAAACGAACACAGTGGAATTTGAAAATTAAACAAAAGACTGAGATAAAGCAAATAAAAGGAGGGAACTCCTGAAGGAGTTCAGGTCCGAAGATTTCACATGATGAGCAGACGAAGGCAGGACGCGAGAGCAAGAGAGCGCAGGAAGAGCTTTGCTCTTTCCTTTAAAGACTGTATGGGTCACTCCTTCGTTCGGCGCGTTGTCCAATCACCTTCAGTGATCTGGGAGCGGGAGAATCTTCTTTGTCCTGCCAGAAGACCCCAGTCTGTGTAGTTTATGACAGAGCTTTGCCTTAGTCATTTCTATGACTAAAAAGGATTCATCTAGTAATAATCATATCATTGCAGTCTATTATCGAGATTCAACTCCGTTAGGTCTCAAGATTTAAAATGGTATCAAACACATTCAGGTTGGATTATATGATAACGAAGTTACATAAGATATACAGATTAGAAGCATTTAGATTTTGATTAATACACATTAAAACTTACATTAAATCCCAAAACTGTCATGACATATAAATGGCAACACATAATACATTTGGTAATGTTTTAAATATGATTCGTTTGAAGAAAAGTCTCTTGTGTGTGTGTGCGTATCTCTCTGGAGACGTGGGTGTTCTGTCACGTGTGTTCCTTGGAATTTTTGGGGTGTCGTGTTACGTGTCTCTTTGTGTGTGTGTAATGGAGAAAGAGACAGAGACCTCTTGTTTGTTCACACAACGAATGAAGTGTTTGCAAGAAATCACGATTCACTAAATTTGATAAGCACCTGTCCGGATGTCAATGTTGCTACATATCCCCCTTTTTGTTCGATTAAGTCAGAGGATGGACTTCATCGAACAACAACTTAGCACAATGGATGACAGGTGGTTTGCTAGACTGATGGCTCAGCCCACATGAGGTTGAGGTGGTCGATGGTGTGGGGTTCTGTGAGAAACCGCCGACACGGCTTTGTGAGCTTGGCTGTGGATGTTCACATCTCGTTGAGTCTGGCACAGGGTGAAGGCCAAGACGAGTGTCAGTGCGTGGTCGGTGATCTTGGAAAGATACGACAGTATCCGCTGCGGTCCAGGTTTGTACACAGGTGAGGTATTCAGGCTGGGCGGTTGCCCATGCTTGGAGGGCTGTGTTGACAGGAGCAATGTTCGTGAGTTGGGACCCCCTTTTCTCAAACCAGAGATCTCCTTCTGGATCTAGGGTGACGTTGTAGTTCTTAAAGGATGGGAGTTCCAGTGCTGTCTGGTACTCTTTGCTCGGAAGATGGTACCATGACAGGTTACCGAGGTGTGAGATGGCACCTGTCAGTACTTGAGTCGGCATACTCGGGTTGAGCAGGTTGACACGGCTGGTTGTATCATGCTGTTCGTGAGTGACAGTGGCTGGGTGCGCAGGTGTGTTAGCCAGCCATCGTTCACCTACAATCTTTGCTTGTGTTTCTGTGACTTGTGTGCGAGGCTTAGCTTCAGCAGGGCAGCGTGTGTGGCTGACCAGGGGTTGCAACTCGCAGATTCCTTCAGTGTTGTCTCTGAGGAAGGGCTTGCTAGGGCAGAGATAATGAAAGTCTTTGGTCAAGGTGCACCCGTGCAGGTTTGGGGCCGGGTACAGCAGGGTGTCGCTGTCGGGGTAGGCCACCGCGTCTGGAGTGCATATCTTGAACTGGGTCCTGCTTTTCCAGGACCCGCTGTTGACAATGTCTTTGAGCCTGGAGGTTTGGTTTGACTCGATGATGGGTAGGTTTAGGAGAAAACCCACTTCTCTCTGCTCGGGGTTGACGTGAAGTGGGGTGGCGCAACCCAGCGAGTAAGCAAGGTGTGTTTGAAAAGGGTCAGCTGGCGTGGTGATGCTGGAAGCCAGCACAGTTCGCACAAGGCTTAAGAGTTTCAGGTACGGTGGGATTGCACCTGTGGCTAGGCTGTCAGTGGAGGAGCTAACCTCCCACAGCATGTCTGTCGTTAGTGCTGTAAACAGCGGAGTCTGGGCAAAGTCTTTCTGGAAGATATTAAACAGCGGTTTCATTGAGTTCACAGTCTGGTTCGCTGCGTTGACACTGGACATACCAATGTTAAAAAGAGTTCTGGCGGCAGCTACGGCTCCGAGCAACGCTCCCAGGAACCGTTCGGATCGGTGGTTGGTGCTTAGGAGTCCTGATTGCGTGGCAGTCACTTTCTCCAGTTGGTTGAGCAGATGTTCGACCTTGGCTTTGGCGTGAGGGAGGGAGTCCTCTGTCCGTTGGGCACTTGCCCAGATGTATGGGGCTGCGGTGCTGGGGTAGTGTGCTCTGTAGACCGGGCGGGACTGGGTGAGTCGACCATACACTGGCTGAGTGTAGGTTCCGCAGTCGGTGATCAGGAGTCTCAGTTGTTCTCTCGGTGGCAGCTGTCCTCTGGATGGCTGACAGCACAGCATGACGACCCACAGCAGCAACCTGGTACAGATGACAGGGAGAGAGAGAGAGAAAGGGAAGGAAGAGGCAAACGAGGGTTGTCTTTGGTTGGACAGGGCAGTTCTTTTGCTTTGTGGGTGGCAGCTAGGTTTAGCTCGCCTTGGCCCATGTTTTGTCACATCTTTCTGCCAGCCTGTCGCTTGCTTCAATGTCTCGTCAGTGACTCTGGTGCTGTGTTGTGCCGCACATGATGCGTCATAGATAAACATTGGCATGACCCCCCTTTTGCAACTGTTCAGCACAAGCTTTTGCGCTGTGATGTCAACAGGTGCAGAACCCGTAATGTTGTGTGTATGCAGCGTGTGCATGTTATGCAGCGGTTTGAGGCACTGGCTGTCAGTGAGCTCAGACGGCGTGCAAGGGAGGCAGGAGGGGTATAAGTGGAGGCAATGCCAAGTCGTTGTTGTGGTGTCAGAAGCCCGCATGTCCGCTATGTTTGGTGTTGCAGACAGCGGAGCCTGCGTAAGAGGCACAGGGTTAGGCAGTGTAGCCTGTAAAAGTCTTGTGCAGTGTGTAGTCGCTGCAACGTTGAGGGCGGGTGGGTGGGTCGGGTGTGACCACCGCTTTCCGTTTGGTGCGCCAGGCTTGGCGCGGGCATGAGTTTGTTCATGTGGCTGCAGGTCAGTCTTGACCTTGGCGCAGCATTTGTTAAAGTCTTTTGTGGGCTGGAAGGTGCAGGGTAGCGAACTTGAAACTTGACCTGTTGCTAAGTCTGTGTCGTTGTGACTGGCTGTGGGAGTTCCCATGAACTGTGTGACCTGGCAGTCTGGCTCTGTGGAAAGTCTCGTGACCTCTGTGATCTGACAGTCTGGCTCGGGTGGCCTGTGTGACTGGATGGGGAGAGGTTCTGGCACTTGAGCCCAAAGAGTTCGCTTTTTGAAGTCCAGTAAGGGCTCGAAACGATCCAGCAGGTCTTTGCCAATGATGAGTGGATGAGTGTTCATTGGTGAAACGTACACAGGGTGAGTCAGCGACATAAAACCTATTGACAGGTGGATTAGAGTTAGCTGTTCGAGCCGGATGCTATTTTGGCTGTATGAATGCACATTTAGCTCACAAGTGTGGGATTCAAAAGTTCGATTCTGTCTCTTAGCTTCGACTTTGAGTCTTTTGAAAAGTTGAGATGAGATCACAGTGAGGTCTGCTCCTGTGTCTATCAAGGCTTCAAGTTTCACTTCCTTCTCCAAAGTGCAGGCTAGGTAGGGTTTCCTGGTCACCCCCCTTTCAAGAAGGTTTCCCAGAAACTGTGGCACCGGGGCTGTTGTTGTCAGCCGGAGTGAATGGTAGGTGTTGTCAGTTTGTGATGCAACAATGAGTGAGTGAGTGGAGCTGCTATTTGGTGATGTAACAGCAAAGTTCATGGGTTGCGATTTGATAACAATGTCTGGTGGGTTGTCCCCGGGAGGGACGTGTGGCTTGCTGCGGGGGCAGCTAGCCGGAACAGCACTTCCTGGGACTTTGTGATGTTGGTCCCAGGTGTGATGTGTTGTGCTGTTTCGTGTAGTGTGTGCAGCTGTCAGCTGTGGTGCTGGAGCGGAGCTGTCACTTTGTGGTGTGACAGCTAGCTCTGTAGTCTGTGGGGGACGAGCAGTGTTCGTGGTGCTTGGCTCAGGCAGATGGCAGTCAGACAGGGTGTTGGTTTCAGTTCTTATGCTTAGACATAAGATGTCTGGTTCGTCCTTGTCTCTCTTGCGATGTTTCTTGTGAAGAAACTCTTTCAGCATCCTCACGATCTCTGCTGTCTCCGACGTGGCTGCACTGTGTTTTTCTGGTGTGCGATGAGGCTTGGGCTTACCAGTAGCATGTCGAGAGGGGTTCCAGGGCTGGCTTTCTGGGCTTGGAGTTCTGGACGGCGGGTGATGCAGGTCCCAGAACCTCTTAGAGCGCTCGCTCCGATGCTTTGGATGAGCACCGTCACGGTTGTGCTGCCCTCTGCTGGCTTGGAACGGTCTTGACTCTCTGTGGTACAGTCTGTGACTGTGGTGCTGTTGGGCGCCTTCTGTGTCTAGCTCTGAGCAGTGCTCAGAGACAGAGTAGGTTGTGGGGTCTTTTACAGTCTTTTTGGAAATAGTCTTTTGCTTGGTGTAAGCTTTGTGGACCAAGTCACGTAGCTGTTGGGTGGACATGCTACGTGGACAGGCCAGAACGCCTAAGTGGTGACTCACTGTGGGATGCAGATTTCGGAGGAACAGCGTCCTGAAGTTGACATCTTCTTCCATACCGGGCTCGTTTCGTGCTCCGAAGTAGGCGTGTCGGAGTCGGCCGTAGTAGGTCTGTGGGTGTTCAGGTCGGGCCTGTTTGACGTCCATGGCGGTGAAGACCCCTTGTTCTGATTCTGGATCAGAGAATTCACGGATCAAAGCTTGTCGCAGCTGCTGGTAGTCCCTTTTGACAGTCTCTGGTTGACGGTCTAGGAAGCTGCGCACGTCACGGCTAGAAGTAATTCTGAGCAGGCAAAACTTGTCCCGAGCTGTCACGTTGGCGACAGTTTGCAGGTGAAAGTCAATGTCTTGAAGGTAAGCATGTACATCATGGCCTCCTGCAAGGTTTGGAGTGAACGTGGGGATGTTTCTGGCCAACTTGTCAGAGTTCGTGGGGGAAGAGCTGTGGTTGGGGGCCCAATCCGTCTGGAGGGGATTCTGACCCTTTTCAGCTCCGCCCCCTTCAGCTTTGGGAGCCGTGCCGCGATTAGCGGTGAGTGTTCTCTGTGAGGGCCCCCCCCTTTCTGCTGACAGGGGTTTTTGTTGGCTGGCTGGTGTGTACCGGCTGGTCAGGGGAAACTTTGTGGTGTGTGTTTCCCCTACCCGGTCACTATTAAGTCTGTAAGAATGTCTCAGTTCTCTGTGAACAATGTCAAGTTCGTCTCTGAGATCATGTCTCTGCAGAGTAAGCTCATGGATTTCAGCTCTGGCCACCTGTAAGTGTTTTTCACAGGCTGTGGCTTTAGCGTTTTTGTCTCTTAGTTCAGTCTTTGCTCTCTCGAGGAGAGTGTCACTTTGTTGGAGTCTTTCGTCGAGTTCTTTACAGGTTTCATTCTCCGACTGTTCTCTTTGGTCTGTGTCGAGGCGAAGATCTTGCAGGGCCTTTCGAAGTCTTTCTACTTCTTTCTGTAGCTCTGGATCTGTGTCGTTCTCTTTCACGGTCTGGAGAAGAAGCTGGTCAAGATGACTTTGGGTGTGGGCCTGGTTCCTCCGGGCCTCCTCTGCTTGAAGCTTTAGCGCTGCTGCTTCCTGCTCCAGGTTGATGTGGCTCTTTTCGCTGAGCCGTGCCTGGGCGACGAGTTTGTGTGCGAGGCTTCCGACGATCTTGGCCCAGTCCTTGTAGTTGTAGCTCTGTGTCGGATCGTGGGTCATCAGTTCGACCAGGTCGGTGTCCAGCTGTTCCCGGCTCCGGGGCTCTGTGTCAGCGGCGTCTCCGGGCAGGAAGTCGGTCGTCATGGCTCTCAACCACAACTCGAGTTCGTCCCACTGGGCAGCCATACTGGACGGCCGTGACCTTGGCACACTGTAGGCGAGAGAGAACACAGAACACACACACAAAGAGACCAATGCAAGTTCGTTTTAAGGTTAACGAGTTATGATCATACGGCTATGCCGTTTATGAGAATTTTGGGGCTAACTGATGCCAACAGTTAGACAGTTCACGGAGCCAATTAGCTTGGGTCGGTCGAGGACCTGCACTAGAGGTTGTGACGAGCAGTAGCCTGGCGGGTCACGTGGTGGCCCCGGCTGCTGGTGGTCACTCTACTGCTTAGCTTCTTTGATGGCTCTCTCAGGTTACTGTTTCTAGGTGAAATGAAAGAAACAAATCACAACAGAACAAAGGATAGAACAGATCAAAGTGAAATAAGATCAAACAATAGTAACACGGTATGTGTTAGAGAGAATAAGGAGGCCTAAGCCTATTACCACTGCCAGAGTTTACGATAGGGCCTACAGGTGAGTGGGGGCTATCGGGGTAGAAAACCTAGGAAGACGGTGAGGCTTGGAGAAAGGGATATAGGCCAAACACTTAAATGACCGGGGAATATCTAATATTCTGTGGCTTATACTAAGTGTATGGGTTTTACCTTATTTAGTTTGCCTGGGGTGAAATGAGGTCACTCAGGTGGGAGTCAGCGGCGCGGTCAACCTTCTCGACGGTCCCACACACTCGAGCGCAGTGGACCCGGGCCTTCTGTTACTCTGTGTACCACGGTGCGACCTTCTCAAACAACTTGCGACCTTACACACAACCTGGCAACGCCAAGGTGTCAACTGCCAGACAGCACGACAAAAATGGGGTTTTCACCGGAACCCGGCCCCTGCAGCAGGCCCTGGTTCAGGTAATTGTCCCGACATTGCCTTGTGTGTCAGCTGGCGTGGTTGACTTTACCCTTGGAGTGCCAAATTGCTGATGTAGCAGTTGCGTGCCACCCCAATGGTAAGAGACAGAAGAGTCCGAGACTCACGCACGGCCGGTGTCGGTCGTGACGACCAGGTGACCCCGCTCGCTGGAAACCAACCAGAGATGACTGTCAAATCACCACAGCGCCCTAGGGAGAACTACACATAAACACACAAAAAGGGGTAAACAGGTGAAAGTTAAAGTCAATTAAGGCTTTCTTGTTTAACCAAGTTTAGTAATTATGTATGTAGAAATAAAGGCAAAGGCTTTGAAATAATGGTAAAACAAAAAGGGAACTATGATAATGTTGGTGATTATCAGAATAACCTAACCTGAAAGAGAGATAAGAAAATTAGGAATAAAAAGTAATAATAAAAAAATTTTTTGAAAAAAAAAATTTAATAATAAAAAAAATTTAATAAAATAAAATAATGAAAAGACAGGATGACCCCAGAAGAAGAGACAGGCCGCAGTAGTGGGTTTGTCCCACAAGGGGGCGTATCTCTTTTCAGTGGTCAACCTGGTTGGACAGACAAACTCATTCAAATTAAATTCAAACTGGTTTTAAATTCACATTTAAATAAGCCTGTGCAGAAATGTAAAAATCAGAGTGATATTTTATAATAATCCAGATGACGTTAAAGCATCAGTAATTACTATGAAATAATCAGAAGGGAAAGATGAAATAAGTACACACTTCAAAAGAGTGAAAGGGGAAAAAGAGTGGCACCGACTTAGTATCCACAAGGCCACGCGGTGGCGCTGTTTCCTTCTAGTGGATGACAGTGGCTGCCAGCCAAACAAGATTTAAATCCAAAATTTAAATCTGATTTAACTCGAATTTAGATAAGCGTGTAAGGGAATTGAGAACTCAGAATGATATCGAATAATAACTTAGATGCATTAAAGTATCAGTAATTATTATAAAATAATCCGACGAGAAAACAGAAATAAAGCAATTCACACAGAATTGGAAACAGGAAAACGAGTTGAATGAACCGCTTTAGCGGGAGGCGGCCACTAGGTGGCGGACTTCCCTCTAACTGGGCTCTCAATGGCTGGGCTGGGATTTAATTTAAGTTTTAATTCAACTCTTGTTTGAACCAAACTCAAAGTAAATGTACCAGTCACAAGCAGGAAAATTGTCTAACACAAAATAATATTCGCACGAGCAAAGCTGGAAATGCCAATAATTATTGAGAATTTAGACAAGCTAATTCACTATTCATCATAGAACACTTGAATTTAGCAGTACGAGAGCATTATCTGAAACGGCCACGAGATGGCGTAGTCGCGCTCATGCAGGCTGACGTCAGTGGGAGGCGGTGCTCACGCAGGGTGACGTCGTTGGGGCGCGTATTTTGAGACTTGAACACCTAAAAGGACCTCTGGTGTTTAGTCCGCGGAATTACAACCAATTTTAAATGTGACTCTAAAGAGCTCAGAGCGTTCAGCTCAGTCACGTGCTGATTTTCTGCAATAAAATCACAAAGGAAACAAGATCTCTACAGATCTTCGGGTGCTATACTGCACAAGAGAGAACGTGTCAGGACTTCTTCACTGCACTTTATTACTCAAATGTGGAAAACAGGAATTATCATCTGTTGTTGGGTTCCCGTAAACATTTAACCACAATAAATCATAAGTGTATGATTTAAAAATGTCTTAGGTTTACAAAATGGGTAGCTAATCCAATTTTCGACCAGGAGTTATCGTTATTTTAACGATCTAATATTATTATTAGGCCTATTATCGAAACGGAGGAGACTCGCTCTGTTCCAATCTACCGCGTGAACAAAGAAACTCGTTTGATTTCAAGCGGGCTAAAGCAATATTAATTACAGGCTGAACAGAGATTCTTTTCTCTAGGACATTTACCGGTATTGTCACTTCCAGCGTCTGTTAATATGCTTGAGCTGAGCTGGCTCGGCGCCAGTCAGTTCTTCAGTGAGCGCGCGTGGGTTCGCATTTGGGCGCGCGCGTTTCCTCACTGAACCGCGTGGACTCTCGCTGGAGCGCGCGCGTGGGTAACACAATATTAAGAATGTACGGAATGTACAGAGATTCTGTTCTCTTTACCGAAACAATATTAATATAATACATCGAAGTTTATTTTAGCAATTAACAGGGGCTGAAAATGTTAAACATATCTAGCTTTGACTGAGATCGGCTTCGTGCCTTCTAACAGTCCTTCCGTGGGCGCGCGTGGTTTTTGCCTTACTAGGGCGCGCTTGTTTCCTCAATGGGAGCGCGTGGGCTCTCTCGCTGGAGCGCGCGCGTTACATTAATACACAATATAGACAGACTGAAACTGATTTGCTCGTAAAACACAAAGTTTGAGATTGCGCGTAATTTTCTCCACCAAAATGTAATCTATATGCCTCGGACTCTTGGTCCGTATGAATTAGCTCAAATGATCTATAGGGAATTTTAATAACTAATCATGAATATGATTAATATTCTGCATATTACTTTACATTAAATTATCGAAATTGAAAATGTATAGATTATACGAATATATGAATAATCGATCACAACGTCTTATAATTCCTCATTCATATCAATAATCTTATTTAATTTCGATTATGAGATAACCTTTAAGGGAAATTCATGTAATGATCAAAGAGGTGTTTGTCCTGCAAAAACCATCAAAGATCACCCATCAACCTCTCAGTAAAGCTATCTCCTTATAACCTCCAAGAAACATTAATTTTCTGGCCGTGAACATTAATTTTCCTGTGTTTATAAAATTAAAACTAGTAAATAATAAGAGCTCTGGCAGCTCTTGGATCTTTTAATCATCATTGACGTTTGTGGTTTTACGAGCATTTTTTCACAGACACAGTCTTGAATATATTGTTTTAATAAATGCAAACTACAGAATATAACGGATTACACATATTGATTATACACCGATTATATCTATGTACATAATTTACAGTAAACAATACAAGACACGAATAGCGGATAAGAGAGAGAAGTTGAGAGAGAGAGATTTCTGAGGAGGGGCGCGCCGTGCCGAAGCACGCGCGGAGGTTGTAGAGAGAGAGAGAGAGAGAGAGAGAGAATGGTCACGAGTGGCCATAGAACAGCTAAAATCACAGACCATTGAGAGAGCCATCAATCGAAACACCTTAAAACATTAAAACTCGTTAGAGTTTGATATACTTGCAAAAGGTTCGTTTGTGTGCACGAGCTGTGTCCAGCCTGCACGTGTTCTCGGAGCAGAGTGCGCGCGCTCGTGCTGAGGCGCGCGTGCTTGTTGCCAGGGCAAGCTGTTCGCGGGAGTTTTGAAGAAGGCGCCTCTTTGGAAGGGAAGTTGCTGAAGGAATTCAGGCTTCGTTCGTTTGACTCGTAGGTGGAAACGAACACAGTGGAATTTGAAAATTAAACAAAAGACTGAGATAAAGCAAATAAAAGGAGGGAACTCCTGAAGGAGTTCAGGTCCGAAGATTTCACATGATGAGCAGACGAAGGCAGGACGCGAGAGCAAGAGAGCGCAGGAAGAGCTTTGCTCTTTCCTTTAAAGACTGTATGGGTCACTCCTTCGTTCGGCGCGTTGTCCAATCACCTTCAGTGATCTGGGAGCGGGAGAATCTTCTTTGTCCTGCCAGAAGACCCCAGTCTGTGTAGTTTATGACAGAGCTTTGCCTTAGTCATTTCTATGACTAAAAAGGATTCATCTAGTAATAATCATATCATTGCAGTCTATTATCGAGATTCAACTCCGTTAGGTCTCAAGATTTAAAATGGTATCAAACACATTCAGGTTGGATTATATGATAACGAAGTTACATAAGATATACAGATTAGAAGCATTTAGATTTTGATTAATACACATTAAAACTTACATTAAATCCCAAAACTGTCATGACATATAAATGGCAACACATAATACATTTGGTAATGTTTTAAATATGATTCGTTTGAAGAAAAGTCTCTTGTGTGTGTGTGCGTATCTCTCTGGAGACGTGGGTGTTCTGTCACGTGTGTTCCTTGGAATTTTTGGGGTGTCGTGTTACGTGTCTCTTTGTGTGTGTGTAATGGAGAAAGAGACAGAGACCTCTTGTTTGTTCACACAACGAATGAAGTGTTTGCAAGAAATCACGATTCACTAAATTTGATAAGCACCTGTCCGGATGTCAATGTTGCTACAGTGTAATGGTTAGCACTCTGTGCTTTGAATCCAGCAATCCGAGTTCAAATCTCGGTGGAACCTTCCTAGCTTTTTTGCGGAAGGGAGGGAAAAAACAGAGGTGATGCGCAACTGCTGATATTGCGGTGAAATTGGCACTCTCAAACCGAGTCGGAATCAGGGAAACATGGCCTTAAAAAGCAAAGGCTTCACTTGCTCCTTGCTATAGCGCTTCTAGGCTGAATGACTTAACTCTCTGCTGCTCAGTGGGAGAAGGTGACCCACGCCAAGGTTCCATGGTGTAATGGTTAGCACTCTGGACTCTGAATCCAGCGATCCGAGTTCAAATCTCGGTGGGACCTGCTTTTGCCAGGAATGTGCGCA
>NC_136884.1:20685560-20688060 GCF_949152265.1 Phoxinus phoxinus
CCTTAAAAAGCAAAGGCTTCACTTGCTCCTTGCTATAGCGCTTCTAGGCTGAATGACTTAACTCTCTGCTGCTCAGTGGGAGAAGGTGACCCACGCCAAGGTTCCATGGTGTAATGGTTAGCACTCTGGACTCTGAATCCAGCGATCCGAGTTCAAATCTCGGTGGGATCTGCTTTTGCCAGGAATGTGCGCAGGGCCTCGTCTGAAAAAACTTTTCGGCAGCAGTGAGCCTCAACAGCTCATCTAGTGAGTGCCCCTTGAAGGGAGCGTAAAAGGGCAGCACACCACGTGGAGAATGCAGGTATCGATCCCGCTACCTCTCACAGGCTAAGCGAGCGCTCTACCATTTGAGCTAATTCCCCTCGACGGTGGAGAGAAGGCTTGCTGTGCTGTCCTGTGCTGGCATCGCTCTCAAAGACAAAGGCGAGGAGCGATCCCTAGCATGTGTGCAGGTGCTGCAGCGCGATTTCCAATGGCCACAAAGAAAAGAGACCGTATTTCCTCTGTCCTGGCAACTTTGCACTGGCTACCGTTTAGTTGAAGATTTAATTAAAATATTGCGCTTTAAGCCATGCAAGAGGAAATGTTTGGCTCGTTGGTCTAGGGGTATGATTCTCGCTTAGGGTGTGAGAGGTCTCGGGTTCAAATCCCGGACGAGCCCGTTCTTAGGCTTTGCTTTTAATCTCTTCAGCCTGATTAGGGCAACCAGGATATTTCTGAGAAATTGGGGATAAAAACAGTCAAAGCAAGGCCGGTTAGCTCAGTTGGTTAGAGCGTAGTGCTAATAACGCCAAGATCGCGGGTTCGATCCCCGTACGGGCCACTCTTTTTCTCTCTGTGACCTTCAGCTCTGTGACCTTCACTCTCAAACCGAGTCGGAATCAGGGAAACATGGCCTTAAAAAGCAAAGGCTTCACTTGCTCCTTGCTATAGCGCTTCTAGGCTGAATGACTTAACTCTCTGCTGCTCAGTGGGAGAAGGTGACCCACGCCAAGGTTCCATGGTGTAATGGTTAGCACTCTGGACTCTGAATCCAGCGATCCGAGTTCAAATCTCGGTGGGACCTGCTTTTGCCAGGAATGTGCGCAGGGCCTCGTCTGAAAAAACTTTTTCGGCAGCAGTGAGCCTCAACAGCTCATCTAGGGAGTGCCCCTTGAAGGGAGCGTAAAAGGGCAGCACACCACGTGGAGAATGCGGGCATCGATGCCGCTACCTCACACATGCTAAGCGAGCGCTCTACCATTTGAGCTAATTCCCCTCGACGATGGAGAGAAGGCTTGCTGTGCTGTCATGTCCTGTGCTGGCATCGCTCTCAAAGACAAAGGCGAGGAGCGATCCCTAGCATGTTTGCAGGTGCTTCAGCGTGATTTCCAATGGCCACAAAGAAAAGAGACCGTATTTCCTCTGTCCTGGCAACTTTGCACTGGCTACCGTTTAGTTGTAGATTTAATTAAAATATTGCGCTTTAAGCCATGCAAGAGGAAATGTTTGGCTCGTTGGTCTAGGGGTATGATTCTCGCTTAGGGTGCGAGAGGTCCCGGGTTCAAATCCCGGACGAGCCCGTTCTTAGGCTTTGCTTTTAATCTCTTCAGCCTGATTAGGGCAACCAGGATATTTCTGAGAAATTGGGGATAATAACCGTCAAAGCAAGGCCGGTTAGCTCGTTTGGTTAGAGCGTGGTGCTAATAACGCCAAGGTCGCAGGTTCGATCCACGTACGGGCCACTCTTTTTCTCTCTGTGACCTTCAGCTCTGAACGTCTCCAAAGTGACATGCGGTTTCCCAGAAATGGCTAAAACATCCATGGACCATGCCGAAATAGCTCAGTTGGGAGAGCGTTAGACTGAAGATCTAAAGGTCCCTGGTTCAATCCCGGGTTTCGGCAGAGAAACCTTGTCTTTTGGTCGAGGGGGTCCAGTGACCAAACGCCACCTCCTCTCTACCTGATTCCACCTAGCCTCATCGCTATCTTCCTCTCAGACGGCCATTCAACAAAGTGTGTTGGTTCCATGGTGTAATGGTTAGCACTCTGGGCTTTGAATCCAGTGATCCGAGTTCAAATCTCGGTGGAACCTTCCTAGCTTTTTTGCGGAAGGGAGGGAAAAAACAGAGGTGATGCGCAACTGCTGATGTTGCGGTGAAATTGGCACTCTCAAACCGAGTCGGAATTAGGGAAACATGGCCTTAAAAAGCAAATGCTTCAGTTGCTCCTTGCTATAGCGCTTCTAGGCTGAATGACTTAACTCTCTGCTGCTCAGTGGGAGAAGGTGACCCACGCCAAGGTTCCATGGTGTAATGGTTAGCACTCTGGACTCTGAATCCAGCGATCCGAGTTCAAATCTCGGTGCGACCTGCTTTTGCCAGGAATGTGCGCAGGGCATCGTCTGAAAAATCTTTTCGGCAGCAGTGAGCCTCAACAGCTCATCTAGGGAGTGCCCCTTGAAGGGAGCGTAAAAGGGCAGCACACCACGTGGAGAATGCGGGCATCGATCCCGCTACCT
>NC_136884.1:20695560-20715560 GCF_949152265.1 Phoxinus phoxinus
AACAGCTCATCTAGGGAGTGCCCCTTGAAGGGAGCGTAAAAGGGCAGCACACCACGTGGAGAATGCGGGCATCGATCCCGCTACCTCTCACATGCTAAGCGAGCGCTCTACCATTTGAGCTAATTCCCCATGACGATGGAGAGAAGGCTTGCTGTGCTGTCCTGTGCTGGCATCGCTCTCAAAGACAAAGGCGAGGAGCGATCCCTAGCATGTGTGCAGGTGCTGCAACGCGATTTCCAATGGCCACAAAGAAAAGAGACCGTATTTCCTCTGTCCTGGCAACTTTGCACTGGCTACCGTTTAGTTGTAGATTTAATTAAAATATTGCGCTTTAAGCCATGCAAGAGGAAATGTTTGGCTCGTTGGTCTAGGGGTATGATTCTCGCTTAGGGTGCGAGAGGTCCCGGGTTCAAATTCCTGACGAGCCCGTTCTTAGGCTTTGCTTTTAATCTCTTCAGCCTGATTAGGGCAACCAGGATATTTCTGAGAAATTGGGGATAAAAACAGTCAAAGCAAGGCCGGTTAGCTCAGTTGGTTAGAGCGTGGTGCTAATACCAATAGATAGATTGACTGCGCATGCGTCGCGAGTGAGCGCTGTGTTTGTGTTTGAAGCTCCGTCGACTTGATTCATAAATCGTTGATTTTGTTCTTTACACTAATTTAGAAACGAGCATTTTCTATTTTTCCAGCGTGTGAACATATCTCCGATACTACTCTCTATAAAAAACAATCGGATTGCTTTGATATCGCTAGTTATATCCAACTTTCCGAACTTCCGTTACTATCTCTAACGATAGCCCGCTAGCATTGCTCGCGTGGCCTCGCCTATCGACCGTCTTATTTACACTCGAATCACTGAAATCGCTCTGTTTGTGTTTGTGCTTGTGCTTCGAATCGCTTGTTGTGTTTGAAGTTTGTGTTTGTGCTTGTGCTTCGAATCGCTTGTTGTGTTTGAAGTTTGTGTTTGTGCTTGTGCTTCGAATCGCTTGTTGTGTTTGAAGTTTGTGGTTGTGCTTGTGCTTCGAATCGCTTGTTGTGTTTGAAGTTTGTGTTTGTGCTTGTGCTTCGAATCGCTTGTTTGTGTTTGAAGTTTGTGTCTGTGGTCGAACCGCTTTGGTTGTTTGGAGTTTGTGTTCGAATCGCTTAACTGTTAACGTTAGTTTGTGAGCGTGTGAACATATCTCCGATACTACTCTCTATAAAAAACAATCGGATTGCTTTGATATCGCTAGTTATATCCAACTTTCCGAACTTCCGTTACTATCTCTAACGATAGCCCGCTAGCATTGCACGCGTGGCCTCGCCTATCGACCGTATTATTTACACTCGAATCACTGAAATCGCTCTGTTTGTGTTTGAAGTTTGTGTCTGTGTTCGAACCGCTTTGGTTGTGTTTGGAGTTTGTGTTTCGAATCGCTTAACTGTTAGTTTGTGAGCATGTGAACATATCTCCGATACTAACGTTACTCTCTATAAAAAACAATCGGATTGCTTTGATATCGCTGGTTATATCCAACTTTCCGAACTTCCGTTACTATCTCTAACGTTAAGTTAGCCCGCTAGCATTTGCACGCGTGGTCTCGCCTATCGACCGTCTTATTTACACTCGAATCACTGGAAGGATACGGGTTCTATCCATGATTTCAGTCCTAAATTAGTAGTGATATTGGTAGCATCACTGCTAATTTATTGTTCATCTGTCATAATGGCGAATACATCGTATGTGTGTCTACCTCTGAGTGCAGGTGAGGACACGTTTGAGCTGCATTCGGTGCGGTTGGAGCTGGAGTCCGTGGAGAAGCAGATCCGTGATCTGCTGGGGAGGCAGGCCGAGCTGCGAGACCGACGATCAGCGCTTGAAGCATCACGCGCCGATGCTCACAAGTCAGTGGTTAGTAACTTTTCGACTCCGGCCTCCTCTACTCCGTGTATTTCTCTGCACAGGACCCGAGCACCCCTGGTTTCGTTTACCCCGACACCGACACAGCACCATGGACCCTGGATGATGCCACAGCGGAAGACACGAGCCAGGACCAGAGCAAGGACCTCTCCGCCCCTCCCGGTCTTCGAGATCTCCACCCGGAACCGCTTCTCCCCTCTTCGCGAGACGGAACGCGACGACGCTGTGATCATCGGCAGTTCCATGGTCCGGCATGTCCGCGCTACCTCAGGTAAAGGTATGGTGCGCACTCACTGCTTTCCTGGTGCTCGTGTTCTCGATGTCGCTGCGCAGGTCCCCGAGATCCTGAACGGTGACGAGCGCGTCGGAGCTGTCGTGCTGCACGCGGGGGTGAACGACATCAGGCTGCGGCAGACGGAGGTTCTGAAGAGGGACTACAGGAGCCTGATCGAGACGGTACGCAGAACATCGCCTGAAGCAAAGATCGTCGTGTCTGGACCGCTTCCCACGTACCGACAAGGACAAGAAAGGTTCAGTAGATTGTTTGCACTAAATGAATGGTTAATGTCATGGTGTAATGAACAGAGACTGCTCTTTGTAAATAATTGGAATCTGTTTTGGGAGCGACCTAGGCTCTACCGTGCTGATGGCCTGCACCCCAGCAGAATCGGAGCGGCTGTTCTGTCGGACAACATCTCCAAGACGTTACACACCATATGACTAGTAAGTCAAAGTCCAAATCACATGCTTTGCTGTCCCAAATTAATTGATATAAGTACCAGTGTAGAACACTATATAGAAACTGTGTCTATTCCTCGTTTAGTGAGGCCAAACAATAAATCTACTGCAGGATCTAAGAAAAATCTAATTGTGATTAAACCAGAAAATCTCAATATTAGTGAACAAAAACAATTTCTAAAGCTAGGTCTTCTAAACATTAGATCGCTTACACCTAAGGCGGTTATTGTAAATGAAATGGTCACTGATAATAGCTTTGATGTACTCTGCCTTACTGAAACCTGGCTTAAACCAAATGATTATTTCGGTCTTAATGAGTCCACTCCACCAGGATACGGTTATAAGCATGAGCCCCGTCTGATTGGTCGTGGCGGCGGTGTTGCAACAATCTATAGAGATATTCTTAATGTTACTCAGAAAACAGGCCACAGGTTTAATTCGTTTGAAGTACTTGTGCTAAATGTTACGCTCCTAGATGTAAGAAAGAAATCCCTATTATCTCTAGCCTTGGCTACCGTATATAGACCGCCAGGGCCTTACGCTGATTTCCTAAAAGAGTTTGCAGATTTTCTCTCAGATCTATTGGTCAATGCCGATAAGGCAATAATTGTTGGAGATTTCAACATACACGTTGATAACACAAATGATGCGTTAGGAGCTGTGTTTACAGATTTATTAAACTCCTTTGGGGTCAAGCAAAACGTTAGTGGTCCCACTCATCGTCTTAATCATACACTAGATTTAATTATATCATATGGAACCGATCCAACCGATATAGATATTATACCGCAAAGTGATGATGTCACTGATCATTACATGGTAACTTGCATACTACGTACGGCTGAAATGTGTCATGTTGCGCCACGTTATCGACCAGGCAGAACAATCCTTCCAACCACTATAGATAGATTCTTGAATAGCTTACCTGATCTATCTCCGCTCCTCAGTGAACCCAAACAAACAGAGGAACTAGAGGAAATGACTAGCAGTATGAGCACCATTCTCTCTAGTACATTAGAAACTGTTGCACCAATTAGATTAAAAAAGGTTAGAGAGAAAAGTAAAGCACCATGGTACAACAGTGCTACGCATGTTATCAAGAGAGAAACTCGTAACTTAGAGCGCAAATGGAAACAAACTAATTTAGAGGTCTTTAGAATCGCGTGGAAAGACAGTATGTCACGTTATAAAAAGGCTCTAAAAGCAGCCAGGGCTGAGCATCTACGCAAACTAATAGAAAATAACCAAAACAATCCAAGGTTTTTATTTAACACCGTGGCTAGATTAACAAATAAACAGACATCACCTGAACAAAATATTCCGTTACATTTTAATAGTAATGATTTCATGAATTTCTTCACTGAGAAAATAGAAAGCATCAGAAACACAATTGTAAATGTACAATCTTTGACAGCGTCTTATGATTCAGCCTCAATTATCGCCCCTCAAGAACAACTACAGCGCTTTACAACTATAGGACAGGAAGAGCTAAATAAACTTATCACTGCATCTAAACCAACAACATGTTTATTAGATCCAATACCCACTAAACTACTGAAAGAAGTGTTACCTGTAGTGGAAGAGCCTCTTCTCAATATTATTAACTCGTCTCTATCTTTAGGTCATGTTCCAAAAACATTCAAGCTGGCAGTTATAAAACCTCTTATTAAGAAACCACAATTAGATCCAAATAACCTAGCAAATTACAGACCCATTTCAAATCTTCCATTTATGTCTAAAATACTAGAAAAAGTTGTGTCCGCTCAATTGTGCTCTTTCTTGCAAGAAAACGATATCTATGAAAAGTTTCAGTCAGGATTCAGGCCACATCATAGCACAGAAACTGCGCTGGTTAAAATTACAAATGATTTACTTTTAGCTTCTGACCAAGGCTGTATCTCAATACTAGTTTTACTCGATCTTAGTGCTGCGTTTGACACTATAGATCATAAAATACTCTTAGATCGACTTCAAAATTACACTGGTGTTCAGGGACAGGCATTAAGCTGGTTTAGATCGTACCTATCAGACCGTTACCATTTTGTCCATTTAAATGGGGAAAAATCAAAGATAACGTCAGTAAATTATGGAGTGCCGCAGGGATCTGTATTAGGCCCTCTGCTATTCTCAATTTATATGCTGCCACTTGGTAATATTATAAGAAAACATGGAATAAGTTTCCACTGTTATGCTGATGACACTCAATTATATATTTCATCTAGACCAGATGATAACACTAAATTATCTAAAATGACAGAGTGTGTTAAAGATATAAAATATTGGATGACGTGTAATTTTCTTCTATTAAATTCAGATAAAACGGAGGTATTACTGATTGGTCCAAAAAACTGCCCACAAAACCTCTTACAATACAACCTTAATCTAGATGGACGTCCTGTTACTTTATCCTCTACAGTAAAAGACCTGGGTGTTATACTAGACCGCAACTTGTCTTTTGAAAATCATATTTCAAATGTCACAAGAACAGCCTTTTTCCACCTTAGAAACATTGCTAAGCTACGTAATATGCTATCAGTTTCTGATGCAGAAAAGTTAGTTCATGCATTCATGACCTCGAGACTAGATTACTGTAATGCTTTATTAGCTGGTTGTCCTGCATCCTCAGTAAACAAGCTACAGTTAGTCCAAAATGCAGCTGCTAGAGTTCTTACTAGGTCAAGAAAATATGATCATATAACACCAATTTTATCATCTCTACACTGGTTACCTATTAAGTTCCGTATCAATTACAAAGTATTGTTACTGACCTATAAAGCCCTAAATGGTTTAGCTCCTGTGTATTTAAGAGATCTTCTATCGCCATATATTCCATCGCGCTCTTTAAGATCGCTAAATTCGAGGCTTCTGGTCGTACCTAGGATATCTAAGTCCACTAAAGGAGGGAGGGCGTTTTCACATCTAGCTCCTAAACTCTGGAATAGCCTTCCTGATACTGTCCGAGGCTCAGACTCGCTCTCCCAGTTTAAAACTAGATTAAAGACGCATCTCTTTAGCCAAGCATTCACATGATGCATCTCATACCTTTTATACTACAGTTAAATCAGATCAAATGCATTCATATTATGAACAGCAGCTACGCTAATTATTTCCCATCTGCCTTTTTTGTTGTTATCTCGGGACGCCTGTCCCTATAACTCAAATAGAGTTCGTCAGCTCCAGTTATGTATCCAGCCTCTCATGGAGACTTCAGATGCCCCAACGCCTGTGATGAGACGACTCGACGCCTGTGAAGAGACGACCCAACGCCGGCGATATGTTATGCCCTAAATTTCATGATTAACTAACTGTATTTTTGTATGTATATTTTTGAAATGCATTTTCTGTAAAGCTGCTTTGAAACAATGTGTATTGTGAAAAGCGCTATACAAATAAACTTGAATTGAATTGAATTGAATTAATAAAGCCAAGGTCGCGGGTTCGATCCCCGTACGTGCCACTCTTTTTCTCTCTGTGACCTATAGCTCTGAACGTCTCCAAAGTGACATGCGGTTTTCCAGAAATGGCTAAAACAGCCATGGACCAGGCCGAAATAGCTCAGTTTGGAGAGCGTTAGACTGAAGATCTAAAGGTCCCTGGTTCAATCCCGGATTTCGGCAGAGAAACCTTGTCTTTTGGTCGAGGGGGTCCAGTGACCAAACGCCACCTCCTCTCTACCTGATTCCACCTAGCCTCATCGCTATCTTCCTCTCAGACGGCCAGTCAACAAAGTGTGTTGGTTCCATGGTGTAATGGTTAGCACTCTGGGCTTTGAATCCAGCGATCCGAGTTCAAATCTCGGTGGAACCTTCCTAGCTTTTTTGCGGAAGGGAGGGAAAAAACAGAGGTGATGCGCAACTGCTGATGTTGCGGTGAAATTGGCACTCTCAAACCGAGTCGGAATCAGGGAAACATGGCCTTAAAAAGCAAAGGCTTCACTTGCTCCTTGCTATAGCGCTTCTAGGCTGAATGACTTAACTCTCTGCTGCTCAGTGGGAGAAGGTGACCCACGCCAAGGTTCCATGGTGTAATGGTTAGCACTCTGGACTCTGAATCCAGCGATCCGAGTTCAAATCTCGGTGGGACCTGCTTTTGCCAGGAATGTGCGCAGGGCCTCGTCTGAAAAAACTTTTTCGGCAGCAGTGAGCCTCAACAGCTCATCTAGGGAGTGCCCCTTGAAGGGAGCGTAAAAGGGCAGCACACCACGTGGAGAATGCGGGCATCGATGCCGCTACCTCACACATGCTAAGCGAGCGCTCTACCATTTGAGCTAATTCCCCTCGACGATGGAGAGAAGGCTTGCTGTGCTGTCCTGTCCTGTGCTGGCATCGCTCTCAAAGACAAAGGCGAGGAGCGATCCCTAGCATGTTTGCAGGTGCTGCAGCGTGATTTCCAATGGCCACAAAGAAAAGAGACCGTATTTCCTCTGTCCTGGCAACTTTGCACTGGCTACCGTTTAGTTGTAGATTTAATTAAAATATTGCGCTTTAAGCCATGCAAGAGGAAATGTTTGGCTCGTTGGTCTAGGGGTATGATTCTCGCTTAGGGTGCGAGAGGTCCCGGGTTCAAATCCCGGACGAGCCCGTTCTTAGGCTTTGCTTTTAATCTCTTCAGCCTGATTAGGGCAACCAGGATATTTCTGAGAAATTGGGGACAAACACAGTCAAAGCAAGGCCGGTTAGCTCATTTGGTTAGAGCGTGGTGCTAATAACGCCAAGGTCGCGGGTTCGATCCCCGTACGGGCCACTCTTTTTCTCTCTGTGACCTTCAGCTCTGAACGTCTCCAAAGTGACATGCGGTTTCCCAGAAATGGCTAAAACATCCATGGACCATGCCGAAATAGCTCAGTTGGGAGAGCGTTAGACTGAAGATCTAAAGGTCCCTGGTTCAATCCCGGGTTTCGCCAGAGAAACCTTGTCTTTTGGTCGAGGGGGTCTAGTGACCATACGCCACCTCCTCTCTACCTGATTCCACCTAGCCTCATCGCTATCTTCCTCTCAGACGGCCATTCAACAAAGTGTGTTGGTTCCATGGTGTAATGGTTAGCACTCTGTGCTTTGAATCCAGCAATCCGAGTTCAAATCTCGGTGGAACCTTCCTAGCTTTTTTGCGGAAGGGAGGGAAAAAACAGAGGTGATGCGCAACTGCTGATATTGCGGTGAAATTGGCACTCTCAAACCGAGTCGGAATCAGGGAAACATGGCCTTAAAAAGCAAAGGCTTCACTTGCTCCTTGCTATAGCGCTTCTAGGCTGAATGACTTAACTCTCTGCTGCTCAGTGGGAGAAGGTGACCCACGCCAAGGTTCCATGGTGTAATGGTTAGCACTCTGGACTCTGAATCCAGCGATCCGAGTTCAAATCTCGGTGGGACCTGCTTTTGCCAGGAATGTGCGCAGGGCCTCGTCTGAAAAAACTTTTCGGCAGCAGTGAGCCTCAACAGCTCATCTAGTGAGTGCCCCTTGAAGGGAGCGTAAAAGGGCAGCACACCACGTGGAGAATGCGGGCATCGATCCCGCTACCTCTCACAGGCTAAGCGAGCGCTCTACCATTTGAGCTAATTCCCCTCGACGGTGGAGAGAAGGCTTGCTGTGCTGTCCTGTGCTGGCATCGCTCTCAAAGACAAAGGCGAGGAGCGATCCCTAGCATGTGTGCAGGTGCTGCAGCGCGATTTCCAATGGCCACAAAGAAAAGAGACCGTATTTCCTCTGTCCTGGCAACTTTGCACTGGCTACCGTTTAGTTGTAGATTTAATTAAAATATTGCGCTTTAAGCCATGCAAGAGGAAATGTTTGGCTCGTTGGTCTAGGGGTATGATTCTCGCTTAGGGTGTGAGAGGTCTCGGGTTCAAATCCCGGACGAGCCCGTTCTTAGGCTTTGCTTTTAATCTCTTCAGCCTGATTAGGGCAACCAGGATATTTCTGAGAAATTGGGGATAAAAACAGTCAAAGCAAGGCCGGTTAGCTCAGTTGGTTAGAGCGTGGTGCTAATAAAGCCAAGGTCGCGGGTTCGATCCCCGTACGTGCCACTCTTTTTCTCTCTGTGACCTATAGCTCTGAACGTCTCCAAAGTGACATGCGGTTTCCCAGAAATGGCTAAAACAGCCATGGACCAGGCCGAAATAGCTCAGTTTGGAGAGCGTTAGACTGAAGATCTAAAGGTCCCTGGTTCAATCCCGGATTTCGGCAGAGAAACCTTGTCTTTTGGTCGAGGGGGTCCAGTGACCAAACGCCACCTCCTCTCTACCTGATTCCACCTAGCCTCATCGCTATCTTCCTCTCAGACGGCCAGTCAACAAAGTGTGTTGGTTCCATGGTGTAATGGTTAGCACTCTGGGCTTTGAATCCAGCGATCCGAGTTCAAATCTCGGTGGAACCTTCCTAGCTTTTTTGCGGAAGGGAGGGAAAAAACAGAGGTGATGCGCAACTGCTGATGTTGCGGTGAAATTGGCACTCTCAAACCGAGTCGGAATCAGGGAAACATGGCCTTAAAAAGCAAAGGCTTCACTTGCTCCTTGCTATAGCGCTTCTAGGCTGAATGACTTAACTCTCTGCTGCTCAGTGGGAGAAGGTGACCCACGCCAAGGTTCCATGGTGTAATGGTTAGCACTCTGGACTCTGAATCCAGCGATCCGAGTTCAAATCTCGGTGGGATCTGCTTTTGCCAGGAATGTGCGCAGGGCCTCGTCTGAAAAAACTTTTCGGCAGCAGTGAGCCTCAACAGCTCATCTAGTGAGTGCCCCTTGAAGGGAGCGTAAAAGGGCAGCACACCACGTGGAGAATGCAGGTATCGATCCCGCTACCTCTCACAGGCTAAGCGAGCGCTCTACCATTTGAGCTAATTCCCCTCGACGGTGGAGAGAAGGCTTGCTGTGCTGTCCTGTGCTGGCATCGCTCTCAAAGACAAAGGCGAGGAGCGATCCCTAGCATGTGTGCAGGTGCTGCAGCGCGATTTCCAATGGCCACAAAGAAAAGAGACCGTATTTCCTCTGTCCTGGCAACTTTGCACTGGCTACCGTTTAGTTGAAGATTTAATTAAAATATTGCGCTTTAAGCCATGCAAGAGGAAATGTTTGGCTCGTTGGTCTAGGGGTATGATTCTCGCTTAGGGTGTGAGAGGTCTCGGGTTCAAATCCCGGACGAGCCCGTTCTTAGGCTTTGCTTTTAATCTCTTCAGCCTGATTAGGGCAACCAGGATATTTCTGAGAAATTGGGGATAAAAACAGTCAAAGCAAGGCCGGTTAGCTCAGTTGGTTAGAGCGTAGTGCTAATAACGCCAAGATCGCGGGTTCGATCCCCGTACGGGCCACTCTTTTTCTCTCTGTGACCTTCAGCTCTGTGACCTTCACTCTCAAACCGAGTCGGAATCAGGGAAACATGGCCTTAAAAAGCAAAGGCTTCACTTGCTCCTTGCTATAGCGCTTCTAGGCTGAATGACTTAACTCTCTGCTGCTCAGTGGGAGAAGGTGACCCACGCCAAGGTTCCATGGTGTAATGGTTAGCACTCTGGACTCTGAATCCAGCGATCCGAGTTCAAATCTCGGTGGGACCTGCTTTTGCCAGGAATGTGCGCAGGGCCTCGTCTGAAAAAACTTTTTCGGCAGCAGTGAGCCTCAACAGCTCATCTAGGGAGTGCCCCTTGAAGGGAGCGTAAAAGGGCAGCACACCACGTGGAGAATGCGGGCATCGATGCCGCTACCTCACACATGCTAAGCGAGCGCTCTACCATTTGAGCTAATTCCCCTCGACGATGGAGAGAAGGCTTGCTGTGCTGTCATGTCCTGTGCTGGCATCGCTCTCAAAGACAAAGGCGAGGAGCGATCCCTAGCATGTTTGCAGGTGCTTCAGCGTGATTTCCAATGGCCACAAAGAAAAGAGACCGTATTTCCTCTGTCCTGGCAACTTTGCACTGGCTACCGTTTAGTTGTAGATTTAATTAAAATATTGCGCTTTAAGCCATGCAAGAGGAAATGTTTGGCTCGTTGGTCTAGGGGTATGATTCTCGCTTAGGGTGCGAGAGGTCCCGGGTTCAAATCCCGGACGAGCCCGTTCTTAGGCTTTGCTTTTAATCTCTTCAGCCTGATTAGGGCAACCAGGATATTTCTGAGAAATTGGGGATAATAACCGTCAAAGCAAGGCCGGTTAGCTCGTTTGGTTAGAGCGTGGTGCTAATAACGCCAAGGTCGCAGGTTCGATCCACGTACGGGCCACTCTTTTTCTCTCTGTGACCTTCAGCTCTGAACGTCTCCAAAGTGACATGCGGTTTCCCAGAAATGGCTAAAACATCCATGGACCATGCCGAAATAGCTCAGTTGGGAGAGCGTTAGACTGAAGATCTAAAGGTCCCTGGTTCAATCCCGGGTTTCGGCAGAGAAACCTTGTCTTTTGGTCGAGGGGGTCTAGTGACCATACGCCACCTCCTCTCTACCTGATTCCACCTAGCCTCATCGCTATCTTCCTCTCAGACGGCCATTCAACAAAGTGTGTTGGTTCCATGGTGTAATGGTTAGCACTCTGTGCTTTGAATCCAGCAATCCGAGTTCAAATCTCGGTGAAACCTTCCTAGCTTTTTTGCGGAAGGGAGGGAAAAAACAGAGGTGATGCGCAACTGCTGATATTGCGGTGAAATTGGCACTCTCAAACCGAGTCGGAATCAGGGAAACATGGCCTTAAAAAGCAAAGGCTTCACTTGCTCCTTGCTATAGCGCTTCTAGGCTGAATGACTTAACTCTCTGCTGCTCAGTGTGAGAAGGTGACCCACGCCAAGGTTCCATGGTGTAATGGTTAGCACTCTGGACTCTGAATCCAGCGATCCGAGTTCAAATCTCGGTGGAACCTTCCTAGCTTTTTTGCGGAAGGGAGGGAAAAAACAGAGGTGATGCGCAACTGCTGATATTGCGGTGAAATTGGCACTCTCAAACCGAGTCGGAATCAGGGAAACATGGCCTTAAAAAGCAAAGGCTTCACTTGCTCCTTGCTATAGAGCTTCTAGGCTGAATGACTTAACTCTCTGCTGCTCAGTGGGAGAAGGTGACCCACGCCAAGGTTCCATGGTGTAATGGTTAGCACTCTGGACTCTGAATCCAGCGATCCGAGTTCAAATCTCGGTGGGACCTGCTTTTGCCAGGAATGTGCGCAGGGCCTCGTCTGAAAAAACTTTTCGGCAGCAGTGAGCCTCAACAGCTCATCTAGGGAGTGCCCCTTGAAGGGAGCGTAAAAGGGCAGCACACCACGTGGAGAATGCGGGCATCGATCCCGCTACCTCTCACAGGCTAAGCGAGCGCTCTACCATTTGAGCTAATTCCCCTCGACAGTGGAGAGAAGGCTTGCTGTGCTGTCCTGTGCTGGCATCGCTCTCAAAGACAAAGGCGAGGAGCGATCCCTAGCATGTGTGCAGGTGCTGCAGCGCGATTTCCAATGGCCACAAAGAAAAGAGACCGTATTTCCTCTGTCCTGGCAACTTTGCACTGGCTACCGTTTAGTTGTAGATTTAATTAAAATATTGCGCTTTAAGCCATGCAAGAGGAAATGTTTGGCTCGTTGGTCTAGGGGTATGATTCTCGCTTAGGGTGCGAGAGGTCCCGGGTTCAAATTCCGGACGAGCCCGTTCTTAGGCTTTGCTTTTAATCTCTTCAGCCTGATTAGGGCAACCAGGATATTTCTGAGAAATTGGGGATAAAAACAGTGAAAGCAAGGCCGGTTAGCTCAGTTGGTTAGAGCGTGGTGCTAATAACGCCAAGGTCACGGGTTCGATCCCCGTACGGGCCACTCTTTTTCTCTCTGTGACCTTCAGCTCTGAACGTCTCCAAAGTGACATGCGGTTTCCCAAAAAATGGCTAAAACAGCCATGGACCAGGCTGAAATAGCTCAGTTGGGAGAGCGTTAGACTGAAGATCTAAAGGTCCCTGGTTCAATCCTGGGTTTCGGCAGAGAAACCTTGTCTTTTGGTCGAGGGGGTCCAGTGACCAAATGCCACCTCCTCTATACCTGATTCCACCTACCCTCATCGCTATCTTCCTCTCAGACGGCCAGTCAACAAAGTGTGTTTGTTCCATGGTGTAATGGTTAGCACTCTGGGCTTTGAATCCAGCGATCCGAGTTCAAATCTCGGTGGAACCTTCCTAGCTTTTTTGCGGAAGGGAGGGAAAAAACAGAGGTGATGCGCAGCTGCTGATGTTGCGGTGAAATTGGCACTCTCAAACCGAGTCGGAATCAGGGAAACATGGCCTTAAAAAGCAAAGGCTTCACTTGCTCCTTGCTATAGCGCTTCTAGGCTGAATGACTTAACTCTCTGCTGCTCAGTGGGAGAAGGTGACCCACGCCAAGGTTCCATGGTGCAATAGTTAGCACTCTGGACTCTGAATCCAGCGATCCGAGTTCAAATCTCGGTGGGACCTGCTTTTGCCAGGAATGTGCGCAGGGCCTCGTCTGAAAAAACTTTTCGGCAGCAGTGAGCCTCAACAGCTCATCTAGGGAGTGCCCCTTGAAGGGAGCGTAAAAGGGCAGCACACCACGTGGAGAATGCGGGCATCGATCCCGCTACCTCTCACATGCTAAGCGAGCGCTCTACCATTTGAGCTAATTCCCCATGACGATGGAGAGAAGGCTTGCTGTGCTGTCCTGTGCTGGCATCGCTCTCAAAGACAAAGGCGAGGAGCGATCCCTAGCATGTGTGCAGGTGCTGCAACGCGATTTCCAATGGCCACAAAGAAAAGAGACCGTATTTCCTCTGTCCTGGCAACTTTGCACTGGCTACCGTTTAGTTGTAGATTTAATTAAAATATTGCGCTTTAAGCCATGCAAGAGGAAATGTTTGGCTCGTTGGTCTAGGGGTATGATTCTCGCTTAGGGTGCGAGAGGTCCCGGGTTCAAATTCCTGACGAGCCCGTTCTTAGGCTTTGCTTTTAATCTCTTCAGCCTGATTAGGGCAACCAGGATATTTCTGAGAAATTGGGGATAAAAACAGTCAAAGCAAGGCCGGTTAGCTCAGTTGGTTAGAGCGTGGTGCTAATACCAATAGATAGATTGACTGCGCATGCGTCGCGAGTGAGCGCTGTGTTTGTGTTTGAAGCTCCGTCGACTTGATTCATAAATCGTTGATTTTGTTCTTTACACTAATTTAGAAACGAGCATTTTCTATTTTTCCAGCGTGTGAACATATCTCCGATACTACTCTCTATAAAAAACAATCGGATTGCTTTGATATCGCTAGTTATATCCAACTTTCCGAACTTCCGTTACTATCTCTAACGATAGCCCGCTAGCATTGCTCGCGTGGCCTCGCCTATCGACCGTCTTATTTACACTCGAATCACTGAAATCGCTCTGTTTGTGTTTGTGCTTGTGCTTCGAATCGCTTGTTGTGTTTGAAGTTTGTGTTTGTGCTTGTGCTTCGAATCGCTTGTTGTGTTTGAAGTTTGTGTTTGTGCTTGTGCTTCGAATCGCTTGTTGTGTTTGAAGTTTGTGGTTGTGCTTGTGCTTCGAATCGCTTGTTGTGTTTGAAGTTTGTGTTTGTGCTTGTGCTTCGAATCGCTTGTTTGTGTTTGAAGTTTGTGTCTGTGGTCGAACCGCTTTGGTTGTTTGGAGTTTGTGTTCGAATCGCTTAACTGTTAACGTTAGTTTGTGAGCGTGTGAACATATCTCCGATACTACTCTCTATAAAAAACAATCGGATTGCTTTGATATCGCTAGTTATATCCAACTTTCCGAACTTCCGTTACTATCTCTAACGATAGCCCGCTAGCATTGCACGCGTGGCCTCGCCTATCGACCGTATTATTTACACTCGAATCACTGAAATCGCTCTGTTTGTGTTTGAAGTTTGTGTCTGTGTTCGAACCGCTTTGGTTGTGTTTGGAGTTTGTGTTTCGAATCGCTTAACTGTTAGTTTGTGAGCATGTGAACATATCTCCGATACTAACGTTACTCTCTATAAAAAACAATCGGATTGCTTTGATATCGCTGGTTATATCCAACTTTCCGAACTTCCGTTACTATCTCTAACGTTAAGTTAGCCCGCTAGCATTTGCACGCGTGGTCTCGCCTATCGACCGTCTTATTTACACTCGAATCACTGGAAGGATACGGGTTCTATCCATGATTTCAGTCCTAAATTAGTAGTGATATTGGTAGCATCACTGCTAATTTATTGTTCATCTGTCATAATGGCGAATACATCGTATGTGTGTCTACCTCTGAGTGCAGGTGAGGACACGTTTGAGCTGCATTCGGTGCGGTTGGAGCTGGAGTCCGTGGAGAAGCAGATCCGTGATCTGCTGGGGAGGCAGGCCGAGCTGCGAGACCGACGATCAGCGCTTGAAGCATCACGCGCCGATGCTCACAAGTCAGTGGTTAGTAACTTTTCGACTCCGGCCTCCTCTACTCCGTGTATTTCTCTGCACAGGACCCGAGCACCCCTGGTTTCGTTTACCCCGACACCGACACAGCACCATGGACCCTGGATGATGCCACAGCGGAAGACACGAGCCAGGACCAGAGCAAGGACCTCTCCGCCCCTCCCGGTCTTCGAGATCTCCACCCGGAACCGCTTCTCCCCTCTTCGCGAGACGGAACGCGACGACGCTGTGATCATCGGCAGTTCCATGGTCCGGCATGTCCGCGCTACCTCAGGTAAAGGTATGGTGCGCACTCACTGCTTTCCTGGTGCTCGTGTTCTCGATGTCGCTGCGCAGGTCCCCGAGATCCTGAACGGTGACGAGCGCGTCGGAGCTGTCGTGCTGCACGCGGGGGTGAACGACATCAGGCTGCGGCAGACGGAGGTTCTGAAGAGGGACTACAGGAGCCTGATCGAGACGGTACGCAGAACATCGCCTGAAGCAAAGATCGTCGTGTCTGGACCGCTTCCCACGTACCGACAAGGACAAGAAAGGTTCAGTAGATTGTTTGCACTAAATGAATGGTTAATGTCATGGTGTAATGAACAGAGACTGCTCTTTGTAAATAATTGGAATCTGTTTTGGGAGCGACCTAGGCTCTACCGTGCTGATGGCCTGCACCCCAGCAGAATCGGAGCGGCTGTTCTGTCGGACAACATCTCCAAGACGTTACACACCATATGACTAGTAAGTCAAAGTCCAAATCACATGCTTTGCTGTCCCAAATTAATTGATATAAGTACCAGTGTAGAACACTATATAGAAACTGTGTCTATTCCTCGTTTAGTGAGGCCAAACAATAAATCTACTGCAGGATCTAAGAAAAATCTAATTGTGATTAAACCAGAAAATCTCAATATTAGTGAACAAAAACAATTTCTAAAGCTAGGTCTTCTAAACATTAGATCGCTTACACCTAAGGCGGTTATTGTAAATGAAATGGTCACTGATAATAGCTTTGATGTACTCTGCCTTACTGAAACCTGGCTTAAACCAAATGATTATTTCGGTCTTAATGAGTCCACTCCACCAGGATACGGTTATAAGCATGAGCCCCGTCTGATTGGTCGTGGCGGCGGTGTTGCAACAATCTATAGAGATATTCTTAATGTTACTCAGAAAACAGGCCACAGGTTTAATTCGTTTGAAGTACTTGTGCTAAATGTTACGCTCCTAGATGTAAGAAAGAAATCCCTATTATCTCTAGCCTTGGCTACCGTATATAGACCGCCAGGGCCTTACGCTGATTTCCTAAAAGAGTTTGCAGATTTTCTCTCAGATCTATTGGTCAATGCCGATAAGGCAATAATTGTTGGAGATTTCAACATACACGTTGATAACACAAATGATGCGTTAGGAGCTGTGTTTACAGATTTATTAAACTCCTTTGGGGTCAAGCAAAACGTTAGTGGTCCCACTCATCGTCTTAATCATACACTAGATTTAATTATATCATATGGAACCGATCCAACCGATATAGATATTATACCGCAAAGTGATGATGTCACTGATCATTACATGGTAACTTGCATACTACGTACGGCTGAAATGTGTCATGTTGCGCCACGTTATCGACCAGGCAGAACAATCCTTCCAACCACTATAGATAGATTCTTGAATAGCTTACCTGATCTATCTCCGCTCCTCAGTGAACCCAAACAAACAGAGGAACTAGAGGAAATGACTAGCAGTATGAGCACCATTCTCTCTAGTACATTAGAAACTGTTGCACCAATTAGATTAAAAAAGGTTAGAGAGAAAAGTAAAGCACCATGGTACAACAGTGCTACGCATGTTATCAAGAGAGAAACTCGTAACTTAGAGCGCAAATGGAAACAAACTAATTTAGAGGTCTTTAGAATCGCGTGGAAAGACAGTATGTCACGTTATAAAAAGGCTCTAAAAGCAGCCAGGGCTGAGCATCTACGCAAACTAATAGAAAATAACCAAAACAATCCAAGGTTTTTATTTAACACCGTGGCTAGATTAACAAATAAACAGACATCACCTGAACAAAATATTCCGTTACATTTTAATAGTAATGATTTCATGAATTTCTTCACTGAGAAAATAGAAAGCATCAGAAACACAATTGTAAATGTACAATCTTTGACAGCGTCTTATGATTCAGCCTCAATTATCGCCCCTCAAGAACAACTACAGCGCTTTACAACTATAGGACAGGAAGAGCTAAATAAACTTATCACTGCATCTAAACCAACAACATGTTTATTAGATCCAATACCCACTAAACTACTGAAAGAAGTGTTACCTGTAGTGGAAGAGCCTCTTCTCAATATTATTAACTCGTCTCTATCTTTAGGTCATGTTCCAAAAACATTCAAGCTGGCAGTTATAAAACCTCTTATTAAGAAACCACAATTAGATCCAAATAACCTAGCAAATTACAGACCCATTTCAAATCTTCCATTTATGTCTAAAATACTAGAAAAAGTTGTGTCCGCTCAATTGTGCTCTTTCTTGCAAGAAAACGATATCTATGAAAAGTTTCAGTCAGGATTCAGGCCACATCATAGCACAGAAACTGCGCTGGTTAAAATTACAAATGATTTACTTTTAGCTTCTGACCAAGGCTGTATCTCAATACTAGTTTTACTCGATCTTAGTGCTGCGTTTGACACTATAGATCATAAAATACTCTTAGATCGACTTCAAAATTACACTGGTGTTCAGGGACAGGCATTAAGCTGGTTTAGATCGTACCTATCAGACCGTTACCATTTTGTCCATTTAAATGGGGAAAAATCAAAGATAACGTCAGTAAATTATGGAGTGCCGCAGGGATCTGTATTAGGCCCTCTGCTATTCTCAATTTATATGCTGCCACTTGGTAATATTATAAGAAAACATGGAATAAGTTTCCACTGTTATGCTGATGACACTCAATTATATATTTCATCTAGACCAGATGATAACACTAAATTATCTAAAATGACAGAGTGTGTTAAAGATATAAAATATTGGATGACGTGTAATTTTCTTCTATTAAATTCAGATAAAACGGAGGTATTACTGATTGGTCCAAAAAACTGCCCACAAAACCTCTTACAATACAACCTTAATCTAGATGGACGTCCTGTTACTTTATCCTCTACAGTAAAAGACCTGGGTGTTATACTAGACCGCAACTTGTCTTTTGAAAATCATATTTCAAATGTCACAAGAACAGCCTTTTTCCACCTTAGAAACATTGCTAAGCTACGTAATATGCTATCAGTTTCTGATGCAGAAAAGTTAGTTCATGCATTCATGACCTCGAGACTAGATTACTGTAATGCTTTATTAGCTGGTTGTCCTGCATCCTCAGTAAACAAGCTACAGTTAGTCCAAAATGCAGCTGCTAGAGTTCTTACTAGGTCAAGAAAATATGATCATATAACACCAATTTTATCATCTCTACACTGGTTACCTATTAAGTTCCGTATCAATTACAAAGTATTGTTACTGACCTATAAAGCCCTAAATGGTTTAGCTCCTGTGTATTTAAGAGATCTTCTATCGCCATATATTCCATCGCGCTCTTTAAGATCGCTAAATTCGAGGCTTCTGGTCGTACCTAGGATATCTAAGTCCACTAAAGGAGGGAGGGCGTTTTCACATCTAGCTCCTAAACTCTGGAATAGCCTTCCTGATACTGTCCGAGGCTCAGACTCGCTCTCCCAGTTTAAAACTAGATTAAAGACGCATCTCTTTAGCCAAGCATTCACATGATGCATCTCATACCTTTTATACTACAGTTAAATCAGATCAAATGCATTCATATTATGAACAGCAGCTACGCTAATTATTTCCCATCTGCCTTTTTTGTTGTTATCTCGGGACGCCTGTCCCTATAACTCAAATAGAGTTCGTCAGCTCCAGTTATGTATCCAGCCTCTCATGGAGACTTCAGATGCCCCAACGCCTGTGATGAGACGACTCGACGCCTGTGAAGAGACGACCCAACGCCGGCGATATGTTATGCCCTAAATTTCATGATTAACTAACTGTATTTTTGTATGTATATTTTTGAAATGCATTTTCTGTAAAGCTGCTTTGAAACAATGTGTATTGTGAAAAGCGCTATACAAATAAACTTGAATTGAATTGAATTGAATTAATAAAGCCAAGGTCGCGGGTTCGATCCCCGTACGTGCCACTCTTTTTCTCTCTGTGACCTATAGCTCTGAACGTCTCCAAAGTGACATGCGGTTTTCCAGAAATGGCTAAAACAGCCATGGACCAGGCCGAAATAGCTCAGTTTGGAGAGCGTTAGACTGAAGATCTAAAGGTCCCTGGTTCAATCCCGGATTTCGGCAGAGAAACCTTGTCTTTTGGTCGAGGGGGTCCAGTGACCAAACGCCACCTCCTCTCTACCTGATTCCACCTAGCCTCATCGCTATCTTCCTCTCAGACGGCCAGTCAACAAAGTGTGTTGGTTCCATGGTGTAATGGTTAGCACTCTGGGCTTTGAATCCAGCGATCCGAGTTCAAATCTCGGTGGAACCTTCCTAGCTTTTTTGCGGAAGGGAGGGAAAAAACAGAGGTGATGCGCAACTGCTGATGTTGCGGTGAAATTGGCACTCTCAAACCGAGTCGGAATCAGGGAAACATGGCCTTAAAAAGCAAAGGCTTCACTTGCTCCTTGCTATAGCGCTTCTAGGCTGAATGACTTAACTCTCTGCTGCTCAGTGGGAGAAGGTGACCCACGCCAAGGTTCCATGGTGTAATGGTTAGCACTCTGGACTCTGAATCCAGCGATCCGAGTTCAAATCTCGGTGGGACCTGCTTTTGCCAGGAATGTGCGCAGGGCCTCGTCTGAAAAAACTTTTTCGGCAGCAGTGAGCCTCAACAGCTCATCTAGGGAGTGCCCCTTGAAGGGAGCGTAAAAGGGCAGCACACCACGTGGAGAATGCGGGCATCGATGCCGCTACCTCACACATGCTAAGCGAGCGCTCTACCATTTGAGCTAA
>NC_136884.1:20723060-20725560 GCF_949152265.1 Phoxinus phoxinus
AGTTCAAATCTCGGTGGGACCTGCTTTTGCCAGGAATGTGCGCAGGGCCTCGTCTGAAAAAACTTTTTCGGCAGCAGTGAGCCTCAACAGCTCATCTAGGGAGTGCCCCTTGAAGGGAGCGTAAAAGGGCAGCACACCACGTGGAGAATGCGGGCATCGATGCCGCTACCTCACACATGCTAAGCGAGCGCTCTACCATTTGAGCTAATTTCCCTCGACGATGGAGAGAAGGCTTGCTGTGCTGTCCTGTCCTGTGCTGGCATCGCTCTCAAAGACAAAGGCGAGGAGCGATCCCTAGCATGTTTGCAGGTGCTGCAGCGTGATTTCCAATGGCCACAAAGAAAAGAGACCGTATTTCCTCTGTCCTGGCAACTTTGCACTGGCTACCGTTTAGTTGTAGATTTAATTAAAATATTGCGCTTTAAGCCATGCAAGAGGAAATGTTTGGCTCGTTGGTCTAGGGGTATGATTCTCGCTTAGGGTGCGAGAGGTCCCGGGTTCAAATCCCGGACGAGCCCGTTCTTAGGCTTTGCTTTTAATCTCTTCAGCCTGATTAGGGCAACCAGGATATTTCTGAGAAATTGGGGATAAAAACAGTCAAAGCAAGGCCGGTTAGCTCATTTGGTTAGAGCGTGGTGCTAATAACGCCAAGGTCGCGGGTTCGATCCCCGTACGGGCCACTCTTTTTCTCTCTGTGACCTTCAGCTCTGAACGTCTCCAAAGTGACATGCGGTTTCCCAGAAATGGCTAAAACATCCATGGACCATGCCGAAATAGCTCAGTTGGGAGAGCGTTAGACTGAAGATCTAAAGGTCCCTGGTTCAATCCCGGGTTTCGCCAGAGAAACCTTGTCTTTTGGTCGAGGGGGTATAGTGACCATACGCCACCTCCTCTCTACCTGATTCCACCTAGCCTCATCGCTATCTTCCTCTCAGACGGCCATTCAACAAAGTGTGTTGGTTCCATGGTGTAATGGTTAGCACTCTGTGCTTTGAATCCAGCAATCCGAGTTCAAATCTCGGTGGAACCTTCCTAGCTTTTTTGCGGAAGGGAGGGAAAAAACAGAGGTGATGCGCAACTGCTGATATTGCGGTGAAATTGGCACTCTCAAACCGAGTCGGAATCAGGGAAACATGGCCTTAAAAAGCAAAGGCTTCACTTGCTCCTTGCTATAGCGCTTCTAGGCTGAATGACTTAACTCTCTGCTGCTCAGTGGGAGAAGGTGACCCACGCCAAGGTTCCATGGTGTAATGGTTAGCCCTCTGGACTCTGAATCCAGCGATCCGAGTTCAAATCTCGGTGGGACCTGCTTTTGCCAGGAATGTGCGCAGGGCCTCGTCTGAAAAAACTTTTCGGCAGCAGTGAGCCTCAACAGCTCATCTAGTGAGTGCCCCTTGAAGGGAGCGTAAAAGGGCAGCACACCACGTGGAGAATGCGGGCATCGATCCCGCTACCTCTCACAGGCTAAGCGAGCGCTCTACCATTTGAGCTAATTCCCCTCGACGATGGAGAGAAGGCTTGCTGTGCTGTCCTGTGCTGGCATCGCTCTCAAAGACAAAGGCGAGGAGCGATCCCTAGCATGTGTGCAGGTGCTGCAGCGTGATTTCCAATGGCCACAAAGAAAAGAGACCGTATTTCCTCTGTCCTGGCAACTTTGCACTGGCTACCGTTTAGTTGTAGATTTAATTAAAATATTGCGCTTTAAGCCATGCAAGAGGAAATGTTTGGCTCGTTGGTCTAGGGGTATGATTCTCGCTTAGGGTGCGAGAGGTCCCGGGTTCAAATCCTGGACGAGCCCGTTCTTAGGCTTTGCTTTTAATCTCTTCAGCCTGATTAGGGCAACCAGGATATTTCTGAGAAATTGGGGATAAAAACAGTCAAAGCAAGGCCGGTTAGCTCATTTGGTTAGAGCGTGGTGCTAATAACGCCAAGGTCGCAGGTTAGATCCCCGTACGGGCCACTCTTTTTCTCTCTGTGACCTTCAGCTCTGAACGTCTCCAAAGTGACATGCGGTTTCCCAGAAATGGCTAAAACAGTCATGGACCATGCCGAAATAGCTCAGTTGGGAGAGCGTTAGACTGAAGATCTAAAGGTCCCTGGTTCAATCCCGGGTTTCGGCAGAGAAACCTTGTCTTTTGGTCGAGGGGGTCTAGTGACCATACGCCACCTCCTCTCTACCTGATTCCACCTAGCCTCATCGCTATCTTCCTCTCAGACGGCCGTTCAACAAAGTGTGTTGGTTCCATGGTGTAATGGTTAGCACTCTGTGCTTTGAATCCAGCAATCCGAGTTCAAATCTCGGTGGAACCTTCCTAGCTTTTTTGCGGAAGGGAGGGAAAAAACAGAGGTGATGCGCAACTGCTGATATTGCGGTGAAATTGGCACTCTCAAACCGAGTCGGAATCAGGGAAACATGGCCTTAAAAAGCAAAGGCTTCACTTGCTCTTTGCTATAGCGCTTCTAGGCTGAATGACTTAACTCTCTGCTGCTCAGTGGGAGA
>NC_136884.1:20750560-20763060 GCF_949152265.1 Phoxinus phoxinus
GGTCTAGTGACCATACGCCACCTCCTCTCTACCTGATTCCACCTAGCCTCATCGCTATCTTCCTCTCAGATGGCCATTCAACAAAGTGTGTTGGTTCCATGGTGTTGTAATCTATATGCCTCGGACTCTTGGTCCGTATGAATTAGCTCAAATGATCTATAGGGAATTTTAATAACTAATCATGAATATGATTAATATTCTGCATATTACTTTACATTAAATTATCGAAATTGAAAATGTATAGATTATACGAATATATGAATAATCGATCACAACGTCTTATAATTCCTCATTCATATCAATAATCTTATTTAATTTCGATTATGAGATAACCTTTAAGGGAAATTCATGTAATGATCAAAGAGGTGTTAGTCCTGCAAAAACCATCAAAGATCACCCATCAACCTCTCAGTAAAGCTATCTCCTTATAACCTCCAAGAAACATTAATTTTCTGGCCGTGAACATTAATTTTCCTGTGTTTATAAAATTAAAACTAGTAAATAATAAGAGCTCTGGCAGCTCTTGGATCTTTTAATCTCATTGACGTTTGTGGTTTTACGAGCATTTTTTCACAGACACAGTCTTGAATATATTGTTTTAATAAATGCAAACTACAGAATATAACGGATTACACATATTGATTATACACCGATTATATCTATGTACATAATTTACAGTAAACAATACAAGACACGAATAGCGGATAAGAGAGAGAAGTTGAGAGAGAGAGATTTCTGAGGAGGGGCGCGCCGTGCCGAAGCACGCGCGGAGGTTGTAGAGAGAGAGAGAGAGAGAGAGAGAGAATGGTCACGAGTGGCCATAGAACAGCTAAAATCACAGACCATTGAGAGAGCCATCAATCGAAACACCTTAAAACATTAAAACTCGTTAGAGTTTGATATACTTGCAAAAGGTTCGTTTGTGTGCACGAGCTGTGTCCAGCCTGCACGTGTTCTCGGAGCAGAGTGCGCGCGCTCGTGCTGAGGCGCGCGTGCTTGTTGCCAGGGCAAGCTGTTCGCGGGAGTTTTGAAGAAGGCGCCTCTTTGGAAGGGAAGTTGCTGAAGGAATTCAGGCTTCGTTCGTTTGACTCGTAGGTGGAAACGAACACAGTGGAATTTGAAAATTAAACAAAAGACTGAGATAAAGCAAATAAAAGGAGGGAACTCCTGAAGGAGTTCAGGTCCGAAGATTTCACATGATGAGCAGACGAAGGCAGGACGCGAGAGCAAGAGAGCGCAGGAAGAGCTTTGCTCTTTCCTTTAAAGACTGTATGGGTCACTCCTTCGTTCGGCGCGTTGTCCAATCACCTTCAGTGATCTGGGAGCGGGAGAATCTTCTTTGTCCTGCCAGAAGACCCCAGTCTGTGTAGTTTATGACAGAGCTTTGCCTTAGTCATTTCTATGACTAAAAAGGATTCATCTAGTAATAATCATATCATTGCAGTCTATTATCGAGATTCAACTCCGTTAGGTCTCAAGATTTAAAATGGTATTAAACACATTCAGGTTGGATTATATGATAACGAAGTTACATAAGATATACAGATTAGAAGCATTTAGATTTTGATTAATACACATTAAAACTTACATTAAATCCCAAAACTGTCATGACATATAAATGGCAACACATAATACATTTGGTAATGTTTTAAATATGATTCGTTTGAAGAAAAGTCTCTTGTGTGTGTGTGCGTATCTCTCTGGAGACGTGGGTGTTCTGTCACGTGTGTTCCTTGGAATTTTTGGGGTGTCGTGTTACGTGTCTCTTTGTGTGTGTGTAATGGAGAAAGAGACAGAGACCTCTTGTTTGTTCACACAACGAATGAAGTGTTTGCAAGAAATCACGATTCACTAAATTTGATAAGCACCTGTCCGGATGTCAATGTTGCTACATATCCCCCTTTTTGTTCGATTAAGTCAGAGGATGGACTTCATCGAACAACAACTTAGCACAATGGATGACAGGTGGTTTGCTAGACTGATGGCTCAGCCCACATGAGGTTGAGGTGGTCGATGGTGTGGGGTTCTGTGAGAAACCGCCGACACGGCTTTGTGAGCTTGGCTGTGGATGTTCACATCTCGTTGAGTCTGGCACAGGGTGAAGGCCAAGACGAGTGTCAGTGCGTGGTCGGTGATCTTGGAAAGATACGACAGTATCCGCTGCGGTCCAGGTTTGTACACAGGTGAGGTATTCAGGCTGGGCGGTTGCCCATGCTTGGAGGGCTGTGTTGACAGGAGCAATGTTCGTGAGTTGGGACCCCCTTTTCTCAAACCAGAGATCTCCTTCTGGATCTAGGGTGACGTTGTAGTTCTTAAAGGATGGGAGTTCCAGTGCTGTCTGGTACTCTTTGCTCGGAAGATGGTACCATGACAGGTTACCGAGGTGTGAGATGGCACCTGTCAGTACTTGAGTCGGCATACTCGGGTTGAGCAGGTTGACACGGCTGGTTGTATCATGCTGTTCGTGAGTGACAGTGGCTGGGTGCGCAGGTGTGTTAGCCAGCCATCGTTCACCTACAATCTTTGCTTGTGTTTCTGTGACTTGTGTGCGAGGCTTAGCTTCAGCAGGGCAGCGTGTGTGGCTGACCAGGGGTTGCAACTCGCAGATTCCTTCAGTGTTGTCTCTGAGGAAGGGCTTGCTAGGGCAGAGATAATGAAAGTCTTTGGTCAAGGTGCACCCGTGCAGGTTTGGGGCCGGGTACAGCAGGGTGTCGCTGTCGGGGTAGGCCACCGCGTCTGGAGTGCATATCTTGAACTGGGTCCTGCTTTTCCAGGACCCGCTGTTGACAATGTCTTTGAGCCTGGAGGTTTGGTTTGACTCGATGATGGGTAGGTTTAGGAGAAAACCCACTTCTCTCTGCTCGGGGTTGACGTGAAGTGGGGTGGCGCAACCCAGCGAGTAAGCAAGGTGTGTTTGAAAAGGGTCAGCTGGCGTGGTGATGCTGGAAGCCAGCACAGTTCGCACAAGGCTTAAGAGTTTCAGGTACGGTGGGATTGCACCTGTGGCTAGGCTGTCAGTGGAGGAGCTAACCTCCCACAGCATGTCTGTCGTTAGTGCTGTAAACAGCGGAGTCTGGGCAAAGTCTTTCTGGAAGATATTAAACAGCGGTTTCATTGAGTTCACAGTCTGGTTCGCTGCGTTGACACTGGACATACCAATGTTAAAAAGAGTTCTGGCGGCAGCTACGGCTCCGAGCAACGCTCCCAGGAACCGTTCGGATCGGTGGTTGGTGCTTAGGAGTCCTGATTGCGTGGCAGTCACTTTCTCCAGTTGGTTGAGCAGATGTTCGACCTTGGCTTTGGCGTGAGGGAGGGAGTCCTCTGTCCGTTGGGCACTTGCCCAGATGTATGGGGCTGCGGTGCTGGGGTAGTGTGCTCTGTAGACCGGGCGGGACTGGGTGAGTCGACCATACACTGGCTGAGTGTAGGTTCCGCAGTCGGTGATCAGGAGTCTCAGTTGTTCTCTCGGTGGCAGCTGTCCTCTGGATGGCTGACAGCACAGCATGACGACCCACAGCAGCAACCTGGTACAGATGACAGGGAGAGAGAGAGAGAAAGGGAAGGAAGAGGCAAACGAGGGTTGTCTTTGGTTGGACAGGGCAGTTCTTTTGCTTTGTGGGTGGCAGCTAGGTTTAGCTCGCCTTGGCCCATGTTTTGTCACATCTTTCTGCCAGCCTGTCGCTTGCTTCAATGTCTCGTCAGTGACTCTGGTGCTGTGTTGTGCCGCACATGATGCGTCATAGATAAACATTGGCATGACCCCCCTTTTGCAACTGTTCAGCACAAGCTTTTGCGCTGTGATGTCAACAGGTGCAGAACCCGTAATGTTGTGTGTATGCAGCGTGTGCATGTTATGCAGCGGTTTGAGGCACTGGCTGTCAGTGAGCTCAGACGGCGTGCAAGGGAGGCAGGAGGGGTATAAGTGGAGGCAATGCCAAGTCGTTGTTGTGGTGTCAGAAGCCCGCATGTCCGCTATGTTTGGTGTTGCAGACAGCGGAGCCTGCGTAAGAGGCACAGGGTTAGGAAGTGTAGCCTGTAAAAGTCTTGTGCAGTGTGTAGTCGCTGCAACGTTGAGGGCGGGTGGGTGGGTCGGGTGTGACCACCGCTTTCCGTTTGGTGCGCCAGGCTTGGCGCGGGCATGAGTTTGTTCATGTGGCTGCAGGTCAGTCTTGACCTTGGCGCAGCATTTGTTAAAGTCTTTTGTGGGCTGGAAGGTGCAGGGTAGCGAACTTGAAACTTGACCTGTTGCTAAGTCTGTGTCGTTGTGACTGGCTGTGGGAGTTCCCATGAACTGTGTGACCTGGCAGTCTGGCTCTGTGGAAAGTCTCGTGACCTCTGTGATCTGACAGTCTGGCTCGGGTGGCCTGTGTGACTGGATGGGGAGAGGTTCTGGCACTTGAGCCCAAAGAGTTCGCTTTTTGAAGTCCAGTAAGGGCTCGAAACGATCCAGCAGGTCTTTGCCAATGATGAGTGGATGAGTGTTCATTGGTGAAACGTACACAGGGTGAGTCAGCGACATAAAACCTATTGACAGGTGGATTAGAGTTAGCTGTTCGAGCCGGATGCTATTTTGGCTGTATGAATGCACATTTAGCTCACAAGTGTGGGATTCAAAAGTTCGATTCTGTCTCTTAGCTTCGACTTTGAGTCTTTTGAAAAGTTGAGATGAGATCACAGTGAGGTCTGCTCCTGTGTCTATCAAGGCTTCAAGTTTCACTTCCTTCTCCAAAGTGCAGGCTAGGTAGGGTTTCCTGGTCACCCCCCTTTCAAGAAGGTTTCCCAGAAACTGTGGCACCGGGGCTGTTGTTGTCAGCCGGAGTGAATGGTAGGTGTTGTCAGTTTGTGATGCAACAATGAGTGAGTGAGTGGAGCTGCTATTTGGTGATGTAACAGCAAAGTTCATGGGTTGCGATTTGATAACAATGTCTGGTGGGTTGTCCCCGGGAGGGACGTGTGGCTTGCTGCGGGGGCAGCTAGCCGGAACAGCACTTCCTGGGACTTTGTGATGTTGGTCCCAGGTGTGATGTGTTGTGCTGTTTCGTGTAGTGTGTGCAGCTGTCAGCTGTGGTGCTGGAGCGGAGCTGTCACTTTGTGGTGTGACAGCTAGCTCTGTAGTCTGTGGGGGACGAGCAGTGTTCGTGGTGCTTGGCTCAGGCAGATGGCAGTCAGACAGGGTGTTGGTTTCAGTTCTTATGCTTAGACATAAGATGTCTGGTTCGTCCTTGTCTCTCTTGCGATGTTTCTTGTGAAGAAACTCTTTCAGCATCCTCACGATCTCTGCTGTCTCCGACGTGGCTGCACTGTGTTTTTCTGGTGTGCGATGAGGCTTGGGCTTACCAGTAGCATGTCGAGAGGGGTTCCAGGGCTGGCTTTCTGGGCTTGGAGTTCTGGACGGCGGGTGATGCAGGTCCCAGAACCTCTTAGAGCGCTCGCTCCGATGCTTTGGATGAGCACCGTCACGGTTGTGCTGCCCTCTGCTGGCTTGGAACGGTCTTGACTCTCTGTGGTACAGTCTGTGACTGTGGTGCTGTTGGGCGCCTTCTGTGTCTAGCTCTGAGCAGTGCTCAGAGACAGAGTAGGTTGTGGGGTCTTTTACAGTCTTTTTGGAAATAGTCTTTTGCTTGGTGTAAGCTTTGTGGACCAAGTCACGTAGCTGTTGGGTGGACATGCTACGTGGACAGGCCAGAACGCCTAAGTGGTGACTCACTGTGGGATGCAGATTTCGGAGGAACAGCGTCCTGAAGTTGACATCTTCTTCCATACCGGGCTCGTTTCGTGCTCCGAAGTAGGCGTGTCGGAGTCGGCCGTAGTAGGTCTGTGGGTGTTCAGGTCGGGCCTGTTTGACGTCCATGGCGGTGAAGACCCCTTGTTCTGATTCTGGATCAGAGAATTCACGGATCAAAGCTTGTCGCAGCTGCTGGTAGTCCCTTTTGACAGTCTCTGGTTGACGGTCTAGGAAGCTGCGCACGTCACGGCTAGAAGTAATTCTGAGCAGGCAAAACTTGTCCCGAGCTGTCACGTTGGCGACAGTTTGCAGGTGAAAGTCAATGTCTTGAAGGTAAGCATGTACATCATGGCCTCCTGCAAGGTTTGGAGTGAACGTGGGGATGTTTCTGGCCAACTTGTCAGAGTTCGTGGGGGAAGAGCTGTGGTTGGGGGCCCAATCCGTCTGGAGGGGATTCTGACCCTTTTCAGCTCCGCCCCCTTCAGCTTTGGGAGCCGTGCCGCGATTAGCGGTGAGTGTTCTCTGTGAGGGCCCCCCCCTTTCTGCTGACAGGGGTTTTTGTTGGCTGGCTGGTGTGTACCGGCTGGTCAGGGGAAACTTTGTGGTGTGTGTTTCCCCTACCCGGTCACTATTAAGTCTGTAAGAATGTCTCAGTTCTCTGTGAACAATGTCAAGTTCGTCTCTGAGATCATGTCTCTGCAGAGTAAGCTCATGGATTTCAGCTCTGGCCACCTGTAAGTGTTTTTCACAGGCTGTGGCTTTAGCGTTTTTGTCTCTTAGTTCAGTCTTTGCTCTCTCGAGGAGAGTGTCACTTTGTTGGAGTCTTTCGTCGAGTTCTTTACAGGTTTCATTCTCCGACTGTTCTCTTTGGTCTGTGTCGAGGCGAAGATCTTGCAGGGCCTTTCGAAGTCTTTCTACTTCTTTCTGTAGCTCTGGATCTGTGTCGTTCTCTTTCACGGTCTGGAGAAGAAGCTGGTCAAGATGACTTTGGGTGTGGGCCTGGTTCCTCCGGGCCTCCTCTGCTTGAAGCTTTAGCGCTGCTGCTTCCTGCTCCAGGTTGATGTGGCTCTTTTCGCTGAGCCGTGCCTGGGCGACGAGTTTGTGTGCGAGGCTTCCGACGATCTTGGCCCAGTCCTTGTAGTTGTAGCTCTGTGTCGGATCGTGGGTCATCAGTTCGACCAGGTCGGTGTCCAGCTGTTCCCGGCTCCGGGGCTCTGTGTCAGCGGCGTCTCCGGGCAGGAAGTCGGTCGTCATGGCTCTCAACCACAACTCGAGTTCGTCCCACTGGGCAGCCATACTGGACGGCCGTGACCTTGGCACACTGTAGGCGAGAGAGAACACAGAACACACACACAAAGAGACCAATGCAAGTTCGTTTTAAGGTTAACGAGTTATGATCATACGGCTATGCCGTTTATGAGAATTTTGGGGCTAACTGATGCCAACAGTTAGACAGTTCACGGAGCCAATTAGCTTGGGTCGGTCGAGGACCTGCACTAGAGGTTGTGACGAGCAGTAGCCTGGCGGGTCACGTGGTGGCCCCGGCTGCTGGTGGTCACTCTACTGCTTAGCTTCTTTGATGGCTCTCTCAGGTTACTGTTTCTAGGTGAAATGAAAGAAACAAATCACAACAGAACAAAGGATAGAACAGATCAAAGTGAAATAAGATCAAACAATAGTAACACGGTATGTGTTAGAGAGAATAAGGAGGCCTAAGCCTATTACCACTGCCAGAGTTTACGATAGGGCCTACAGGTGAGTGGGGGCTATCGGGGTAGAAAACCTAGGAAGACGGTGAGGCTTGGAGAAAGGGATATAGGCCAAACACTTAAATGACCGGGGAATATCTAATATTCTGTGGCTTATACTAAGTGTATGGGTTTTACCTTATTTAGTTTGCCTGGGGTGAAATGAGGTCACTCAGGTGGGAGTCAGCGGCGCGGTCAACCTTCTCGACGGTCCCACACACTCGAGCGCAGTGGACCCGGGCCTTCTGTTACTCTGTGTACCACGGTGCGACCTTCTCAAACAACTTGCGACCTTACACACAACCTGGCAACGCCAAGGTGTCAACTGCCAGACAGCACGACAAAAATGGGGTTTTCACCGGAACCCGGCCCCTGCAGCAGGCCCTGGTTCAGGTAATTGTCCCGACATTGCCTTGTGTGTCAGCTGGCGTGGTTGACTTTACCCTTGGAGTGCCAAATTGCTGATGTAGCAGTTGCGTGCCACCCCAATGGTAAGAGACAGAAGAGTCCGAGACTCACGCACGGCCGGTGTCGGTCGTGACGACCAGGTGACCCCGCTCGCTGGAAACCAACCAGAGATGACTGTCAAATCACCACAGCGCCCTAGGGAGAACTACACATAAACACACAAAAAGGGGTAAACAGGTGAAAGTTAAAGTCAATTAAGGCTTTCTTGTTTAACCAAGTTTAGTAATTATGTATGTAGAAATAAAGGCAAAGGCTTTGAAATAATGGTAAAACAAAAAGGGAACTATGATAATGTTGGTGATTATCAGAATAACCTAACCTGAAAGAGAGATAAGAAAATTAGGAATAAAAAGTAATAATAAAAAAATTTTTTGAAAAAAAAAATTTAATAATAAAAAAAATTTAATAAAATAAAATAATGAAAAGACAGGATGACCCCAGAAGAAGAGACAGGCCGCAGTAGTGGGTTTGTCCCACAAGGGGGCGTATCTCTTTTCAGTGGTCAACCTGGTTGGACAGACAAACTCATTCAAATTAAATTCAAACTGGTTTTAAATTCACATTTAAATAAGCCTGTGCAGAAATGTAAAAATCAGAGTGATATTTTATAATAATCCAGATGACGTTAAAGCATCAGTAATTACTATGAAATAATCAGAAGGGAAAGATGAAATAAGTACACACTTCAAAAGAGTGAAAGGGGAAAAAGAGTGGCACCGACTTAGTATCCACAAGGCCACGCGGTGGCGCTGTTTCCTTCTAGTGGATGACAGTGGCTGCCAGCCAAACAAGATTTAAATCCAAAATTTAAATCTGATTTAACTCGAATTTAGATAAGCGTGTAAGGGAATTGAGAACTCAGAATGATATCGAATAATAACTTAGATGCATTAAAGTATCAGTAATTATTATAAAATAATCCGACGAGAAAACAGAAATAAAGCAATTCACACAGAATTGGAAACAGGAAAACGAGTTGAATGAACCGCTTTAGCGGGAGGCGGCCACTAGGTGGCGGACTTCCCTCTAACTGGGCTCTCAATGGCTGGGCTGGGATTTAATTTAAGTTTTAATTCAACTCTTGTTTGAACCAAACTCAAAGTAAATGTACCAGTCACAAGCAGGAAAATTGTCTAACACAAAATAATATTCGCACGAGCAAAGCTGGAAATGCCAATAATTATTGAGAATTTAGACAAGCTAATTCACTATTCATCATAGAACACTTGAATTTAGCAGTACGAGAGCATTATCTGAAACGGCCACGAGATGGCGTAGTCGCGCTCATGCAGGCTGACGTCAGTGGGAGGCGGTGCTCACGCAGGGTGACGTCGTTGGGGCGCGTATTTTGAGACTTGAACACCTAAAAGGACCTCTGGTGTTTAGTCCGCGGAATTACAACCAATTTTAAATGTGACTCTAAAGAGCTCAGAGCGTTCAGCTCAGTCACGTGCTGATTTTCTGCAATAAAATCACAAAGGAAACAAGATCTCTACAGATCTTCGGGTGCTATACTGCACAAGAGAGAACGTGTCAGGACTTCTTCACTGCACTTTATTACTCAAATGTGGAAAACAGGAATTATCATCTGTTGTTGGGTTCCCGTAAACATTTAACCACAATAAATCATAAGTGTATGATTAAAAAATGTCTTAGGTTTACAAAATGGGTAGCTAATCCAATTTTCGACCAGGAGTTATCGTTATTTTAACGATCTAATATTATTATTAGGCCTATTATCGAAACGGAGGAGACTCGCTCTGTTCCAATCTACCGCGTGAACAAAGAAACTCGTTTGATTTCAAGCGGGCTAAAGCAATATTAATTACAGGCTGAACAGAGATTCTTTTCTCTAGGACATTTACCGGTATTGTCACTTCCAGCGTCTGTTAATATGCTTGAGCTGAGCTGGCTCGGCGCCAGTCAGTTCTTCAGTGAGCGCGCGTGGGTTCGCATTTGGGCGCGCGCGTTTCCTCACTGAACCGCGTGGACTCTCGCTGGAGCGCGCGCGTGGGTAACACAATATTAAGAATGTACGGAATGTACAGAGATTCTGTTCTCTTTACCGAAACAATATTAATATAATACATCGAAGTTTATTTTAGCAATTAACAGGGGCTGAAAATGTTAAACATATCTAGCTTTGACTGAGATCGGCTTCGTGCCTTCTAACAGTCCTTCCGTGGGCGCGCGTGGTTTTTGCCTTACTAGGGCGCGCTTGTTTCCTCAATGGGAGCGCGTGGGCTCTCTCGCTGGAGCGCGCGCGTTACATTAATACACAATATAGACAGACTGAAACTGATTTGCTCGTAAAACACAAAGTTTGAGATTGCGCGTAATTTTCTCCACCAAAATGTAATCTATATGCCTCGGACTCTTGGTCCGTATGAATTAGCTCAAATGATCTATAGGGAATTTTAATAACTAATCATGAATATGATTAATATTCTGCATATTACTTTACATTAAATTATCGAAATTGAAAATGTATAGATTATACGAATATATGAATAATCGATCACAACGTCTTATAATTCCTCATTCATATCAATAATCTTATTTAATTTCGATTATGAGATAACCTTTAAGGGAAATTCATGTAATGATCAAAGAGGTGTTTGTCCTGCAAAAACCATCAAAGATCACCCATCAACCTCTCAGTAAAGCTATCTCCTTATAACCTCCAAGAAACATTAATTTTCTGGCCGTGAACATTAATTTTCCTGTGTTTATAAAATTAAAACTAGTAAATAATAAGAGCTCTGGCAGCTCTTGGATCTTTTAATCATCATTGACGTTTGTGGTTTTACGAGCATTTTTTCACAGACACAGTCTTGAATATATTGTTTTAATAAATGCAAACTACAGAATATAACGGATTACACATATTGATTATACACCGATTATATCTATGTACATAATTTACAGTAAACAATACAAGACACGAATAGCGGATAAGAGAGAGAAGTTGAGAGAGAGAGATTTCTGAGGAGGGGCGCGCCGTGCCGAAGCACGCGCGGAGGTTGTAGAGAGAGAGAGAGAGAGAGAGAGAGAATGGTCACGAGTGGCCATAGAACAGCTAAAATCACAGACCATTGAGAGAGCCATCAATCGAAACACCTTAAAACATTAAAACTCGTTAGAGTTTGATATACTTGCAAAAGGTTCGTTTGTGTGCACGAGCTGTGTCCAGCCTGCACGTGTTCTCGGAGCAGAGTGCGCGCGCTCGTGCTGAGGCGCGCGTGCTTGTTGCCAGGGCAAGCTGTTCGCGGGAGTTTTGAAGAAGGCGCCTCTTTGGAAGGGAAGTTGCTGAAGGAATTCAGGCTTCGTTCGTTTGACTCGTAGGTGGAAACGAACACAGTGGAATTTGAAAATTAAACAAAAGACTGAGATAAAGCAAATAAAAGGAGGGAACTCCTGAAGGAGTTCAGGTCCGAAGATTTCACATGATGAGCAGACGAAGGCAGGACGCGAGAGCAAGAGAGCGCAGGAAGAGCTTTGCTCTTTCCTTTAAAGACTGTATGGGTCACTCCTTCGTTCGGCGCGTTGTCCAATCACCTTCAGTGATCTGGGAGCGGGAGAATCTTCTTTGTCCTGCCAGAAGACCCCAGTCTGTGTAGTTTATGACAGAGCTTTGCCTTAGTCATTTCTATGACTAAAAAGGATTCATCTAGTAATAATCATATCATTGCAGTCTATTATCGAGATTCAACTCCGTTAGGTCTCAAGATTTAAAATGGTATCAAACACATTCAGGTTGGATTATATGATAACGAAGTTACATAAGATATACAGATTAGAAGCATTTAGATTTTGATTAATACACATTAAAACTTACATTAAATCCCAAAACTGTCATGACATATAAATGGCAACACATAATACATTTGGTAATGTTTTAAATATGATTCGTTTGAAGAAAAGTCTCTTGTGTGTGTGTGCGTATCTCTCTGGAGACGTGGGTGTTCTGTCACGTGTGTTCCTTGGAATTTTTGGGGTGTCGTGTTACGTGTCTCTTTGTGTGTGTGTAATGGAGAAAGAGACAGAGACCTCTTGTTTGTTCACACAACGAATGAAGTGTTTGCAAGAAATCACGATTCACTAAATTTGATAAGCACCTGTCCGGATGTCAATGTTGCTACAGTGTAATGGTTAGCACTCTGTGCTTTGAATCCAGCAATCCGAGTTCAAATCTCGGTGGAACCTTCCTAGCTTTTTTGCGGAAGGGAGGGAAAAAACAGAGGTGATGCGCAACTGCTGATATTGCGGTGAAATTGGCACTCTCAAACCGAGTCGGAATCAGGGAAACATGGCCTTAAAAAGCAAAGGCTTCACTTGCTCCTTGCTATAGCGCTTCTAGGCTGAATGACTTAACTCTCTGCTGCTCAGTGGGAGAAGGTGACCCACGCCAAGGTTCCATGGTGTAATGGTTAGCACTCTGGACTCTGAATCCAGCGATCCGAGTTCAAATCTCGGTGGGACCTGCTTTTGCCAGGAATGTGCGCAGGGCCTCGTCTGAAAAAACTTTTCGGCAGCAGTGAGCCTCAACAGCTCATCTA
>NC_136884.1:20770560-20783060 GCF_949152265.1 Phoxinus phoxinus
TGACTTAACTCTCTGCTGCTCAGTGGGAGAAGGTGACCCACGCCAAGGTTCCATGGTGTAATGGTTAGCACTCTGGACTCTGAATCCAGCGATCCGAGTTCAAATCTCGGTGGGATCTGCTTTTGCCAGGAATGTGCGCAGGGCCTCGTCTGAAAAAACTTTTCGGCAGCAGTGAGCCTCAACAGCTCATCTAGTGAGTGCCCCTTGAAGGGAGCGTAAAAGGGCAGCACACCACGTGGAGAATGCAGGTATCGATCCCGCTACCTCTCACAGGCTAAGCGAGCGCTCTACCATTTGAGCTAATTCCCCTCGACGGTGGAGAGAAGGCTTGCTGTGCTGTCCTGTGCTGGCATCGCTCTCAAAGACAAAGGCGAGGAGCGATCCCTAGCATGTGTGCAGGTGCTGCAGCGCGATTTCCAATGGCCACAAAGAAAAGAGACCGTATTTCCTCTGTCCTGGCAACTTTGCACTGGCTACCGTTTAGTTGAAGATTTAATTAAAATATTGCGCTTTAAGCCATGCAAGAGGAAATGTTTGGCTCGTTGGTCTAGGGGTATGATTCTCGCTTAGGGTGTGAGAGGTCTCGGGTTCAAATCCCGGACGAGCCCGTTCTTAGGCTTTGCTTTTAATCTCTTCAGCCTGATTAGGGCAACCAGGATATTTCTGAGAAATTGGGGATAAAAACAGTCAAAGCAAGGCCGGTTAGCTCAGTTGGTTAGAGCGTAGTGCTAATAACGCCAAGATCGCGGGTTCGATCCCCGTACGGGCCACTCTTTTTCTCTCTGTGACCTTCAGCTCTGTGACCTTCACTCTCAAACCGAGTCGGAATCAGGGAAACATGGCCTTAAAAAGCAAAGGCTTCACTTGCTCCTTGCTATAGCGCTTCTAGGCTGAATGACTTAACTCTCTGCTGCTCAGTGGGAGAAGGTGACCCACGCCAAGGTTCCATGGTGTAATGGTTAGCACTCTGGACTCTGAATCCAGCGATCCGAGTTCAAATCTCGGTGGGACCTGCTTTTGCCAGGAATGTGCGCAGGGCCTCGTCTGAAAAAACTTTTTCGGCAGCAGTGAGCCTCAACAGCTCATCTAGGGAGTGCCCCTTGAAGGGAGCGTAAAAGGGCAGCACACCACGTGGAGAATGCGGGCATCGATGCCGCTACCTCACACATGCTAAGCGAGCGCTCTACCATTTGAGCTAATTCCCCTCGACGATGGAGAGAAGGCTTGCTGTGCTGTCATGTCCTGTGCTGGCATCGCTCTCAAAGACAAAGGCGAGGAGCGATCCCTAGCATGTTTGCAGGTGCTTCAGCGTGATTTCCAATGGCCACAAAGAAAAGAGACCGTATTTCCTCTGTCCTGGCAACTTTGCACTGGCTACCGTTTAGTTGTAGATTTAATTAAAATATTGCGCTTTAAGCCATGCAAGAGGAAATGTTTGGCTCGTTGGTCTAGGGGTATGATTCTCGCTTAGGGTGCGAGAGGTCCCGGGTTCAAATCCCGGACGAGCCCGTTCTTAGGCTTTGCTTTTAATCTCTTCAGCCTGATTAGGGCAACCAGGATATTTCTGAGAAATTGGGGATAATAACCGTCAAAGCAAGGCCGGTTAGCTCGTTTGGTTAGAGCGTGGTGCTAATAACGCCAAGGTCGCAGGTTCGATCCACGTACGGGCCACTCTTTTTCTCTCTGTGACCTTCAGCTCTGAACGTCTCCAAAGTGACATGCGGTTTCCCAGAAATGGCTAAAACATCCATGGACCATGCCGAAATAGCTCAGTTGGGAGAGCGTTAGACTGAAGATCTAAAGGTCCCTGGTTCAATCCCGGGTTTCGGCAGAGAAACCTTGTCTTTTGGTCGAGGGGGTCTAGTGACCATACGCCACCTCCTCTCTACCTGATTCCACCTAGCCTCATCGCTATCTTCCTCTCAGACGGCCATTCAACAAAGTGTGTTGGTTCCATGGTGTAATGGTTAGCACTCTGTGCTTTGAATCCAGCAATCCGAGTTCAAATCTCGGTGAAACCTTCCTAGCTTTTTTGCGGAAGGGAGGGAAAAAACAGAGGTGATGCGCAACTGCTGATATTGCGGTGAAATTGGCACTCTCAAACCGAGTCGGAATCAGGGAAACATGGCCTTAAAAAGCAAAGGCTTCACTTGCTCCTTGCTATAGCGCTTCTAGGCTGAATGACTTAACTCTCTGCTGCTCAGTGTGAGAAGGTGACCCACGCCAAGGTTCCATGGTGTAATGGTTAGCACTCTGGACTCTGAATCCAGCGATCCGAGTTCAAATCTCGGTGGAACCTTCCTAGCTTTTTTGCGGAAGGGAGGGAAAAAACAGAGGTGATGCGCAACTGCTGATATTGCGGTGAAATTGGCACTCTCAAACCGAGTCGGAATCAGGGAAACATGGCCTTAAAAAGCAAAGGCTTCACTTGCTCCTTGCTATAGAGCTTCTAGGCTGAATGACTTAACTCTCTGCTGCTCAGTGGGAGAAGGTGACCCACGCCAAGGTTCCATGGTGTAATGGTTAGCACTCTGGACTCTGAATCCAGCGATCCGAGTTCAAATCTCGGTGGGACCTGCTTTTGCCAGGAATGTGCGCAGGGCCTCGTCTGAAAAAACTTTTCGGCAGCAGTGAGCCTCAACAGCTCATCTAGGGAGTGCCCCTTGAAGGGAGCGTAAAAGGGCAGCACACCACGTGGAGAATGCGGGCATCGATCCCGCTACCTCTCACAGGCTAAGCGAGCGCTCTACCATTTGAGCTAATTCCCCTCGACAGTGGAGAGAAGGCTTGCTGTGCTGTCCTGTGCTGGCATCGCTCTCAAAGACAAAGGCGAGGAGCGATCCCTAGCATGTGTGCAGGTGCTGCAGCGCGATTTCCAATGGCCACAAAGAAAAGAGACCGTATTTCCTCTGTCCTGGCAACTTTGCACTGGCTACCGTTTAGTTGTAGATTTAATTAAAATATTGCGCTTTAAGCCATGCAAGAGGAAATGTTTGGCTCGTTGGTCTAGGGGTATGATTCTCGCTTAGGGTGCGAGAGGTCCCGGGTTCAAATTCCGGACGAGCCCGTTCTTAGGCTTTGCTTTTAATCTCTTCAGCCTGATTAGGGCAACCAGGATATTTCTGAGAAATTGGGGATAAAAACAGTGAAAGCAAGGCCGGTTAGCTCAGTTGGTTAGAGCGTGGTGCTAATAACGCCAAGGTCACGGGTTCGATCCCCGTACGGGCCACTCTTTTTCTCTCTGTGACCTTCAGCTCTGAACGTCTCCAAAGTGACATGCGGTTTCCCAAAAAATGGCTAAAACAGCCATGGACCAGGCTGAAATAGCTCAGTTGGGAGAGCGTTAGACTGAAGATCTAAAGGTCCCTGGTTCAATCCTGGGTTTCGGCAGAGAAACCTTGTCTTTTGGTCGAGGGGGTCCAGTGACCAAATGCCACCTCCTCTATACCTGATTCCACCTACCCTCATCGCTATCTTCCTCTCAGACGGCCAGTCAACAAAGTGTGTTTGTTCCATGGTGTAATGGTTAGCACTCTGGGCTTTGAATCCAGCGATCCGAGTTCAAATCTCGGTGGAACCTTCCTAGCTTTTTTGCGGAAGGGAGGGAAAAAACAGAGGTGATGCGCAGCTGCTGATGTTGCGGTGAAATTGGCACTCTCAAACCGAGTCGGAATCAGGGAAACATGGCCTTAAAAAGCAAAGGCTTCACTTGCTCCTTGCTATAGCGCTTCTAGGCTGAATGACTTAACTCTCTGCTGCTCAGTGGGAGAAGGTGACCCACGCCAAGGTTCCATGGTGCAATAGTTAGCACTCTGGACTCTGAATCCAGCGATCCGAGTTCAAATCTCGGTGGGACCTGCTTTTGCCAGGAATGTGCGCAGGGCCTCGTCTGAAAAAACTTTTCGGCAGCAGTGAGCCTCAACAGCTCATCTAGGGAGTGCCCCTTGAAGGGAGCGTAAAAGGGCAGCACACCACGTGGAGAATGCGGGCATCGATCCCGCTACCTCTCACATGCTAAGCGAGCGCTCTACCATTTGAGCTAATTCCCCATGACGATGGAGAGAAGGCTTGCTGTGCTGTCCTGTGCTGGCATCGCTCTCAAAGACAAAGGCGAGGAGCGATCCCTAGCATGTGTGCAGGTGCTGCAACGCGATTTCCAATGGCCACAAAGAAAAGAGACCGTATTTCCTCTGTCCTGGCAACTTTGCACTGGCTACCGTTTAGTTGTAGATTTAATTAAAATATTGCGCTTTAAGCCATGCAAGAGGAAATGTTTGGCTCGTTGGTCTAGGGGTATGATTCTCGCTTAGGGTGCGAGAGGTCCCGGGTTCAAATTCCTGACGAGCCCGTTCTTAGGCTTTGCTTTTAATCTCTTCAGCCTGATTAGGGCAACCAGGATATTTCTGAGAAATTGGGGATAAAAACAGTCAAAGCAAGGCCGGTTAGCTCAGTTGGTTAGAGCGTGGTGCTAATACCAATAGATAGATTGACTGCGCATGCGTCGCGAGTGAGCGCTGTGTTTGTGTTTGAAGCTCCGTCGACTTGATTCATAAATCGTTGATTTTGTTCTTTACACTAATTTAGAAACGAGCATTTTCTATTTTTCCAGCGTGTGAACATATCTCCGATACTACTCTCTATAAAAAACAATCGGATTGCTTTGATATCGCTAGTTATATCCAACTTTCCGAACTTCCGTTACTATCTCTAACGATAGCCCGCTAGCATTGCTCGCGTGGCCTCGCCTATCGACCGTCTTATTTACACTCGAATCACTGAAATCGCTCTGTTTGTGTTTGTGCTTGTGCTTCGAATCGCTTGTTGTGTTTGAAGTTTGTGTTTGTGCTTGTGCTTCGAATCGCTTGTTGTGTTTGAAGTTTGTGTTTGTGCTTGTGCTTCGAATCGCTTGTTGTGTTTGAAGTTTGTGGTTGTGCTTGTGCTTCGAATCGCTTGTTGTGTTTGAAGTTTGTGTTTGTGCTTGTGCTTCGAATCGCTTGTTTGTGTTTGAAGTTTGTGTCTGTGGTCGAACCGCTTTGGTTGTTTGGAGTTTGTGTTCGAATCGCTTAACTGTTAACGTTAGTTTGTGAGCGTGTGAACATATCTCCGATACTACTCTCTATAAAAAACAATCGGATTGCTTTGATATCGCTAGTTATATCCAACTTTCCGAACTTCCGTTACTATCTCTAACGATAGCCCGCTAGCATTGCACGCGTGGCCTCGCCTATCGACCGTATTATTTACACTCGAATCACTGAAATCGCTCTGTTTGTGTTTGAAGTTTGTGTCTGTGTTCGAACCGCTTTGGTTGTGTTTGGAGTTTGTGTTTCGAATCGCTTAACTGTTAGTTTGTGAGCATGTGAACATATCTCCGATACTAACGTTACTCTCTATAAAAAACAATCGGATTGCTTTGATATCGCTGGTTATATCCAACTTTCCGAACTTCCGTTACTATCTCTAACGTTAAGTTAGCCCGCTAGCATTTGCACGCGTGGTCTCGCCTATCGACCGTCTTATTTACACTCGAATCACTGGAAGGATACGGGTTCTATCCATGATTTCAGTCCTAAATTAGTAGTGATATTGGTAGCATCACTGCTAATTTATTGTTCATCTGTCATAATGGCGAATACATCGTATGTGTGTCTACCTCTGAGTGCAGGTGAGGACACGTTTGAGCTGCATTCGGTGCGGTTGGAGCTGGAGTCCGTGGAGAAGCAGATCCGTGATCTGCTGGGGAGGCAGGCCGAGCTGCGAGACCGACGATCAGCGCTTGAAGCATCACGCGCCGATGCTCACAAGTCAGTGGTTAGTAACTTTTCGACTCCGGCCTCCTCTACTCCGTGTATTTCTCTGCACAGGACCCGAGCACCCCTGGTTTCGTTTACCCCGACACCGACACAGCACCATGGACCCTGGATGATGCCACAGCGGAAGACACGAGCCAGGACCAGAGCAAGGACCTCTCCGCCCCTCCCGGTCTTCGAGATCTCCACCCGGAACCGCTTCTCCCCTCTTCGCGAGACGGAACGCGACGACGCTGTGATCATCGGCAGTTCCATGGTCCGGCATGTCCGCGCTACCTCAGGTAAAGGTATGGTGCGCACTCACTGCTTTCCTGGTGCTCGTGTTCTCGATGTCGCTGCGCAGGTCCCCGAGATCCTGAACGGTGACGAGCGCGTCGGAGCTGTCGTGCTGCACGCGGGGGTGAACGACATCAGGCTGCGGCAGACGGAGGTTCTGAAGAGGGACTACAGGAGCCTGATCGAGACGGTACGCAGAACATCGCCTGAAGCAAAGATCGTCGTGTCTGGACCGCTTCCCACGTACCGACAAGGACAAGAAAGGTTCAGTAGATTGTTTGCACTAAATGAATGGTTAATGTCATGGTGTAATGAACAGAGACTGCTCTTTGTAAATAATTGGAATCTGTTTTGGGAGCGACCTAGGCTCTACCGTGCTGATGGCCTGCACCCCAGCAGAATCGGAGCGGCTGTTCTGTCGGACAACATCTCCAAGACGTTACACACCATATGACTAGTAAGTCAAAGTCCAAATCACATGCTTTGCTGTCCCAAATTAATTGATATAAGTACCAGTGTAGAACACTATATAGAAACTGTGTCTATTCCTCGTTTAGTGAGGCCAAACAATAAATCTACTGCAGGATCTAAGAAAAATCTAATTGTGATTAAACCAGAAAATCTCAATATTAGTGAACAAAAACAATTTCTAAAGCTAGGTCTTCTAAACATTAGATCGCTTACACCTAAGGCGGTTATTGTAAATGAAATGGTCACTGATAATAGCTTTGATGTACTCTGCCTTACTGAAACCTGGCTTAAACCAAATGATTATTTCGGTCTTAATGAGTCCACTCCACCAGGATACGGTTATAAGCATGAGCCCCGTCTGATTGGTCGTGGCGGCGGTGTTGCAACAATCTATAGAGATATTCTTAATGTTACTCAGAAAACAGGCCACAGGTTTAATTCGTTTGAAGTACTTGTGCTAAATGTTACGCTCCTAGATGTAAGAAAGAAATCCCTATTATCTCTAGCCTTGGCTACCGTATATAGACCGCCAGGGCCTTACGCTGATTTCCTAAAAGAGTTTGCAGATTTTCTCTCAGATCTATTGGTCAATGCCGATAAGGCAATAATTGTTGGAGATTTCAACATACACGTTGATAACACAAATGATGCGTTAGGAGCTGTGTTTACAGATTTATTAAACTCCTTTGGGGTCAAGCAAAACGTTAGTGGTCCCACTCATCGTCTTAATCATACACTAGATTTAATTATATCATATGGAACCGATCCAACCGATATAGATATTATACCGCAAAGTGATGATGTCACTGATCATTACATGGTAACTTGCATACTACGTACGGCTGAAATGTGTCATGTTGCGCCACGTTATCGACCAGGCAGAACAATCCTTCCAACCACTATAGATAGATTCTTGAATAGCTTACCTGATCTATCTCCGCTCCTCAGTGAACCCAAACAAACAGAGGAACTAGAGGAAATGACTAGCAGTATGAGCACCATTCTCTCTAGTACATTAGAAACTGTTGCACCAATTAGATTAAAAAAGGTTAGAGAGAAAAGTAAAGCACCATGGTACAACAGTGCTACGCATGTTATCAAGAGAGAAACTCGTAACTTAGAGCGCAAATGGAAACAAACTAATTTAGAGGTCTTTAGAATCGCGTGGAAAGACAGTATGTCACGTTATAAAAAGGCTCTAAAAGCAGCCAGGGCTGAGCATCTACGCAAACTAATAGAAAATAACCAAAACAATCCAAGGTTTTTATTTAACACCGTGGCTAGATTAACAAATAAACAGACATCACCTGAACAAAATATTCCGTTACATTTTAATAGTAATGATTTCATGAATTTCTTCACTGAGAAAATAGAAAGCATCAGAAACACAATTGTAAATGTACAATCTTTGACAGCGTCTTATGATTCAGCCTCAATTATCGCCCCTCAAGAACAACTACAGCGCTTTACAACTATAGGACAGGAAGAGCTAAATAAACTTATCACTGCATCTAAACCAACAACATGTTTATTAGATCCAATACCCACTAAACTACTGAAAGAAGTGTTACCTGTAGTGGAAGAGCCTCTTCTCAATATTATTAACTCGTCTCTATCTTTAGGTCATGTTCCAAAAACATTCAAGCTGGCAGTTATAAAACCTCTTATTAAGAAACCACAATTAGATCCAAATAACCTAGCAAATTACAGACCCATTTCAAATCTTCCATTTATGTCTAAAATACTAGAAAAAGTTGTGTCCGCTCAATTGTGCTCTTTCTTGCAAGAAAACGATATCTATGAAAAGTTTCAGTCAGGATTCAGGCCACATCATAGCACAGAAACTGCGCTGGTTAAAATTACAAATGATTTACTTTTAGCTTCTGACCAAGGCTGTATCTCAATACTAGTTTTACTCGATCTTAGTGCTGCGTTTGACACTATAGATCATAAAATACTCTTAGATCGACTTCAAAATTACACTGGTGTTCAGGGACAGGCATTAAGCTGGTTTAGATCGTACCTATCAGACCGTTACCATTTTGTCCATTTAAATGGGGAAAAATCAAAGATAACGTCAGTAAATTATGGAGTGCCGCAGGGATCTGTATTAGGCCCTCTGCTATTCTCAATTTATATGCTGCCACTTGGTAATATTATAAGAAAACATGGAATAAGTTTCCACTGTTATGCTGATGACACTCAATTATATATTTCATCTAGACCAGATGATAACACTAAATTATCTAAAATGACAGAGTGTGTTAAAGATATAAAATATTGGATGACGTGTAATTTTCTTCTATTAAATTCAGATAAAACGGAGGTATTACTGATTGGTCCAAAAAACTGCCCACAAAACCTCTTACAATACAACCTTAATCTAGATGGACGTCCTGTTACTTTATCCTCTACAGTAAAAGACCTGGGTGTTATACTAGACCGCAACTTGTCTTTTGAAAATCATATTTCAAATGTCACAAGAACAGCCTTTTTCCACCTTAGAAACATTGCTAAGCTACGTAATATGCTATCAGTTTCTGATGCAGAAAAGTTAGTTCATGCATTCATGACCTCGAGACTAGATTACTGTAATGCTTTATTAGCTGGTTGTCCTGCATCCTCAGTAAACAAGCTACAGTTAGTCCAAAATGCAGCTGCTAGAGTTCTTACTAGGTCAAGAAAATATGATCATATAACACCAATTTTATCATCTCTACACTGGTTACCTATTAAGTTCCGTATCAATTACAAAGTATTGTTACTGACCTATAAAGCCCTAAATGGTTTAGCTCCTGTGTATTTAAGAGATCTTCTATCGCCATATATTCCATCGCGCTCTTTAAGATCGCTAAATTCGAGGCTTCTGGTCGTACCTAGGATATCTAAGTCCACTAAAGGAGGGAGGGCGTTTTCACATCTAGCTCCTAAACTCTGGAATAGCCTTCCTGATACTGTCCGAGGCTCAGACTCGCTCTCCCAGTTTAAAACTAGATTAAAGACGCATCTCTTTAGCCAAGCATTCACATGATGCATCTCATACCTTTTATACTACAGTTAAATCAGATCAAATGCATTCATATTATGAACAGCAGCTACGCTAATTATTTCCCATCTGCCTTTTTTGTTGTTATCTCGGGACGCCTGTCCCTATAACTCAAATAGAGTTCGTCAGCTCCAGTTATGTATCCAGCCTCTCATGGAGACTTCAGATGCCCCAACGCCTGTGATGAGACGACTCGACGCCTGTGAAGAGACGACCCAACGCCGGCGATATGTTATGCCCTAAATTTCATGATTAACTAACTGTATTTTTGTATGTATATTTTTGAAATGCATTTTCTGTAAAGCTGCTTTGAAACAATGTGTATTGTGAAAAGCGCTATACAAATAAACTTGAATTGAATTGAATTGAATTAATAAAGCCAAGGTCGCGGGTTCGATCCCCGTACGTGCCACTCTTTTTCTCTCTGTGACCTATAGCTCTGAACGTCTCCAAAGTGACATGCGGTTTTCCAGAAATGGCTAAAACAGCCATGGACCAGGCCGAAATAGCTCAGTTTGGAGAGCGTTAGACTGAAGATCTAAAGGTCCCTGGTTCAATCCCGGATTTCGGCAGAGAAACCTTGTCTTTTGGTCGAGGGGGTCCAGTGACCAAACGCCACCTCCTCTCTACCTGATTCCACCTAGCCTCATCGCTATCTTCCTCTCAGACGGCCAGTCAACAAAGTGTGTTGGTTCCATGGTGTAATGGTTAGCACTCTGGGCTTTGAATCCAGCGATCCGAGTTCAAATCTCGGTGGAACCTTCCTAGCTTTTTTGCGGAAGGGAGGGAAAAAACAGAGGTGATGCGCAACTGCTGATGTTGCGGTGAAATTGGCACTCTCAAACCGAGTCGGAATCAGGGAAACATGGCCTTAAAAAGCAAAGGCTTCACTTGCTCCTTGCTATAGCGCTTCTAGGCTGAATGACTTAACTCTCTGCTGCTCAGTGGGAGAAGGTGACCCACGCCAAGGTTCCATGGTGTAATGGTTAGCACTCTGGACTCTGAATCCAGCGATCCGAGTTCAAATCTCGGTGGGACCTGCTTTTGCCAGGAATGTGCGCAGGGCCTCGTCTGAAAAAACTTTTTCGGCAGCAGTGAGCCTCAACAGCTCATCTAGGGAGTGCCCCTTGAAGGGAGCGTAAAAGGGCAGCACACCACGTGGAGAATGCGGGCATCGATGCCGCTACCTCACACATGCTAAGCGAGCGCTCTACCATTTGAGCTAATTCCCCTCGACGATGGAGAGAAGGCTTGCTGTGCTGTCCTGTCCTGTGCTGGCATCGCTCTCAAAGACAAAGGCGAGGAGCGATCCCTAGCATGTTTGCAGGTGCTGCAGCGTGATTTCCAATGGCCACAAAGAAAAGAGACCGTATTTCCTCTGTCCTGGCAACTTTGCACTGGCTACCGTTTAGTTGTAGATTTAATTAAAATATTGCGCTTTAAGCCATGCAAGAGGAAATGTTTGGCTCGTTGGTCTAGGGGTATGATTCTCGCTTAGGGTGCGAGAGGTCCCGGGTTCAAATCCCGGACGAGCCCGTTCTTAGGCTTTGCTTTTAATCTCTTCAGCCTGATTAGGGCAACCAGGATATTTCTGAGAAATTGGGGACAAAAACAGTCAAAGCAAGGCCGGTTAGCTCATTTGGTTAGAGCGTGGTGCTAATAACGCCAAGGTCGCGGGTTCGATCCCCGTACGGGCCACTCTTTTTCTCTCTGTGACCTTCAGCTCTGAACGTCTCCAAAGTGACATGCGGTTTCCCAGAAATGGCTAAAACATCCATGGACCATGCCGAAATAGCTCAGTTGGGAGAGCGTTAGACTGAAGATCTAAAGGTCCCTGGTTCAATCCCGGGTTTCGCCAGAGAAACCTTGTCTTTTGGTCGAGGGGGTCTAGTGACCATACGCCACCTCCTCTCTACCTGATTCCACCTAGCCTCATCGCTATCTTCCTCTCAGACGGCCATTCAACAAAGTGTGTTGGTTCCATGGTGTAATGGTTAGCACTCTGTGCTTTGAATCCAGCAATCCGAGTTCAAATCTCGGTGGAACCTTCCTAGCTTTTTTGCGGAAGGGAGGGAAAAAACAGAGGTGATGCGCAACTGCTGATATTGCGGTGAAATTGGCACTCTCAAACCGAGTCGGAATCAGGGAAACATGGCCTTAAAAAGCAAAGGCTTCACTTGCTCCTTGCTATAGCGCTTCTAGGCTGAATGACTTAACTCTCTGCTGCTCAGTGGGAGAAGGTGACCCACGCCAAGGTTCCATGGTGTAATGGTTAGCACTCTGGACTCTGAATCCAGCGATCCGAGTTCAAATCTCGGTGGGACCTGCTTTTGCCAGGAATGTGCGCAGGGCCTCGTCTGAAAAAACTTTTCGGCAGCAGTGAGCCTCAACAGCTCATCTAGTGAGTGCCCCTTGAAGGGAGCGTAAAAGGGCAGCACACCACGTGGAGAATGCGGGCATCGATCCCGCTACCTCTCACAGGCTAAGCGAGCGCTCTACCATTTGAGCTAATTCCCCTCGACGGTGGAGAGAAGGCTTGCTGTGCTGTCCTGTGCTGGCATCGCTCTCAAAGACAAAGGCGAGGAGCGATCCCTAGCATGTGTGCAGGTGCTGCAGCGCGATTTCCAATGGCCACAAAGAAAAGAGACCGTATTTCCTCTGTCCTGGCAACTTTGCACTGGCTACCGTTTAGTTGTAGATTTAATTAAAATATTGCGCTTTAAGCCATGCAAGAGGAAATGTTTGGCTCGTTGGTCTAGGGGTATGATTCTCGCTTAGGGTGTGAGAGGTCTCGGGTTCAAATCCCGGACGAGCCCGTTCTTAGGCTTTGCTTTTAATCTCTTCAGCCTGATTAGGGCAACCAGGATATTTCTGAGAAATTGGGGATAAAAACAGTC
>NC_136884.1:21415560-21638060 GCF_949152265.1 Phoxinus phoxinus
CCCCTCCTCTCCTTTTCAGTGGTGGGGGGAAGGATACGAAAACCCGTACTGCTGGATCTATACATGGTGGAATCCTTCTGTCACGACCAGTGTTGGGGGTAACGCGTTACAAGTAACGTGCGTTACGTAATAATATTACTTTCTGGAGTAACGAGTAAAGTAATGCATTACTTTAAAAATTTACACATTAATATTTCAGTTACTTTTTTAAAAAAGTAATGCGAGTTACTTTTCAGTTTAATTGATTTGCATAAAAAAAAAAAGTACTGAATTAAAATGAACGTAGTCACTGTAGGCTACGTGCGCGGGAACAGACGTTAGTCAGAAACGGAGATGGCGGGCCAGGGCGTTACATTGACGCGATGGAAGTATTCTCATTATTTCGAAATAGTAGAAGAAAAGGAGAAGGGAATAATTGTTAAGTGTAGATTATGTGTTGGTGAAAAGCTTTTGTCAACTGCAAAAAACACCACTTCAAATTTAAAAAAACATCTGCATGCAAAGCACAGCACTACGGAGTTGGAAGAGAGAGAGCCGAATGATACCTGCACCCCGCCTCAAGCTAAACAACAGAAGCTTGATTTCAGTTCACGATCACCAGCACCAGGTAAAACAATTAGTTCCACTGAACTCAACAGATTGGTTGCTGCGTTTATTGTTGAGGAAATGCAGCCGCTGTCCATTGTGGAGGCGCCCACATTTCGCAATATCATCAGCAAAATCTCCGTGACAGGCAAAAGGCCGGGAGCCGTGCTGCCCGATCGCAAAACTTTTACGAGCTTTTTGGACAAGGCATATATGGAAATGGAGACAGAACTGAAGAAAACTTTTGCCGACCTGGAATATGTTTCCACCACTGCAGATCTATGGACTGCTCAGAATAAAAGTTTTCTGGGAATTACTGTACACTGGATCGATCCTGCTACTCTGCAGCGCAAAAAAGCTGCAATCGCCTGCAGACGATTTCGTGGGAGACACACGTACGATGCCATCGCAGCGGAGTTAGAGCAAATTCACAGCTCATATGCTCTCTGTGGTAAGATAACTGCCACTGTCACGGACAATGGCTCTAACTTTGTAAAAGCATTCAGAATGTTTCAAGCTGATGATGAAAATGAAACGGAGAATGATGAAGACGAGGTCATATTTACGGACTTGCAAGAAGCTTTACGAGATGACATTGAGACCAGCGAAAGGTATGTTCTCCCTCCACATCACCGATGTGCGTCGCACACCCTTAACCTTATATGCACAAACGACATAGTTAAATTTTTGACGGCGAAGGCAGATTGCAAAGCAGTGTACAGAAGTGCAACTGGAAAATGTTCAGCCTTGTGGTCAAAAGTTAGTCGATCAACTGTGGCATCAGAGAGCTTGGAGGAATTCAGCAAACGAAAGTTGCTGGTCCCTTCAACTACAAGGTGGAACTCGTTTCATGATGCGCTTAGCAGAGTCACAGACATGCCCTTAGTGGACCTCAATCAACTTTGCACTCGCCTGGACATCAGATGCATTACGGAGAGAGAGTATCAGTTCCTTAAAGAATACTGCAAGGTTCTGAAGCCTGTCTGTATGGCACTGGATATACTTCAAGGTGAAGATGATTGTTTCTATGGTACCCTTCAACCTACCCTCGAAATCCTGATGGCCAAAATCTTGACACTGAAAGAGGGCCTCTCTCACATGATGGCTGACCTCCCAGACCTCATAGTTCAGGTAATTCTGTTCAAAATGGTCTTATTATAATTTTTTTAATTTTATTATTGTAGTTTTATTTTATGTCAAGTCAAGTCACTTTTATTTCTATAGCACTTTATACAATATAGATTGTTTCAAAGCAGGTTTACATGGATAACAGGAAAATAATGATTACATAATGAAAACAGAATTCAATTTAGCAGTAAAGCAGCTCTAAAAAGAAAATAGTAAACAGTCATTAGTAGTCAGTTCAAATCAGTTCAGTGTTTATTTCGTTTGCTTCAGTAATAGTTCAGTGTTTATTTCGTTTGCTTCAGTAATAGTTCAGTGTTTATTTCGTTTGCTTCAGTAATAGTTCAGTGTTTATTTCGTTTGCTTCAGTAATAGTTCAGTGTTTATTTCGTTTGCTTCAGTAATAGTTCAGTGTTTATTTCGTTTGCTTCAGTAATAGTTCAGTGTTTATTTCGTTTGCTTCAGTAATAGTGTAGTTCATCAACTTTGAAATGAGTTCACTATAGCTATAAAGCAGTTCTGGGGGGGGAAAAAACAGTTCAGTTCTCATTCAATAGTGTCAGTGCATTCAAGTCAATATGTTTACGTATCTGTTGTTAAGTTTAATTTAATTAAGTACGTTTAACTTACTTTTTTCCTGACATAAATTTTATTATTCTGGTATGAATTCATGTCTATTAGTTTATAAACTGTGTAACTTATCTAAAATTCTCTTGCAGGCTATTAAGACACGGTTTAGCTCCATCCTTGACAGCGATGAAGCTTTGATTGCTGCAGTAACCCTGCCAAAATTCAAGCTGCGGTGGCTGAGGGATGAAACAAGAAAAGACAACATCAAGATGATTCTGGCAGCACAGTGTCGTGCTCTCACCATTGAGATACCACAGAAAGAGCCACTGCAGTCTCCTGAAAGCAGAGACCATGAAGATGACTTCTTTGCATTTCCTGAAGAGGAGAATCAACATGACGAACAAGCAATTACTGTGGACATGGAGATATGTGAATACCTGAAATCAGCTAATATGGGAAATTTGCATGATTTCCCCAGGATTTTGAAGATCTTCTTAAAAGCCAACACAGCAACACCTTCCAGTGCACCAGTTGAGAGGCTGTTTAGTATTGGAAGTCTCATCCTCACCCCAAAAAGAAACCGTCTCACAGACCAGCGTTTTGAGAAACTACTCCTGCTGCGCTACAATCGTTACTTTGAAAATAAAACCAAGATGAAAGAGTGAACTCTTAGTATTAGTATTAGTCTTACTAATACTACTCTTAGTATTAAGTATTAAGAACTCTTAGTATTAAGATGACATTACATTAAGACAATACTTTTTTGCATTGCATTGCAGAAGTGATCTGTACTTTTTTTTTTGCATAAAACAAATTTAGTTTTGAGGACACTAATTTGAAAACTCAAGAGTTTTGGTCTACTTATACATTGGCCATGTGAAATCTTTCACAGCTGACAGATTTATGTTTAATTGGTGATGTTGTTTGTTCTCAATCATCATATTTTTCTCTAATAAGTCATTAAAACATTTTAAATGTTTAAGATATGTCTTTTGCCCAACTTATTTCATAATGGCAATTTGCTAGCCTATATTACACTCATTATTACAATGGATAGTGAATTTACTTTATGCAGTCCATAGTCTACCCACACTAAAAGTACAAAAGTAACAAACACATTACTTTCTATACAATAATCTGTAACGTTTATTGATCTTTTATATATAGCATGCATAGCTCTGGGATCAGGAAGTTCTCAGAATATAATATTATTCTATATTATTATTCAATATAAATGTGTTTTTAAAAGAAAATTAAGGTGTAGGATATATAGGCTGTTGTTGAATATATTACTGCTTTAAAGTACAATAACTTCTCAGTAAAAAAAAAACACCTGTAAGACCTGAGAGAGATCAAGCCTCAGCCAGGTAAGAAAAAGTAACTGAAAAGTAACGCAAAAGTAACGTAACGCATTACTTTCCATAAAAAGTAACTAAGTAACGCAATTAGTTACTTTTTTGGGGAGTAACTAAATATTGTAATGCATTACTTTTTAAAGTAACTTTCCCCAACACTGGTCACGACACACACACAAATGGGTGATAGTCCAAGCGCAGTTTATTAATGGGTAATCCGTACTCACAATACCAGGAACAGGCAAAGGTCAAGGTCCATGAAAGCAGTCCAAAAACACGAAATAAACACTTAAACAAACCGAGAACAGACTCTGGGAAGCGGGTGACAAATACAAGGATTCCACACCAAGTAATCAAACAGACAGGGTATAAATAGACAGACACTAACAAGGTGAGTGGGAACAGCTGAGTGTGATGATGACTAATGAGTCCAGTGATGGGGATTGTAGTCCAACAGTGACTGACACCTGTGGGGGAAGAGGACCTCTAGTGGACATACACAAACCCGACACTGTGACAGCCAGAGCCGGCCCGAGCCTTTTGGGGGCCCTAAGCAGAATTTGATTTTGGGGGCCCCTCCTACCACGCGGAGTCACCTGTGCTTGACGATTACTGACACAAATGTCACGCTATAATGCTACATTATAAATACAGTGAGGTTATGTGTTAATACAAAATAAATACTTAATAAAAAATAGATACTTAAATAAAAAGTTGTAACTTTTACTTTACTCTTTTACTAACTCATTGAAACTTCTGAAAACAAACTCTCACAAAACATAAATAAATTATTTGCAAATGTACAATAAATGTGCAATCTTCAACTACAAAATAAAACCAAAATAGACAAACATGGATATAATCAGAATGTTACAAAAAAAATAGATAGCTACTTAAATAATGAAAGTGCATACATTTTTCACTTTTGTTTTTAAAATGTTTAACTTTTACTTTACTCTTTTACTAACTCTCTCAATTATTTACATCATTTAAAATAATGACAAAACTGAGAAATCAGAAACATAATAACAGCAACAACAATGACAATATTATTGACGGTGTAACTGTCCTCAAAATATTTTTTTTTATATATAGATTATTATTGTAACAGACTTTGTTGGATTGTACATGCATCATGACAGAATCCAACAAAGTCTGTTACAATAATAATGATGTACTGGCGCTAGTTGTATATGTGTGCATGCAATGTATTTTTCCCCTCGGGGCTTGCCGTAGATGCGCACTTGGTACTGGAGTGTCGCGGGGTTTTGGAGTTAGTGATCTGATGTGTGGAATATAATAAAGTGGAGAAGACTTCAAACTGCTATCGTTTATTCTTTTCTTATTTCTGTTAGTGTTAGGTGAACCCTATACGAACGCTCGGTCACATTATTAAGATTATTAAAACCATATTAATAAAGTTGAAGTCTATTTTCATCACAGAAGTTTCCCCACCCACGAATTGTCTATGCACGCGAGGTGTCTAAATTATGCGCTTGACTCAAACGCTGGCAGACACAGCAGCAGTTGTAGGCAGGTATATTGATCATAAAATTAGAATTCGCTTGTCATGAATTATTCATTCATTCATTTATGTTACTTGTTTAAGTTATCTAATATGTGTAAAAAAATAAATTAAAAATAAAAACTCGATTGGGGGCCCCCTGGTGGCCAGGGGGCCCCATGCAGCCGCTTAGTTCGCTTATGCCTCGGGCCGGCCCTGGGTGGAGCACATTTGGGGGGTTTATGACCAGACACAAGTGGATCTCTTCGTGTCTCAGGATACGACGCATGGTCCACTTTGGTTTTCCCTCACACACCCAGCTCCCTTGGGGCTGGACGTTGTGGTATGGACATGGCCGAGGCTACGTCTGTACATCTTTCCCCGATTACTCTGCTCCCAGGAGTTCTGGACCCGGACCCGGTGTCTCTCCTCGACGGCTCTCCCTTGGAGATTCCAGTCAGGAGGGACCTTCGGTCTCAAGTGGATTGGGCGATCTTCACCCAGCCCAGAGATTTGGATCCCGTGGGTTTGGCCTCTGAGGGGGCCCAACTCATTGTCTTTGGTCTCTCCCGATTAGTACAGTGCTGGAGTTTCTGCTGGTTCGTTTTTCCGCAGGGTTATCCCCTTCCACACTGAAGGTGTATGTGGCGGCCTTAGTGCCTACCATGTCCCTTTTGGTGGTATTTCCCTAAGGGGGGGGAAACCTTTGGTTGTTTCCTCCGTGGTGCTTTTAGACCAGGACAGGAGTATGGCGGCTTGGAAGCCTTATTATATATGTAGATATCCCTGTAGGATGTGGTATGCGGCAGGCTGGTCCTCTCCGCTCACATTCGTAAGGTTTTGCAACTTCGACCTGGGCGCTTCCCCAGGTTCTCAAATGCTCTTGTCTTAGTTGCACAGTATTCACACAGACAGGTTCTGTTTCGTATGGCGTATTTGGTATTCTCGTTCCCAGAGTGTCATCGACGCATCGCAAGTTCCCTCGAAAGGGAACATCTCAGGTTACGACTGTAACTCTAGTTCCCTGAGAAGGGAACGAGACGATGCGTCACTTTGCCATACTTCCTACATCCCTGTGATCGACTTGCTTCGGCCCTTTTTGAAGCTAGCGCGGTTCTCAACCGGATGTCCTTTATCCTTTCCTGGTCGTCACGTCACCCACCCGTGACGCCCACTCTCGCCATTGGACTAGTTGACATAGGTGCTTCAGACGCAATCATGCAGAAGCGTTTCCAGAGCGTCATCGACGCATCGTCTCGTTCCCTTCTCAGGGAACTAGGGTTACAGTCGTAACCTGAGACGTACTCTAGGTTATTACGTGTGGAAGTTTTTTGTCCAATAATTAGAATCTCTGTTTTTTCAGAATTTAGTAGTAGGAAATTACTAGTCATCCAATTTTTTATATCAGCTATGCATTCCGTTAATTTTGTGAATTGGTAGGTTTCGTTAGGTTTTGAAGAAATATAGAGCTGAGTATCGTCGGCATAACAGTGAAAGCTAATTCCATGTTTTCTGATGATATCTCCTAATGGTAGCATGTACAGAGTGAACAGCAGCGGTCCTAATACTGAGCCTTGTTTTGGCTTTATAGTTATTATTTTATGTTATTTTCCAGCTAAAGTTAGTTTTGATTGATTCACTTCCGTCGAAAGGATAATTTGTTATTAAATTAGGGGCCGCTAAGACGTCACCATTCTCTCTCTACACAGACTTTAAACGCGAACCTGTGATAAACACTGATGGCGCTCACGTGCGCATCAAGAATTAATTCTATAGTTATGTGCGTTTGAATATATGTGCGCATGTTTGTAATTCTCTACAAATCAAGCCTTAAACTACTTGTCCTGCCTATAAATTTGATACATAATTTTATTTTATTTTATCACTACGGGGGAGATACGCAAATTTTCCACAATGCTTTATCTGTAGAGTGGTAAAGGGATCCTCCATAGGGAGAGGCTAGTTGGCACTTCAGCACTGCGTTGTCATCGTGTCCAGGTGACGGTCCTTCATCAGATCTGGATACGGCCTGGATCCGGCAGGCTGCGGGAAAACCTCAGGATAAACAATGACACTAAAATTAGCGTAGATGCCATTCTTCTTATGATGTAACGAGTACATCAAGATTTAAGAGAAGTGCTCCCAGTTCCGGCTGACCTAATCTATGCAGCCTAACATTGAGTTATAGAAGTCCATAATGCATTATGTGAATGCTAGGTCAAAGAGATGTGTCTTTAATCTAGCTTTGAACTGACAGAGTGTGTCTGCTTCCTGGACAATGGTAGGAAGACTGTTCCAAAGTTTTGGTGCTAAATAGGAAAAGGATCTACCGCCAGCAGTCGATTTTGATATTCTAGCTATTATTAACTGGCCGTAATTTTGAGATCGCAATAGACGTGAAGGACTATAATGCGTTAAGAGCTCTCTCAAGTACAGCAGAGCTAAACCATTTAGTGCTTTGTAAGTAATCAGCAATATTTTAAAATGTATACGATATTTAATAGGCAGCCAATGCAGTGTTGACAGAATGGGGCTAATATGGTCATACTTCCTGGTTCTGGTAAGAACTCGAGCTGCTGCGTTTTGAACTAGCTGTAGTTTGTTTGTTAAGCGTGCAGGGCAACCACCCAGTAGAGCAGGGGTGGGCAATTAATTTGCCCAAGGGGCCACATGAGAAACTGGGGCGGTTATAGAGGGCCGGACTCAGTTCTGCCCAATATATTACATCTCTCTCAAAAAAGAAAAACAGTAAATGAAATTAATTAAATTAACACAACACACAATTATATAACTATTTAATTAACATTCACAAAAACTTTCTTTTTTTAGCTGACATATTTAAGGGCTAACGGTAAACTCGCATTTCTTGAACGCTGTCCTGCATGAGCGCGAATACAGTTGAGTGAAGGTGCATGTCACACACACTGTGACTGACGTAAATAAAATAAACAAAATCAGTTGCCTTGACAGCAGTCCATAACTTTTGGCACTCTAGCGGTTATTAAACAGAACTGCATGCGTATTGCGGAAGATCATTGCAGCCGGAACTACTTCTCTCATGTCTATGACGAGTCACTCAGGGACAGTGTTACTCTGCAGCGGTGCCGACTCGACCGGCCTAAAATAGTCCGAATATAAACACTGATTATAGGTGTACCATAGTGATTCAGGATAAGACACAAACACGGTTTGGAACATTGATTCATGATGTATACACTCAATATCTAATTTTTTATATATTGAGAAAAAAAAAAAATTACGGACTCCAGCTTTTATTTACCAATTACATTACGTGGGCCGGTCAAGGATAGCCAGAGGGCCTGATGTGGCCCGGGGGCCGTACAATGCCCAGGTCTGCAGTAGAGCATTACAATAATCTAGCCTTGAGGTCATGAACGCATGAACTAATTGTTCCGCATTTGTCAATGAGAGCATATGGCGTAATTTAGATATATTTTTAAGATGGAAAAATGCGGTTTTACAGATACTAGACACGTGACTTTCAAATGAAAGATTGGTATCAAAGAGCACACCCAGGTTCCTAACCGACGACGAAGACTTAACAGAGCAGCCATCAGGTGTTAGACGGTACTCTAGGTTATTACGTGTGGAAGTTTTTTGTCCAATAATTAGAATCTCTGTTTTTTCTGAATTTAGTAGTAGGAAATTCCTAGTCATCCAATTTTTTTATATCACCTATGCATTCCGTTAATTTTGTGAATTGGTAGGTTTCGTTAGGTTTTGAAGAAATATACAGCTGAGTATCGTCGGCATAACAGTGAAAGCTAATTCCATGTTTCCTAATGATATCTCCTAATGGTAGCATGTACGAACACCACTAACCACTCGGTGAGTTTAACAATTTTGTAAACGAACATTATTGGCTGTTTTAATGACATTTTCGGACATGACCATTGACTCCAATGTTAAATGGGTCCATGGCCAATTCTATTATAGTCAAAAACTCGAGAGAGGAACCATTGTCAAAAAAATTTTGTCCACCAAAATTTCTTGTTCATCCAAAACAAACTACAATATAGACTCAAGGTGTTAAATACCGGAATTATCCTTTAAGGGCCTGAGTGTGCTCGTTGTGCCACGGCGTTGGACTATGTTCTTTAATCTTCTTTAAGCGCAACGGAGCAACTGTGTCTAAAGTGCTGGAAAAGACAGAGTTAAAAGTTTCTGTTGCAATATCAAGTTCTTCTAAGCTATCCGGGATGCTGAGATGATGAAACTGATTAGGAAGATTATTGATAAAGCAATCTTTAGTGGCAGAAGTGATAGGTCTAATATATTTATAACACGGAGTCGGCTTTGCAGCCTTGGCTAAATGTAATTTACATGAGACTAGATAATGATCTGAGATGTCATCGCTCTGCTGCAGTATTTCAACGGCATCAACATCTATTCCATGTGATAGTATTAGATCTAGAGTATTATTACAGCAATGAGTAGGTCCTGACACGTGTTGTCTAACTCCAATTGAGTTTACAATGTCTTTAAATGCCAATCCCAATGCATCTTTTTCATTATCTATGTGTATATTAAAATCACCAACAATAGGCCCTATGCACAGCTGCACTACTTCCTGAACTTGTGCAGGCTCCTTTGTTTCCTGTCTGCCAGGATTGGCCAAACTGATTAATCCAGGTGTGTCTGATTATTGTTGTTGTCTGGCAGACAGGAAACAAATGAGCCTGCACAAGTTCAGGAAGTAGTGCAGCGGTGCATAGGGCCTATTAGTACTTCATCTGCAGCCAATACTAATTCTGATAGAAAGTCCGCAAATTCTTTGATAAACTCTGTATGGTGCCCTGGTGGCCTGTATACAGTAGCCAGCACAAATCTCAAATGTGATTTATCGTTTACACTATATATTTTTACATTGAGCACCAACACTTCAAAAGAATTATATTTAAAGCTAGATTTCTTAGTGGTTTTGAAAATATTACTATAAATTACAGCAACACCTCCTCCTTTGCGTTTCAGACGAGGTTCATGTTTATAACCGTAATCTTGTGGGGTTGACTCATTTAAAGCAATGTAATCGTTTGGTTTTAGCCAGGTTTCTGTCAAACACAGCACATCTAGGTTATAATCTGTAAACATATCATTAACTATTAGCGCTTTTGAAGTAAGAGATCGAATATTCAGCAACCCAAGCTTTATCATTTGCTCATTTGTATTATATCTGTTTTTTATTTGTTGAACATCAATTACATTTTTAACCTTAGATGGGTTTGAAAGTTTTTTGGATTTCCAAGTTCGGGGAACAGACACAGTCTCTATATGATGATATCTAGGTGAAAGAGTCTCTATGTGATGGGATTTATCTGACCTTGGTGACGTGAGGCCGCTAGCAGACGGTCGGTTAAGCCAGTCTGCCTGCTTCCTGACCTGAGGCCCAGATTGTCATGTTTTATCTCTAAGACTATGAGCCAAATTACTAGAGAGAAGAGCAGCGCCATCCCAGGAGGGATGAATACCATCTCTTTTCAACAGGTCAGGTTTGCCCCAAAAACTTTTCCAATTGTCTATGAATTCTATATTATTTCGTGGACACCACCCAGACAGCCAGCCATTGAGTGAACACAATCTACTAACTATCTCATCACTCCTGCGAACAGGAAGGGGGCCAGAGCAAATTACAGTGCTTGACATCGTACTTGCAAGTTCACACACCTCTTTAATATTAATTTTGGTGATCTCCGACTGGCGTAGTCGAACATCATTAGTGCCGACGTGAATAATAATCTTAGAGAATTTACGTTTAGCATTAGCCAGCACTTTTAAATTTGCTTTGATGTCAGGCGCTCTGGCTCCCGGCAAACATGTGACTATGGTGGCTGGTGTCTCTATTTTCACGTTCCGTGTGATCGAATCACCAATAACCAGGGCACAATCAGAATAATTCTCAGTGGGTGTTTCACTGAGCGGGGCAAATCGATTTGTTATCGATTTGGAACGGAAAAGTGTTTTTTTGATCCGCGACTAGAGCGATCTCTCACTTCAGCCAGAACCGACTCATGTAAAGAGTTTACTAGGCTAGGCGTACCCAAAATACTATCTAAAGCTCTAGCAATCTTCTTACTATTCTCGATTAAAGTTTGGATGCGTGTCTCTAGTTCTGAAATCTTCTCCGTCAGCCTGACTGTCTCCTTGCATTCATCACATATAAATCCTATATTGCCGACAGAGAAGGCTATGGTAAACATGTGACATGAAGTGCAGGTGACAATAACAGGACAAGACATTACTCACCGTGTTTGTTGACTGATTCTTACTCACCTGGGCTTTTATGAACTCAAAGGCGCGGGCGCGCGAGAGAAAATAAATAACTGAGCGTACGGGTGGTGCGTTAAAAGGCTAGCGAGTTGGCGTGTTGTGCTGACAATAACGGAAGCTAGCAATGTCAGGTTAATCTGAGATGTTGGGTAAGCTGTATACTGAATATCTCATAAATGTATAGCATTGACTATGTGCAGCAGAACAAGCAGTGCCCTAGGCTGTCAGTCAGTAACTTGTGTGCGCGTGATGCGCAGTGGTCACACTTTGTGGTTTGTCAGAGCTGTGCGCTTTTATTGACTTGCGGAGTTTAATTCTCACACTTTAATAGTATAACTCCTACCTTAATATAACAACCTGTGTTACTATGAGGAATGATCACCTCAAAATGTAGATCTGTATGCAGGTACATCTGAATTAAATATATCTCTCACTTTTGCTCAAGTGCAACCAAAACCCTCAGTGTGCCAGTGGTGCCATGGTTGCCGACCCCTGCACTATACTAACATTCCACAATGTGAAAATTTATTTTCCTAGTGCCAGCTAATTTCCTGCCATTTGGGAATGGAGACGTAGTAAACCCCATTTCGGATGATGGAAGCTCAGAAGCCCTTTTCTTGCAGCAGCCTTTCAAATACTTTGGACGCGAATACAATCAGATCTATGTAAGCATTGGAATTTTTCTTTTTGGTTGAAGATGTTCTTTCATTTATTACATCAATTAATTATGTATCAATATCTCTTCAGTCAAGAGAGTTTTCTCCTGTTTAAGTGTACAAATGGATGTTTTTTAAGTGCCCCTATTATGCTATTTTAAAGGTTCCTAATTTTGTTTTGGAGGTCTCCTACAACAGGTTTACATGCATTAAAAGTAAAAAAAAAAAAAAAAAAACAGTTTAATTTTCTCATAATATTCATTGCACATCACCACATTTTTCAATGATTCTCAGACGACTCGATGGATGAATCTGTCTCTCCAAATCCCTCCTTTCCGAGAGCTTACTCTGCTCTGATTGGTCAGATGGCCTGTTGTGATTAATCTACTGCGTACAGCGCCTGTCGGAAGCTACACGCCCATTACCATAAGTGAACGTCAGCTCTGTCCAGAGGCTTCCTAAAGCTCAGCGATTAAACTGTAAAGACAGTAATGATTACATTAATTTTACCATATCAATCTGAGCGCGAGTCCAATGATGAAACATTGGAAGAACTAGTTATTCATCCCGAAACGCCATCAGGACGTTTCTCAGTGATACGCTACTCAGTTTGAGGTATAGTATGAGATGTTGCAACTGTAATTCTTCACCATCAGCATTAACAAGTGTATGTCCATCAACAAACCGATGTGTATATTTCTAATTTATTGCAGTGTACATGTGGGAACTATATCAATAACGGTGCATATGTTCGCCCAGCACTAACGTGAATGACTAATGTAACACATGTTTGTAAAACAAATCTTGCTCCATCTTTTATTTTTACTCAATGTAGTAAGAATGACATACAATCTGCATTAATAGGGAGTTTTAGGTAATAGTGGCCTATAGCTGCTTAGCAGAACTATTTCAGTAAGACAGTAAAAATGTAAGTTAGCCTGTTTGCCAGAAACTTACACAATATAAAACACAACACAAAACTAATAATTTTTTAACACATAGAACATATATACATTTAGAAAATATATACATTGATAATTATTCATACTTACAGGTTGTGATTCTGAGGAGCTGAATAAACTAGGTACTGACGAATATTTCAAGAGCGAGCGTTTTGCGAATCCAACGTTGAATTCAGAGAACTCAGAAATTTGAGAAGCAGTCGTCAGTAAAATTACATGTCTGAGGACTGGTCAAGTTGTTTGCGGACGGACAACGTACAACATGGGAGGGCATTATGCAAATGTATCTTCTAGTGACGTAGAACCATAAAGCAGTAGGATTCGAATGAAAATCGACTCTTATTGGCGGTTCAGAGTCGATTCTTTCTTACAATAACTTTATTTATCGTGCACTTTTGACTTTACAACTTTGCAGATCGTTTACATTCACAAACAGCTACTGTATATTACACACTGCATGAAAGGGAATATTCGAAAAACCATAGTAGGAGCACTTTAAATGTCTGTAAAATGAGTGATACTATTAAATGGTTGCAGATAATTCTACAGCAATTTGATCTGCATTTTAGGTGAACAACAATGGCCACTTGACATTTACTCAACCTCTATCTGCCTACGTCCCTTATCTGAACGCTGGAATAGACATCATTGCTCCTCTGTGGACTGACCTTTACAATGTAAATGGTGGAACGATCTCCTATAGAGAGGATACAAGCAGTGCTGTACTGGCACAAGTCACTGAAGCCGTTCACCAATATTTCCCCAACGTGCCGTTTACCGCTTCATCAGCCTTTGTGGCTACCTGGGACAGTGTGCCGTACATCACTGGTGGAGGGGTAAGACCTAATGTTTGATTTTTGATGAATGCTCTGTGTGCTCTATGCTCTCAATTGTTCAATGTTTGTTTTTTGTTTGATCATTGAAGTCGGTGACTTTCCAAGTGGTTTTAGCCTCCAATGGTGAACGCTCTTTCATCCTGATCAACTATGGTGATATTGCGGAAACAGGACAAGTTTGGCTGGTGAGTGGAATGAAGATACTAGCACATTTTACAAATAGCAGAAATTAATGACTAGATATTACTTATGGTCCAATTCATACCTTACTGATAAGCAAGAGATGGTTTATTTTGGAATAGGATTTGGTTGCAGTTTAAAATACTCTTTTTTACTTTTACAGGCTGGTTATGACACAGTGGACTCTGTCAATTCTTTCACAATTCCAGCAGCCAGTGCCCCAGAACTCTCGTCCAGCAGTAATATCAATGTGAATGGTCGCTGGTCTTTCCGTGTTGATGGATTGCCAATCTGTAAGCCAAACAGTTGCCTGTTTGTCAAGTCACCTTCATTTGTATAGTGCTTTTAACAATATAGATTGTTTCAAAGCAGCTTTACAGTGATAATAGGAAATTAAAGTAACCGAGATTGTTTGACTTTACAGCAGCTCTAGAATAAAGTTATTGTCCAGCTAAAGTTAGTTTTGATTGATTCACTTCCGTTGCAAAGATCACTAGTTATTAACTTAGGGGCCGCTAACACTACACCGCTCTAACAGAAAACTCTTAACACGCTCCGGCCCGCTCACCCGCACAAAACAGTGCCTGGTGGCTCGAGAAAGCAAACCCTGAAATAGGTTCCAAGGTGCAAGCCTTGAAAATTTTGTAAAAAAGGTTATCTCTGCGCAAACTTCAAAAACGCAAACCTGTGTAAACACTGGCAGCGTGCACATGCGTATTACGTGTTTAGTCTATAAGTATGCACGTTTGAATATATATATATATATATTTAATGTGCACAGGTGTGTAGTCTCTCCCTGCAAATTGACCTCAACAAACTACTTGTCTGGCCTCAAAAAATGATAATACAGAACTACTTTATCGCCTCCGCGTAGCCATGTGAACTGGAACTATTTTGACAACGTTTTATCTGTACAGAGGTAAAGGGAATTGAAGGAGGCCTTCACAGGGGAGAGACTAGTTGACACTTCAGGACTGCGTTGTCGTCGTGTCCAGGCGCATGTCCTTCATCAGATCTGGATACAGCCTAGATCCGGCAGACTGCGGTAAACCTCGGAATAAACAGAGAGACTAATATTAGGGTAGACGCCATCCTTCTTATGATGTAACGAGTACATCATGGTTTATGGAAAGTGTTCCCGGTCTCTCTGCAAATTTGTCTGGAAGTTTGTCTGCAACATGATCCTCAAGAATAATAACCAGTACCATTATTTATTTTAATTCCTTTAGAAGTACTAAACAATTCACTGGTGCTTATTTTCTTCTTAGTGCCAGCTAATTTCCTGCCATTTGGGGATGGAGACGTAGTAAACCCTGTTTCGGATGATGGAAGCTCTGAAGCCATTTACTTGCAGCAGCCTTTCAAATACTTTGGACGCATATACAATCAGATCTATGTAAGCATAAGACTTTTACTTTTTGGTTGAGGATGTTTTTCCATTTATTACATCATCAATTAATTATGCATCAATTTGATCTGCATTTTAGGTGAACAACAATGGTCACTTGACGTTTACTGAACCACTATATGCCTACGTCCCTTATCTGAACGCTGGAATAGACATCATTGCTCCTCTGTGGACTGACCTTAACAATGTAAATGGTGGAACGATCTCCTATAGAGAGGATACAAGCAGTGCTGTACTGGCACAAGTCACTGAAGCCGTTCACCAATATTTCCCCAACGTGCCGTTTACCGCTTCATCAGCCTTTGTGGCTACCTGGGACAGTGTGCCGTACATCACTGGTGGAGGGGTAAGACCTAATGTTTGATTTTTGATGAATGCTCTATGTGCTCTATGCTCTCGATTGTTCAATGTTTGTTTTTTGTTTGATCATTGAAGTCGGTGACTTTCCAAGTGGTTTTAGCCTCCAATGGTGAACGCTCTTTCATCCTGATCAACTATGGTGATATTGCGGAAACAGGACAAGTTTGGCTGGTGAGTGGAATGAAGATACTAGCACATTTTACAAATAGCAGAAATTAATGACTAGATATTACTTATGGTCCAATTCATACCTTACTGATAAGCAAGAGATGGTTTATTTTGGAATAGGATTTGGTTGCAGTTTAAAATACTCTTTTTTACTTTTACAGGCTGGTTATGACACAGTGGACTCTGTCAATTCTTTCACAATTCCAGCAGCCAGTGCCCCAGAACTCTCGTCCAGCAGTAATATCAATGTGAATGGTCGCTGGTCTTTCCGTGTTGATGGATTGCCAATCTGTAAGCCAAACAGTTGCCTGTTTGTCAAGTCACCTTCATTTGTATAGTGCTTTTAACAATATAGATTGTTTCAAAGCAGCTTTACAGTGATAATAGGAAATTAAAGTAACCGAGATTGTTTGACTTTACAGCAGCTCTAGAATAAAGTTATTGTCCAGCTAAAGTTAGTTTTGATTGATTCACTTTCGTTGCAAAGATCACTAGTTATTAACTTAGGGGCCGCTAACACTACACCGCTCTAACAGAAAACTCTTAACACGCTCCGGCCCGCTCACCCGCACAAAACAGTGCCTGGTGGCTCGAGAAAGCAAACCCTGAAATAGGTTCCAAGGTGCAAGCCTTGAAAATTTTGTAAAAAAGGTTATCTCTGCGCAAACTTCAAAAACGCAAACCTGTGTAAACACTGGCAGCGTGCACATGCGTATTACGTGTTTAGTCTATAAGTATGCACGTTTGAATATATATATATATATATTTAATGTGCACAGGTGTGTAGTCTCTCCCTGCAAATTGACCTCAACAAACTACTTGTCTGGCCTCAAAAAATGATAATACAGAACTACTTTATCGCCTCCGCGTAGCCATGTGAACTGGAACTATTTTGACAACGTTTTATCTGTACAGAGGTAAAGGGAATTGAAGGAGGCCTTCACAGGGGAGAGACTAGTTGACACTTCAGGACTGCGTTGTCGTCGTGTCCAGGCGCATGTCCTTCATCAGATCTGGATACAGCCTAGATCCGGCAGACTGCGGTAAACCTCGGAATAAACAGAGAGACTAATATTAGGGTAGACGCCATCCTTCTTATGATGTAACGAGTACATCATGGTTTATGGAAAGTGTTCCCGGTCTCTCTGCAAATTTGTCTGGAAGTTTGTCTGCAACATGATCCTCAAGAATAATAACCAGTACCATTATTTATTTTAATTCCTTTAGAAGTACTAAACAATTCACTGGTGCTTATTTTCTTCTTAGTGCCAGCTAATTTCCTGCCATTTGGGGATGGAGACGTAGTAAACCCTGTTTCGGATGATGGAAGCTCTGAAGCCATTTACTTGCAGCAGCCTTTCAAATACTTTGGACGCATATACAATCAGATCTATGTAAGCATAAGACTTTTACTTTTTGGTTGAGGATGTTTTTCCATTTATTACATCATCAATTAATTATGCATCAATTTGATCTGCATTTTAGGTGAACAACAATGGTCACTTGACGTTTACTGAACCACTATATGCCTACGTCCCTTATCTGAACGCTGGAATAGACATCATTGCTCCTCTGTGGACTGACCTTAACAATGTAAATGGTGGAACGATCTCCTATAGAGAGGATACAAGCAGTGCTGTACTGGCACAAGTCACTGAAGCCGTTCACCAATATTTCCCCAACGTGCCGTTTACCGCTTCATCAGCCTTTGTGGCTACCTGGGACAGTGTGCCGTACATCACTGGTGGAGGGGTAAGACCTAATGTTTGATTTTTGATGAATGCTCTATGTGCTCTATGCTCTCGATTGTTCAATGTTTGTTTTTTGTTTGATCATTGAAGTCGGTGACTTTCCAAGTGGTTTTAGCCTCCAATGGTGAACGCTCTTTCATCCTGATCAACTATGGTGATATTGCGGAAACAGGACAAGTTTGGCTGGTGAGTGGAATGAAGATACTAGCACATTTTACAAATAGCAAAAATGAATGACTAGATATTACTTATGGTCCAATTCATACCTTACTGATAAGCAAGAGATGGTTTATTTTGGAATAGGATTTGGTTGCAGTTTAAAATACTCTTTTTTACTTTTACAGGCTGGTTATGACACAGTGGACTCTGTCAATTCTTTCACAATTCCAGCAGCCAGTGCCCCAGAACTCTCGTCCAGCAGTAATATCAATGTGAATGGTCGCTGGTCTTTCCGTGTTGATGGATTGCCAATCTGTAAGCCAAACAGTTGCCTGTTTGTCAAGTCACCTTCATTTGTATAGCGCTTTTAACAATATAGATTGTTTCAAAGCAGCTTTACAGTGATAATAGGAAATTAAAGTAACCGAGATTGTTTGACTTTACAGCAGCTCTAGAATAAAGTTATTGTCCAGCTAAAGTTAGTTTTGATTGATTCACTTCCGTTGCAAAGATCACTAGTTATTAACTTAGGGGCCGCTAACACTACACCGCTCTAACAGAAAACTCTTAACACGCTCCGGCCCGCTCACCCGCACAAAACAGTGCCTGGTGGCTGGAGAACGCAAACCCTGAAATAGGTTCCAAGGTGCAAGCCTTGAAAATTTTGTAAAAAAGGTTATCTCTGCGCAAACTTCAAAAACGCAAACCTGTGTAAACACTGGCAGCGTGCACATGCGTATTACGTGTTTAGTCTATAAGTATGCACGTTTGAATATATATATATATATTTAATGTGCACAGGTGTGTAGTCTCTCCCTGCAAATTGACCTCAACAAACTACTTGTCTGGCCTCAAAAAATGATAATACAGAACTACTTTATCGCCTCCGCGTAGCCATGTGAACTGGAACTATTTTGACAACGTTTTATCTGTACAGAGGTAAAGGGAATTGAAGGAGGCCTTCACAGGGGAGAGACTAGTTGACACTTCAGGACTGCGTTGTCGTCGTGTCCAGGCGCATGTCCTTCATCAGATCTGGATACAGCCTAGATCCGGCAGACTGCGGTAAACCTCGGAATAAACAGAGAGACTAATATTAGGGTAGACGCCATCCTTCTTATGATGTAACGAGTACATCATGGTTAATGGAAAGTGTTCCCGGTCTCTCTGCAAATTTGTCTGGAAGTTTGTCTGCAACATGATCCTCAAGAATAATAACCAGTACCATTATTTATTTTAATTCCTTTAGAAGTACTAAACAATTCACTGGTGCTTATTTTCTTCTTAGTGCCAGCTAATTTCCTGCCATTTGGGGATGGAGACGTAGTAAACCCTGTTTCGGATGATGGAAGCTCTGAAGCCATTTACTTGCAGCAGCCTTTCAAATACTTTGGACGCATATACAATCAGATCTATGTAAGCATAAGACTTTTACTTTTTGGTTGAGGATGTTTTTCCATTTATTACATCATCAATTAATTATGCATCAATTTGATCTGCATTTTAGGTGAACAACAATGGTCACTTGACGTTTACTGAACCACTATATGCCTACGTCCCTTATCTGAACGCTGGAATAGACATCATTGCTCCTCTGTGGACTGACCTTAACAATGTAAATGGTGGAACGATCTCCTATAGAGAGGATACAAGCAGTGCTGTACTGGCACAAGTCACTGAAGCCGTTCACCAATATTTCCCCAACGTGCCGTTTACCGCTTCATCAGCCTTTGTGGCTACCTGGGACAGTGTGCCGTACATCACTGGTGGAGGGGTAAGACCTAATGTTTGATTTTTGATGAATGCTCTATGTGCTCTATGCTCTCGATTGTTCAATGTTTGTTTTTTGTTTGATCATTGAAGTCGGTGACTTTCCAAGTGGTTTTAGCCTCCAATGGTGAACGCTCTTTCATCCTGATCAACTATGGTGATATTGCGGAAACAGGACAAGTTTGGCTGGTGAGTGGAATGAAGATACTAGCACATTTTACAAATAGCAAAAATGAATGACTAGATATTACTTATGGTCCAATTCATACCTTACTGATAAGCAAGAGATGGTTTATTTTGGAATAGGATTTGGTTGCAGTTTAAAATACTCTTTTTTACTTTTACAGGCTGGTTATGACACAGTGGACTCTGTCAATTCTTTCACAATTCCAGCAGCCAGTGCCCCAGAACTCTCGTCCAGCAGTAATATCAATGTGAATGGTCGCTGGTCTTTCCGTGTTGATGGATTGCCAATCTGTAAGCCAAACAGTTGCCTGTTTGTCAAGTCACCTTCATTTGTATAGCGCTTTTAACAATATAGATTGTTTCAAAGCAGCTTTACAGTGATAATAGGAAATTAAAGTAACCGAGATTGTTTGACTTTACAGCAGCTCTAGAATAAAGTTATTGTCCAGCTAAAGTTAGTTTTGATTGATTCACTTCCGTTGCAAAGATCACTAGTTATTAACTTAGGGGCCGCTAACACTACACCGCTCTAACAGAAAACTCTTAACACGCTCCGGCCCGCTCACCCGCACAAAACAGTGCCTGGTGGCTCGAGAACGCAAACCCTGAAATAGTTTCCAAGGTGCAAGCCTTGAAAATTTTGTAAAAAAGGTTATCTCTGCGCAAACTTCAAAAACGCAAACCTGTGTAAACACTGGCAGCGTGCACATGCGTATTACGTGTTTAGTCTATAAGTATGCACGTTTGAATATATATATATATATTTAATGTGCACAGGTGTGTAGTCTCTCCCTGCAAATTGACCTCAACAAACTACTTGTCTGGCCTCAAAAAATGATAATACAGAACTACTTTATCGCCTCCGCGTAGCCATGTGAACTGGAACTATTTTGACAACGTTTTATCTGTACAGAGGTAAAGGGAATTGAAGGAGGCCTTCACAGGGGAGAGACTAGTTGACACTTCAGGACTGCGTTGTCGTCGTGTCCAGGCGCATGTCCTTCATCAGATCTGGATACAGCCTAGATCCGGCAGACTGCGGTAAACCTCGGAATAAACAGAGAGACTAATATTAGGGTAGACGCCATCCTTCTTATGATGTAACGAGTACATCATGGTTAATGGAAAGTGTTCCCGGTCTCTCTGCAAATTTGTCTGGAAGTTTGTCTGCAACATGATCCTCAAGAATAATAACCAGTACCATTATTTATTTTAATTCCTTTAGAAGTACTAAACAATTCACTGGTGCTTATTTTCTTCTTAGTGCCAGCTAATTTCCTGCCATTTGGGGATGGAGACGTAGTAAACCCTGTTTCGGATGATGGAAGCTCTGAAGCCATTTACTTGCAGCAGCCTTTCAAATACTTTGGACGCATATACAATCAGATCTATGTAAGCATAAGACTTTTACTTTTTGGTTGAGGATGTTTTTCCATTTATTACATCATCAATTAATTATGCATCAATTTGATCTGCATTTTAGGTGAACAACAATGGTCACTTGACGTTTACTGAACCACTATATGCCTACGTCCCTTATCTGAACGCTGGAATAGACATCATTGCTCCTCTGTGGACTGACCTTAACAATGTAAATGGTGGAACGATCTCCTATAGAGAGGATACAAGCAGTGCTGTACTGGCACAAGTCACTGAAGCCGTTCACCAATATTTCCCCAACGTGCCGTTTACCGCTTCATCAGCCTTTGTGGCTACCTGGGACAGTGTGCCGTACATCACTGGTGGAGGGGTAAGACCTAATGTTTGATTTTTGATGAATGCTCTATGTGCTCTATGCTCTCGATTGTTCAATGTTTGTTTTTTGTTTGATCATTGAAGTCGGTGACTTTCCAAGTGGTTTTAGCCTCCAATGGTGAACGCTCTTTCATCCTGATCAACTATGGTGATATTGCGGAAACAGGACAAGTTTGGCTGGTGAGTGGAATGAAGATACTAGCACATTTTACAAATAGCAAAAATGAATGACTAGATATTACTTATGGTCCAATTCATACCTTACTGATAAGCAAGAGATGGTTTATTTTGGAATAGGATTTGGTTGCAGTTTAAAATACTCTTTTTTACTTTTACAGGCTGGTTATGACACAGTGGACTCTGTCAATTCTTTCACAATTCCAGCAGCCAGTGCCCCAGAACTCTCGTCCAGCAGTAATATCAATGTGAATGGTCGCTGGTCTTTCCGTGTTGATGGATTGCCAATCTGTAAGCCAAACAGTTGCCTGTTTGTCAAGTCACCTTCATTTGTATAGCGCTTTTAACAATATAGATTGTTTCAAAGCAGCTTTACAGTGATAATAGGAAATTAAAGTAACCGAGATTGTTTGACTTTACAGCAGCTCTAGAATAAAGTTATTGTCCAGCTAAAGTTAGTTTTGATTGATTCACTTCCGTTGCAAAGATCACTAGTTATTAACTTAGGGGCCGCTAACACTACACCGCTCTAACAGAAAACTCTTAACACGCTCCGGCCCGCTCACCCGCACAAAACAGTGCCTGGTGGCTGGAGAACGCAAACCCTGAAATAGGTTCCAAGGTGCAAGCCTTGAAAATTTTGTAAAAAAGGTTATCTCTGCGCAAACTTCAAAAACGCAAACCTGTGTAAACACTGGCAGCGTGCACATGCGTATTACGTGTTTAGTCTATAAGTATGCACGTTTGAATATATATATATATATTTAATGTGCACAGGTGTGTAGTCTCTCCCTGCAAATTGACCTCAACAAACTACTTGTCTGGCCTCAAAAAATGATAATACAGAACTACTTTATCGCCTCCGCGTAGCCATGTGAACTGGAACTATTTTGACAACGTTTTATCTGTACAGAGGTAAAGGGAATTGAAGGAGGCCTTCACAGGGGAGAGACTAGTTGACACTTCAGGACTGCGTTGTCGTCGTGTCCAGGCGCATGTCCTTCATCAGATCTGGATACAGCCTAGATCCGGCAGACTGCGGTAAACCTCGGAATAAACAGAGAGACTAATATTAGGGTAGACGCCATCCTTCTTATGATGTAACGAGTACATCATGGTTTATGGAAAGTGTTCCCGGTCTCTCTGCAAATTTGTCTGGAAGTTTGTCTGCAACATGATCCTCAAGAATAATAACCAGTACCATTATTTATTTTAATTCCTTTAGAAGTACTAAACAATTCACTGGTGCTTATTTTCTTCTTAGTGCCAGCTAATTTCCTGCCATTTGGGGATGGAGACGTAGTAAACCCTGTTTCGGATGATGGAAGCTCTGAAGCCATTTACTTGCAGCAGCCTTTCAAATACTTTGGACGCATATACAATCAGATCTATGTAAGCATAAGACTTTTACTTTTTGGTTGAGGATGTTTTTCCATTTATTACATCATCAATTAATTATGCATCAATTTGATCTGCATTTTAGGTGAACAACAATGGTCACTTGACGTTTACTGAACCACTATATGCCTACGTCCCTTATCTGAACGCTGGAATAGACATCATTGCTCCTCTGTGGACTGACCTTAACAATGTAAATGGTGGAACGATCTCCTATAGAGAGGATACAAGCAGTGCTGTACTGGCACAAGTCACTGAAGCCGTTCACCAATATTTCCCCAACGTGCCGTTTACCGCTTCATCAGCCTTTGTGGCTACCTGGGACAGTGTGCCGTACATCACTGGTGGAGGGGTAAGACCTAATGTTTGATTTTTGATGAATGCTCTATGTGCTCTATGCTCTCGATTGTTCAATGTTTGTTTTTTGTTTGATCATTGAAGTCGGTGACTTTCCAAGTGGTTTTAGCCTCCAATGGTGAACGCTCTTTCATCCTGATCAACTATGGTGATATTGCGGAAACAGGACAAGTTTGGCTGGTGAGTGGAATGAAGATACTAGCACATTTTACAAATAGCAAAAATGAATGACTAGATATTACTTATGGTCCAATTCATACCTTACTGATAAGCAAGAGATGGTTTATTTTGGAATAGGATTTGGTTGCAGTTTAAAATACTCTTTTTTACTTTTACAGGCTGGTTATGACACAGTGGACTCTGTCAATTCTTTCACAATTCCAGCAGCCAGTGCCCCAGAACTCTCGTCCAGCAGTAATATCAATGTGAATGGTCGCTGGTCTTTCCGTGTTGATGGATTGCCAATCTGTAAGCCAAACAGTTGCCTGTTTGTCAAGTCACCTTCATTTGTATAGCGCTTTTAACAATATAGATTGTTTCAAAGCAGCTTTACAGTGATAATAGGAAATTAAAGTAACCGAGATTGTTTGACTTTACAGCAGCTCTAGAATAAAGTTATTGTCCAGCTAAAGTTAGTTTTGATTGATTCACTTCCGTTGCAAAGATCACTAGTTATTAACTTAGGGGCCGCTAACACTACACCGCTCTAACAGAAAACTCTTAACACGCTCCGGCCCGCTCACCCGCACAAAACAGTGCCTGGTGGCTGGAGAACGCAAACCCTGAAATAGGTTCCAAGGTGCAAGCCTTGAAAATTTTGTAAAAAAGGTTATCTCTGCGCAAACTTCAAAAACGCAAACCTGTGTAAACACTGGCAGCGTGCACATGCGTATTACGTGTTTAGTCTATAAGTATGCACGTTTGAATATATATATATATATTTAATGTGCACAGGTGTGTAGTCTCTCCCTGCAAATTGACCTCAACAAACTACTTGTCTGGCCTCAAAAAATGATAATACAGAACTACTTTATCGCCTCCGCGTAGCCATGTGAACTGGAACTATTTTGACAACGTTTTATCTGTACAGAGGTAAAGGGAATTGAAGGAGGCCTTCACAGGGGAGAGACTAGTTGACACTTCAGGACTGCGTTGTCGTCGTGTCCAGGCGCATGTCCTTCATCAGATCTGGATACAGCCTAGATCCGGCAGACTGCGGTAAACCTCGGAATAAACAGAGAGACTAATATTAGGGTAGACGCCATCCTTCTTATGATGTAACGAGTACATCATGGTTAATGGAAAGTGTTCCCGGTCTCTCTGCAAATTTGTCTGGAAGTTTGTCTGCAACATGATCCTCAAGAATAATAACCAGTACCATTATTTATTTTAATTCCTTTAGAAGTACTAAACAATTCACTGGTGCTTATTTTCTTCTTAGTGCCAGCTAATTTCCTGCCATTTGGGGATGGAGACGTAGTAAACCCTGTTTCGGATGATGGAAGCTCTGAAGCCATTTACTTGCAGCAGCCTTTCAAATACTTTGGACGCATATACAATCAGATCTATGTAAGCATAAGACTTTTACTTTTTGGTTGAGGATGTTTTTCCATTTATTACATCATCAATTAATTATGCATCAATTTGATCTGCATTTTAGGTGAACAACAATGGTCACTTGACGTTTACTGAACCACTATATGCCTACGTCCCTTATCTGAACGCTGGAATAGACATCATTGCTCCTCTGTGGACTGACCTTAACAATGTAAATGGTGGAACGATCTCCTATAGAGAGGATACAAGCAGTGCTGTACTGGCACAAGTCACTGAAGCCGTTCACCAATATTTCCCCAACGTGCCGTTTACCGCTTCATCAGCCTTTGTGGCTACCTGGGACAGTGTGCCGTACATCACTGGTGGAGGGGTAAGACCTAATGTTTGATTTTTGATGAATGCTCTATGTGCTCTATGCTCTCGATTGTTCAATGTTTGTTTTTTGTTTGATCATTGAAGTCGGTGACTTTCCAAGTGGTTTTAGCCTCCAATGGTGAACGCTCTTTCATCCTGATCAACTATGGTGATATTGCGGAAACAGGACAAGTTTGGCTGGTGAGTGGAATGAAGATACTAGCACATTTTACAAATAGCAAAAATGAATGACTAGATATTACTTATGGTCCAATTCATACCTTACTGATAAGCAAGAGATGGTTTATTTTGGAATAGGATTTGGTTGCAGTTTAAAATACTCTTTTTTACTTTTACAGGCTGGTTATGACACAGTGGACTCTGTCAATTCTTTCACAATTCCAGCAGCCAGTGCCCCAGAACTCTCGTCCAGCAGTAATATCAATGTGAATGGTCGCTGGTCTTTCCGTGTTGATGGATTGCCAATCTGTAAGCCAAACAGTTGCCTGTTTGTCAAGTCACCTTCATTTGTATAGCGCTTTTAACAATATAGATTGTTTCAAAGCAGCTTTACAGTGATAATAGGAAATTAAAGTAACCGAGATTGTTTGACTTTACAGCAGCTCTAGAATAAAGTTATTGTCCAGCTAAAGTTAGTTTTGATTGATTCACTTCCGTTGCAAAGATCACTAGTTATTAACTTAGGGGCCGCTAACACTACACCGCTCTAACAGAAAACTCTTAACACGCTCCGGCCCGCTCACCCGCACAAAACAGTGCCTGGTGGCTCGAGAACGCAAACCCTGAAATAGTTTCCAAGGTGCAAGCCTTGAAAATTTTGTAAAAAAGGTTATCTCTGCGCAAACTTCAAAAACGCAAACCTGTGTAAACACTGGCAGCGTGCACATGCGTATTACGTGTTTAGTCTATAAGTATGCACGTTTGAATATATATATATATTTAATGTGCACAGGTGTGTAGTCTCTCCCTGCAAATTGACCTCAACAAACTACTTGTCTGGCCTCAAAAAATGATAATACAGAACTACTTTATCGCCTCCGCGTAGCCATGTGAACTGGAACTATTTTGACAACGTTTTATCTGTACAGAGGTAAAGGGAATTGAAGGAGGCCTTCACAGGGGAGAGACTAGTTGACACTTCAGGACTGCGTTGTCGTCGTGTCCAGGCGCATGTCCTTCATCAGATCTGGATACAGCCTAGATCCGGCAGACTGCGGTAAACCTCGGAATAAACAGAGAGACTAATATTAGGGTAGACGCCATCCTTCTTATGATGTAACGAGTACATCATGGTTAATGGAAAGTGTTCCCGGTCTCTCTGCAAATTTGTCTGGAAGTTTGTCTGCAACATGATCCTCAAGAATAATAACCAGTACCATTATTTATTTTAATTCCTTTAGAAGTACTAAACAATTCACTGGTGCTTATTTTCTTCTTAGTGCCAGCTAATTTCCTGCCATTTGGGGATGGAGACGTAGTAAACCCTGTTTCGGATGATGGAAGCTCTGAAGCCATTTACTTGCAGCAGCCTTTCAAATACTTTGGACGCATATACAATCAGATCTATGTAAGCATAAGACTTTTACTTTTTGGTTGAGGATGTTTTTCCATTTATTACATCATCAATTAATTATGCATCAATTTGATCTGCATTTTAGGTGAACAACAATGGTCACTTGACGTTTACTGAACCACTATATGCCTACGTCCCTTATCTGAACGCTGGAATAGACATCATTGCTCCTCTGTGGACTGACCTTAACAATGTAAATGGTGGAACGATCTCCTATAGAGAGGATACAAGCAGTGCTGTACTGGCACAAGTCACTGAAGCCGTTCACCAATATTTCCCCAACGTGCCGTTTACCGCTTCATCAGCCTTTGTGGCTACCTGGGACAGTGTGCCGTACATCACTGGTGGAGGGGTAAGACCTAATGTTTGATTTTTGATGAATGCTCTATGTGCTCTATGCTCTCGATTGTTCAATGTTTGTTTTTTGTTTGATCATTGAAGTCGGTGACTTTCCAAGTGGTTTTAGCCTCCAATGGTGAACGCTCTTTCATCCTGATCAACTATGGTGATATTGCGGAAACAGGACAAGTTTGGCTGGTGAGTGGAATGAAGATACTAGCACATTTTACAAATAGCAAAAATGAATGACTAGATATTACTTATGGTCCAATTCATACCTTACTGATAAGCAAGAGATGGTTTATTTTGGAATAGGATTTGGTTGCAGTTTAAAATACTCTTTTTTACTTTTACAGGCTGGTTATGACACAGTGGACTCTGTCAATTCTTTCACAATTCCAGCAGCCAGTGCCCCAGAACTCTCGTCCAGCAGTAATATCAATGTGAATGGTCGCTGGTCTTTCCGTGTTGATGGATTGCCAATCTGTAAGCCAAACAGTTGCCTGTTTGTCAAGTCACCTTCATTTGTATAGCGCTTTTAACAATATAGATTGTTTCAAAGCAGCTTTACAGTGATAATAGGAAATTAAAGTAACCGAGATTGTTTGACTTTACAGCAGCTCTAGAATAAAGTTATTGTCCAGCTAAAGTTAGTTTTGATTGATTCACTTCCGTTGCAAAGATCACTAGTTATTAACTTAGGGGCCGCTAACACTACACCGCTCTAACAGAAAACTCTTAACACGCTCCGGCCCGCTCACCCGCACAAAACAGTGCCTGGTGGCTGGAGAACGCAAACCCTGAAATAGGTTCCAAGGTGCAAGCCTTGAAAATTTTGTAAAAAAGGTTATCTCTGCGCAAACTTCAAAAACGCAAACCTGTGTAAACACTGGCAGCGTGCACATGCGTATTACGTGTTTAGTCTATAAGTATGCACGTTTGAATATATATATATATATTTAATGTGCACAGGTGTGTAGTCTCTCCCTGCAAATTGACCTCAACAAACTACTTGTCTGGCCTCAAAAAATGATAATACAGAACTACTTTATCGCCTCCGCGTAGCCATGTGAACTGGAACTATTTTGACAACGTTTTATCTGTACAGAGGTAAAGGGAATTGAAGGAGGCCTTCACAGGGGAGAGACTAGTTGACACTTCAGGACTGCGTTGTCGTCGTGTCCAGGCGCATGTCCTTCATCAGATCTGGATACAGCCTAGATCCGGCAGACTGCGGTAAACCTCGGAATAAACAGAGAGACTAATATTAGGGTAGACGCCATCCTTCTTATGATGTAACGAGTACATCATGGTTTATGGAAAGTGTTCCCGGTCTCTCTGCAAATTTGTCTGGAAGTTTGTCTGCAACATGATCCTCAAGAATAATAACCAGTACCATTATTTATTTTAATTCCTTTAGAAGTACTAAACAATTCACTGGTGCTTATTTTCTTCTTAGTGCCAGCTAATTTCCTGCCATTTGGGGATGGAGACGTAGTAAACCCTGTTTCGGATGATGGAAGCTCTGAAGCCATTTACTTGCAGCAGCCTTTCAAATACTTTGGACGCATATACAATCAGATCTATGTAAGCATAAGACTTTTACTTTTTGGTTGAGGATGTTTTTCCATTTATTACATCATCAATTAATTATGCATCAATTTGATCTGCATTTTAGGTGAACAACAATGGTCACTTGACGTTTACTGAACCACTATATGCCTACGTCCCTTATCTGAACGCTGGAATAGACATCATTGCTCCTCTGTGGACTGACCTTAACAATGTAAATGGTGGAACGATCTCCTATAGAGAGGATACAAGCAGTGCTGTACTGGCACAAGTCACTGAAGCCGTTCACCAATATTTCCCCAACGTGCCGTTTACCGCTTCATCAGCCTTTGTGGCTACCTGGGACAGTGTGCCGTACATCACTGGTGGAGGGGTAAGACCTAATGTTTGATTTTTGATGAATGCTCTATGTGCTCTATGCTCTCGATTGTTCAATGTTTGTTTTTTGTTTGATCATTGAAGTCGGTGACTTTCCAAGTGGTTTTAGCCTCCAATGGTGAACGCTCTTTCATCCTGATCAACTATGGTGATATTGCGGAAACAGGACAAGTTTGGCTGGTGAGTGGAATGAAGATACTAGCACATTTTACAAATAGCAAAAATGAATGACTAGATATTACTTATGGTCCAATTCATACCTTACTGATAAGCAAGAGATGGTTTATTTTGGAATAGGATTTGGTTGCAGTTTAAAATACTCTTTTTTACTTTTACAGGCTGGTTATGACACAGTGGACTCTGTCAATTCTTTCACAATTCCAGCAGCCAGTGCCCCAGAACTCTCGTCCAGCAGTAATATCAATGTGAATGGTCGCTGGTCTTTCCGTGTTGATGGATTGCCAATCTGTAAGCCAAACAGTTGCCTGTTTGTCAAGTCACCTTCATTTGTATAGCGCTTTTAACAATATAGATTGTTTCAAAGCAGCTTTACAGTGATAATAGGAAATTAAAGTAACCGAGATTGTTTGACTTTACAGCAGCTCTAGAATAAAGTTATTGTCCAGCTAAAGTTAGTTTTGATTGATTCACTTCCGTTGCAAAGATCACTAGTTATTAACTTAGGGGCCGCTAACACTACACCGCTCTAACAGAAAACTCTTAACACGCTCCGGCCCGCTCACCCGCACAAAACAGTGCCTGGTGGCTGGAGAACGCAAACCCTGAAATAGGTTCCAAGGTGCAAGCCTTGAAAATTTTGTAAAAAAGGTTATCTCTGCGCAAACTTCAAAAACGCAAACCTGTGTAAACACTGGCAGCGTGCACATGCGTATTACGTGTTTAGTCTATAAGTATGCACGTTTGAATATATATATATATATTTAATGTGCACAGGTGTGTAGTCTCTCCCTGCAAATTGACCTCAACAAACTACTTGTCTGGCCTCAAAAAATGATAATACAGAACTACTTTATCGCCTCCGCGTAGCCATGTGAACTGGAACTATTTTGACAACGTTTTATCTGTACAGAGGTAAAGGGAATTGAAGGAGGCCTTCACAGGGGAGAGACTAGTTGACACTTCAGGACTGCGTTGTCGTCGTGTCCAGGCGCATGTCCTTCATCAGATCTGGATACAGCCTAGATCCGGCAGACTGCGGTAAACCTCGGAATAAACAGAGAGACTAATATTAGGGTAGACGCCATCCTTCTTATGATGTAACGAGTACATCATGGTTTATGGAAAGTGTTCCCGGTCTCTCTGCAAATTTGTCTGGAAGTTTGTCTGCAACATGATCCTCAAGAATAATAACCAGTACCATTATTTATTTTAATTCCTTTAGAAGTACTAAACAATTCACTGGTGCTTATTTTCTTCTTAGTGCCAGCTAATTTCCTGCCATTTGGGGATGGAGACGTAGTAAACCCTGTTTCGGATGATGGAAGCTCTGAAGCCATTTACTTGCAGCAGCCTTTCAAATACTTTGGACGCATATACAATCAGATCTATGTAAGCATAAGACTTTTACTTTTTGGTTGAGGATGTTTTTCCATTTATTACATCATCAATTAATTATGCATCAATTTGATCTGCATTTTAGGTGAACAACAATGGTCACTTGACGTTTACTGAACCACTATATGCCTACGTCCCTTATCTGAACGCTGGAATAGACATCATTGCTCCTCTGTGGACTGACCTTAACAATGTAAATGGTGGAACGATCTCCTATAGAGAGGATACAAGCAGTGCTGTACTGGCACAAGTCACTGAAGCCGTTCACCAATATTTCCCCAACGTGCCGTTTACCGCTTCATCAGCCTTTGTGGCTACCTGGGACAGTGTGCCGTACATCACTGGTGGAGGGGTAAGACCTAATGTTTGATTTTTGATGAATGCTCTATGTGCTCTATGCTCTCGATTGTTCAATGTTTGTTTTTTGTTTGATCATTGAAGTCGGTGACTTTCCAAGTGGTTTTAGCCTCCAATGGTGAACGCTCTTTCATCCTGATCAACTATGGTGATATTGCGGAAACAGGACAAGTTTGGCTGGTGAGTGGAATGAAGATACTAGCACATTTTACAAATAGCAGAAATTAATGACTAGATATTACTTATGGTCCAATTCATACCTTACTGATAAGCAAGAGATGGTTTATTTTGGAATAGGATTTGGTTGCAGTTTAAAATACTCTTTTTTACTTTTACAGGCTGGTTATGACACAGTGGACTCTGTCAATTCTTTCACAATTCCAGCAGCCAGTGCCCCAGAACTCTCGTCCAGCAGTAATATCAATGTGAATGGTCGCTGGTCTTTCCGTGTTGATGGATCGCCAAACTGTAAGCCAAACCGTTGCCTGTTTGTCAAGTCACCTTCATTTGTATAGCGCTTTTAACAATATAGATTGTTTCAAAGCAGCTTTACAGTGATAATAGGAAATTAAAGTAACCGAGATTGTTTGACTTCACAGCAGCTCTAGAATAAAGTTATTGTCCAGCTAAAGTTAGCTCTGATTGATTCACTTCCATTGCAAAGATCACTAGTTATTAACTTAGGGGCCGCTAACACTACACCGCTCTAACAGAAAACTCTTAACACGCTCCGGCCCGCTCACCCGCACAAAACAGTGCCTGGTGGCTCGAGAACGCAAACCCTGAAATAGGTTCCAAGGTGCAAGCCTTGAAAATTTTGTAAAAAAGGTTATCTCTGCGCAAACTTCAAAAACGCAAACCTGTGTAAACACTGGCAGCGTGCACATGCGTATTACGTGTTTAGTCTATAAGTATGCACGTTTGAATAAATATATATATTTAATGTGCACAGGTGTGTAGTCTCTCCCTGCAAATTGACCTCAACAAACTACTTGTCTGGCCTCAAAAAATGATAATACAGAACTATTTTATCGCCTCCGCGTAGCCATGTGAGCTGGAACTATTTTGACAACGTTTTATCTGTACAGAGGTAAAGGGAAGTGAAGGAGGCCTTCACAGGGGAGAGACTAGTTGACACTTCAGGACTGCGTTGTCGTCGTGTCCAGGCGCATGTCCTTCATCAGATCTGGATACGACGTAGATCCGGCAGACTGCGGTAAACCTCGGAATAAACAGAGAGACTAATATTAGCGTAGACGCCATCCTTCTTATGATGTAACGAGTACATCAGGGTTTATGGAAAGTGTTCCCGGTCTCTCTGCAAATTTGTCTGAAAGTTTGTCTGCAACTTGATCCTCAAAAATAATAATCAGTACCATTTTTTATTTTAATTCCTTTAGAAGTACTAAACAATTCACTGGTGCTTATTCTCTTCTTAGTGCCAGCTAATTTCCTGCCATTTGGGGATGGAGACGTAGTAAACCCTGTTTCGGATGATGGAAGCTCTGAAGCCATTTACTTGCAGCAGCCTTTCAAATACTTTGGACGCATATACAATCAGATCTATGTAAGCATAAGACTTTAACTTTTTGGTTGAGGATGTTTTTCCATTTATTACATCATCAATTAATTATGCATCAATTTGATCTGCATTTTAGGTGAACAACAATGGTCACTTGACGTTTACTGAACCGCTATTTGCCTACGTCCCTTATCTGAACGCTGGAATAGACATCATTGCTCCTCTGTGGACTGACCTTTACAATGTAAATGGTAGTACAATCTCCTATAGAGAGGATACAAGCAGTGCTGTACTGGCACAAGTCACAGATGCTGTTCACCAATATTTCCCCAACGTGCCTTTTACCGCTTCATCAGCCTTTGTGGCTACCTGGGACAGTGTGCCGTACATCACTGGTGGAGGGGTAAGACCTAATGTTTGATTTTTGATGAATGCTCTATGTGCTCTATGCTCTCAATTGTTCAATGTTTGTTTTTTGTTTGATCTTTGAAGTCGGTGACTTTCCAAGTGGTTTTAGCCTCCAATGGTGAACGCTCTTTCATCCTGATCAACTATGGTGATATTGCGGAAACAGGACAAGTTTGGCTGGTGAGTGGAATGAAGATACTAGCACATTTTACAAATAGCAGAAATTAATGACTAGATATTACTTATGGTCCAATTCATACCTTACTGATAAGCAAGAGATGGTTTATTTTGGAATAGGATTTGGTTGCAGTTTAAAATACTCTTTTTTACTTTTACAGGCTGGTTATGACACAGTGGACTCTGTCAATTCTTTCACAATTCCAGCAGCCAGTGCCCCAGAACTCTCGTCCAGCAGTAATATCAATGTGAATGGTCGCTGGTCTTTCCGTGTTGATGGATCGCCAATCTGTAAGCCAAACCGTTGCCTGTTTGTCAAGTCACCTTCATTTGTATAGCGCTTTTAACAATATAGATTGTTTCAAAGCAGATTTACAGTGATAATAGGAAATTAAAGTAACCGAGATTGTTTGACTTCACAGCAGCTCTAGAATAAAGTTATTGTCCAGCTAAAGTTAGCTCTGATTGATTCACTTCCATTGCAAAGATCACTAGTTATTAACTTAGGGGCCGCTAACACTACACCGCTCTAACAGAAAACTCTTAACACGCTCCGGCCCGCTCACCCGCACAAAACAGTGCCTGGTGGCTCGAGAACGCAAACCCTGAAATAGGTTCCAAGGTGCAAGCCTTGAAAATTTTGGAAAAAAAGTTATCTCTGCGCAAACTTCAAAAACGCAAACCTGTGTAAACACTGGCAGCGTGCACATGCGTATTACGTGTTTAGTCTATAAGTATGCACGTTTGAATATATATATATTTAATGTGCACAGGTGTGTAGTCTCTCCCTGCAAATTGACCTCAACAAACTACTTGTCTGGCCTCAAAAAATGATAATACAGAACTATTTTATCGCCTCCGCGTAGCCATGTGAGCTGGAACTATTTTGACAACGTTTTATCTGTACAGAGGTAAAGGGAAGTGAAGGAGGCCTTCACAGGGGAGAGACTAGTTGACACTTCAGGACTGCGTTGTCGTCGTGTCCAGGCGCATGTCCTTCATCAGATCTGGATACGGCGTAGATCCGGCAGACTGCGGTAAACCTCGGAATAAACAGAGAGACTAATATTAGCGTAGACGCCATCCTTCTTATGATGTAACGATTACATCAGGGTTTATGGAAAGTGTTCCCGATCTCTCTGCAAATTTGTCTGGAAGTTTGTCTGCAACATGATCCTCAAAAATAATAACCAGTACCATTTTTTTTATTTTAATTCCTTTAGAAGTACTAAACAATTCACTGGTGCTTATTTTCTTCTTAGTGCCAGCTAATTTCCTGCCATTTGGGGATGGAGACGTAGTAAACCCTGTTTCGGATGATGGAAGCTCTGAAGCCATTTACTTGCAGCAGCCTTTCAAATACTTTGGACGCGTATACAATCAGACCTATGTAAGCATAAGACCTTTACTTTTTGGTTGAGGATGTTTTTCCATTTATTTTTTTTAGGGCTGCACAATATATCGAATTTCTCGAAATATCGCAAATGTATATATCGCAATATGCATATCGCAATAATTTAAAATATCACATTTTAAATATATTTTAAATATAATTTAAGTTTATTTTACACAATTTAAGCATTATCGTATCGCATATCGAATATCGCATTATTTAAGGAGTTATCGCATATCGCATTTTTCTTCAATATCGCACAGCCCTAATTTTTTTTGTCAAACTCTCTTCTATCAAGAGAGTTCTCCTGTTTAAGTGTACGTTGTTAAATTAATGATACTTTTGACTACTGGCAGATAATTCTACAGCAATTTGATCTGAATTTTAGGTGAACAACAATGGTCACTTGACGTTTACTCAACCGCTATTTGCCTACATCCCTTATCTGAACGCTGGAATAGACATCATTGCTCCTCTGTGGACTGACCTTTACAATGTAAATGGTGGAACGATCTCCTATAGAGAGGATACAAGCAGTGCTGTACTGGCACAAGTCACTGAAGCCGTTCACCAATATTTCCCCAACGTGCCTTTTACCGCTTCATCAGCCTTTGTGGCTACCTGGGACAGTGTGCCGTACTACAGTGGTGAAGGGGTAAGACCTAAATCTCTAATTTTGGATGAATGTTCTATATGTGTTTTTGGTTACTAATGTTCTCAATTGTTCAATGTTTGTTTTTTGTTTGATTTTTTAAGTCGGTTACTTTCCAAGTTGTTTTAATCTCCAATGGTGATCGTTCTTTCATCCTGATCAACTATGGTGATATTGCAGAAACAGGACAATTTTGGCTGGTAATTTGTAAATTTGGTTATTATTCAAAATGATTTTAGTCTCCAAATTTTTCCAGTTTACATATAATATTTCTTTCAGGCTGGCTTTGACACAGTGGACTCTTCACACTCGTTTGCCATTTCATTATTGAGTGCTGCTGAACTGTCATTCAACAGCAATGTCAATGATAGCGGTCGTTGGGTTTTCCTTGTTGATGGAAGTCACAATGGTAATGGCTATTCTTTTTTCTTTGTTTCAACTCATTGTTTCAATGTGTAAATAATGGTTATAGTCTTCTTATATTCCGATACATATACTGTATACTGATATAATTTAACACTTTTGGGTAGGTCAAGATCCAAATGAATGATTGCTTTCATGTTGTTTTGTGAAATGTTCTTATTTTCTTTTTAGTTTGTGATACTTGCACTGAAAATGAGGCTTGTCAGGAGAGAGGTGGTGTCAATGGCTGTGCTTGCTTGGATGGACAAAATCCGAATCATGAAATCTTTGGTGAGTTCTTTCACAGTTGTTGTGCGTTCATGCATTTAACTAAAATGCTTCTTGTATTATTATTATAGTCAAACCTGAACACAGTGGATGTCTGAGTGGATGTGTCTATTTCACACTTTTTATATTTTACAGTTTAACCCCCTTCATTGCTGTGTGCTATTTTTTATTTATTTATTTACTACTGCATCCTGGCTGATTTGTGGACTGTACTCTTAAACTTAGTGGATTTAAATGAAGAAAAATTAGATGAGAGTAGTTAGATGGCTTGAATGAAGCCATTCAATCTTAAAGGCCCCCTGAAATCAAAATGTACGTTTTTTAGCTTTTAGTATGAATATTTTAGCCTTAAGGTTATGAATAAGCAGGTATGTTCCAAAACAATGACAAAATTCGCATTTAGGAGATATAAGCATTCAAAACTTACAGTCTTTCACTTCCGCTAAAACGGATCACGGATTGCTATGATATCCGCTGACTTCAGCTTCTCATCACATCTTCTGTCCAATCAAATTCTCTATAATCTAAAGTGTCCCGCCCCCTATGCTATAAATACCACCTGGTCAGAGCCATAGAGAGATATATGGCTCTGAACCTGGCCAAAGCGGGTCAACGTTTCCTGTACTTGACACGTCACGGAGCAATATGGGTTTTTGCCAGGGTCGATATTGTTCCGACCACTTTTTGAGTGGCACAGATGTACCTAATACAAATAAATTAAACATCCCCAGTTAACTAGCAGGGCATTCATTTAATTCGTTTGGTAAATAAGATGCGTTCTAGCGCTGAAAGGTATTGTTTTTTAAATCAAGCTGCTGAGTGCTCGTTGCCGGTGCTATCAGTTGCATGAAGTGTTCTCTTGTGGCTCGCACAGACTTCACTCGGACGTGCGCTTCAATCTATCGCTTAACGCCGTTGCGGAGACTCTATTCGTTCTGGTGAAATCACAAAACAAAATGCACACAAACGTGTCCCTGCTTGATATACAACCATTGATAAACATATTCGGTTTTGATGAGAAAAAAAACTATACGAGTGCGGACTAGAACTCAGAACCTCTGACATGCTTGGCAAAATTTCTACCACTAGACTATTACAGTACACAAGGTAAATTTGCGGATCTATTGATTTAAATGCCTGAAAATTCTCGGCACTAACAATATATATTATTAGATGTCATTAAATCAATTGGTGTATCGTCGGTGTATGAATGGGTGAATGTGAGGCAACATGTAAAGCGCTTTGATGGCCATTGGGTCTGTAAAAGCGCTATATAAATGCAGTCCATTTACCATTAAATGACAAATTAAACCCAACTGTACGTTGGTTAAGAATGAAATGGCTAAAATTTATTCACACCGCTACTATTGAATCCAACGTATCATCAGCGCTCGGATTCGCTTACATGGTGCTGTCAAGTACGATTTGTAGTCTGTGAAGTAAACTAAACTCTATTGGCTACTTGAAAAGGGGGAAGAGACATTTAATATGTCCCGCCTTAGCTTCCTGTTTCAGTGGAAATTACGTCAGCGCATCATATAAAGCTGCGCGTTCCAAGCCACTTCAATTGGCCTTTAACCCATTTTCATCTGATCTTGATCTGACTCTGTCTGAAGTTTAGTTTAAGTCTTGAGATTTTAAACCTGAGGTATCTGTCCAGCCCCCTGGAGGGGCCCTGACCAATTAGACCTCGTCTTCAGCTCAGAGGTGGCTGTTTCTCCTCTTGTAACAGGAATTACATGGTACCTGATGGTATTTTAACTTTCCGCTCTCAACAGAGAGTACAGTTTAGCAGGGCTGTAGTACTCGAGTCCGGTCTCGGACTTGTCTCAGTCTCGGCCACTGGTCTTGCCAAATATGGATTTTGGTCTTGACCGAGTCCAGGTGTCTTTATTATATTCCCAGTAACATATTATTGTAGTATGCACCCGCAGACTTCCGCAGATAGTAGTGCCCGTCATTGACAAGTACGACACGCGCGTTTGTGATTTATTTTCTACTATTTGCTACTGCAATACCGGCGCATAGCTGAAATAACAGATCTGTCTACAAAGGTGGTCTTTACTACAGCCCTACAGTTTAGACATAATTTCTATTATAAGAATACGATACGTTACACAGATTTCAATCAAGCCATCTTCTGAATTATGAACAGACGACAATATGGATAGGAAACAAGTAACACTTTTCAGTAAACCATTTAATAGATCACACATAATTCATGCATTTTTTATAACTAAGTATAATAGTCACATATATAGTTTGTAGACATGATATAGAATTATGCTGTTGAACGATGTTTGATTCTAAGTCCGTCGAGCATTGATTTGGGATCTGGGGCCGTATTCACAAAACATTTTATCTTACCACTAAGAGTTCTCCTTAATGGCAGTAAAAGTTCTTAGTTAAGAGTTAATTTTCTTTCATACGTCCTCCACCCCGTTCCTAACTCTTGGCTGAGGATACGGGGGAGAACTTTGGGTTTGGGCTAAATTCTAAGCTCGTAGCCCCCGATCCCTTGGACAGCATGCCAAATACATGCCAACATCTGTCAATGTACAGTACATAAAAAGGTGAGAAATCAGTCATAGTGAAACCTACTGGATGTGAGAATGTCAGGTTATTTTTATGGTAGCTATGTCATAAAGTGTTTATTTCTGAATGTCATGGTTGTTGGTACATTTTACCAGTATTTACTCTAAATACAAAAATATGCTATATGAAAATTATTTTCACATTAAGTATTTCCTTAAAAAGTATTTCCTGCTTCCTGTCTGCTCTCTTTACTGTCTTATATAAATACAGGCAAAAACCAACAAAAATAAATCTTAAAAATGATCTATGTTGAATGCTTTATCTACTCAGATGCTGTGGAGTCTTGTGCCAGCAGCACTGGGTCCATGTCTCTGTCCCGCTGCCAGCTCTTTGAATCTGGTTTTACTCCTGAAACCCTGCACTTAAATGATCCAAGCTGCCAAGGAACCATTGAGGATGGCAGACTTGTGTTTCAATTTGACAATGAAGGCCACATATGTGGTACCATTCTGATGGTAATGATCTTTCCATTTCTGTTTCATCACTAGAGCTGTAGAGATGTGAAAATGATTAATAAGTTGTCCTTGAAATAGAGATTGAGATTTGTCCCTGTCCTCACAGAGCAACCAGACTCACTTCATCTACCAAAACTCCATTCAGTCTAACTCAATCACTGGCTACAGCATCATTACAAGAGAGAGATGGCTGAACATTACATTTTCTTGTGCGTATCCTCTGATCCAAACCCTATCTATGCCCATGGCTATCCAAGCTGAAGGCGGGTAAGGGTACTCAATACCTTCTGTGTATAAGTGTGTAGTATTATGAAAATTAATAGTTTTTTTTTATTACAGTGAATGAGGCAAATCAGTACTGCAATTTAGGAAATCTTCAACTGTTTGGATTGACTTAATTTAATTTCCAATATTTAACTTGCCTGTCTAGAAAACATGAAAGAGGCTGCTTTTTACCTCATTTATGTCTTTCCAGAGAATTTACACCTGATTCAACATGGGTTAAGATTTTTGATCAATGTTACAGTGGTTATAAAACAGGCTGCAGCCTAAGTAAGTTTGTAGTTATTCGGTAACACTTTATAATAATATTCAGTTGTAAGTCATTTATAAGTGGTTAGTTAATGATGAACTAATCATTTACAAAACATTCATAAATGTTTTGCAAGTGATATACTAACATTTTATGTATGTTTTGTAAATTCCATTATAAGTCATTTACAAGTGATTAGTAAATGATTAACTAATTATTTACGAAACATCACTATGCGTCCATAAATTATTAATAAGTGATATATTAATTATTGTATGTTTTGTAGATTCAGTTATAAGTCATTTACAATTTATTAGTTAATGATTAAGTAATCATTTATAAAACATCAATATGCATTTCTAAAATGTTTAATAAATTATGTTTTTTTTTTTTGTATGTATGTAGCAATTAGGGTGCAGAAAATGTTGTAAATGCCTTGTATACACGTACAGATAATTTGTAACAGGTAAGTAACAGTGTTCAACACAATGAAGTGTAAATGCATGAATAAATTATTTACAACACTTTCTGCATCCTCTAATCTAAAGTGTAAACTATTCATCTCTTGTCATCTCTCATCATTCGTAGATAACATTCGTAGATCTTATGCCTTATTGATTCTTGAAGTGGTAATCTACGGATGATGTGTAACACATTTACAAGATATGGGGATGCTGAAAGTGTTGTAAATTATTTTTTCATGTGTTTACACATCATCTATAACAGGTGTTGAACACTAGTGTGTACTGCAGTGTAAGTGCTGACTGGTGAGGGTATAGACTATGTATATCTTCTCTGAGACACATGTCTGTGCACCTGATGTAAGCAAAACATACAAAAAAATGTAACATCAATTATTAAACATTTATGAAACGTGTAGTCATGTTTTGTAAATGATTAGTTAATCATTAACTAATCAATTGTAAATTACTTATAACTGAATCTACAAAACATACATAAAATAATGAACATATTACTTATTAATCATTTATGAACGCATAGTCATGTTTCGAAAATGATTAATTAAAGGATAATTCCGGTATTTAACACCTTGAGTCCATATTGTAGTTTGTTTTGGATGAACAAGAGTGGTGGACAACATTTTTTTGACAATGGTTCCTCTCTCGAGTTTTTGACTATAATAGAATTGCCCATGGACCCATTTAACATTGGAGTCAATGGGCATGTCCGAAAATGTCATTAAAACAACCTTTAACATTAGTTTTCAAAACTGTGCAACTCACCGAGTGATTAGTGATGTTTGTTAGTTGATGTTCCAGAAACAAAAAGTGTTGCGAAATACAGTTTCTGTCGTGTTTTATTCGTCATTTTGTAAAATCCCATTGAATTCTGTTGAAGGACTGAGTGCTCGTTAATATAAATGCGCTACCGGAAACGGAAAGGGGGCTGTTTACATTTGGTCGATGTAGTCTTTTTGCTCGCTTCCGTTTCTCATAAGGCTAGCGAGCAGAGCAACTGTGCTCCGGGAGAGTAAGCGAAATAAACAATAATTTTTTTAGGAACTTTACCGCAGTTTGTGACCGGACAAATTCTAACCATATTGAAAGACGTGACCACTGACCAGTGCAATATGAAGTTGAACTCGACTGTGACCGTGAGTGAACCCGCGAGACATAAACATTGGTTATCGCCATCAAGTGGTCGGGAGTGTGCTAACGCTTAAGATTCAAATATTGAGCGGAAGTTACACGGTTGTGAAGTGTCTGAAAAAATAGTTCCACTATAGCAAAATAAACGGATTGGGATCATATATTGCGACGATATATTGTTTATAATCATCAACGAACACCACTAACCACTCGGTGAGTTTAACAGTTTTGTAAACGAACATTATTGGCTGTTTTAATGACATTTTCGGACATGCCCATTGACTCCAATGTTAAATGGGTCCATGGGCAATTCTATTATAGTCAAAAACTCGAGAGAGGAACCATTGTCAAAAAAATGTTGTCCACCACTCTTGTTCATCCAAAACAAACTACAATATAGACTCAAGGTGTTAAATACCGGAATTATCCTTTAATCATTTACTAATCACTTGTAAATGACTTATAACGGAATTTACTAAACATATATAAAATGTTAGTATATCACTTGCTAATCATTTATGAATGTTTTGTAAATGATTGGTTCATCATTAACTAACCACTTATAAATGACTTACAACTGAATGTTATTATAATGTGTTACCAGTTATCCTTATCTTGTGTTGTGTCAGTGCCTAAGGCTCAGGACTGGTAAGTAAATGGTTGGTGGTTTGAGTCTAGTCAGACATGAGTTCTCAGCTATCAACTTGAGCCATGAGCTATCACCATTACAATTTACTTTTACAATTTATTTAAAAACATTTGCCCACAGTGAGATGCATCTGGAGCTTCCTGCTGGCCAGGGCACATACCGGATCCGCATGATTCCCTACCATGATGCACAGTTTACTAGCCCATTTGATGGGCAGGTGGAAATCCAGGTGAACCAGCAGATGTATGTGGCTGTTGAGGTGGAAGGAGTGGATAGAAATCAAATCGCAACGGTTCTAGACAACTGCTGGGCCACACCTGTTAATGATATTGACTATCATATTCGCTGGAGTCTAATTACTAGAGAGTGAGTGACTTGATGGTTACATTACTAAATATGTTGTAATCATAGAAAGTTAATACTACCAAATTGGGTAACACTTTATTTAAATGCTACACTTAAACATTCTACTCATTATAAAGTAACTTTGCAACTACGTCAACTAACTCTCATTTGAGTATTAGTAAACTGTAGTACACTGTTAGGTTAGTAGAATAAGTTGACTTGTATTTTCAAAGTTACTTACAGTCAATAGAATGACTATTGGGGGACCATTAAAAAAAAGTGTTTGCAGATATTAAGGAGACAATCGACTAATACTCTAATGAGAGTTAGTTAACATGCAATCGCAAAGTTACTTAATAGTGGAATGTCGAAAGTGGACCATTGAAATAAAATGTTACCCAAAATGTGTGTACCATATGCTTGGTTATGACCAAATACTTGGAGCCTATATTTTTTTTCCTTTACTGTCTTCTTTACTACCTTCCTAGATGCCCCAACCCTGAAGATGGCACAGTGGAGGTTCTTCAGAATGGTAATGATACGACAAGCCATTTCTCCTTCAGGATGTTCACCTTCTCAGGAATCTCTGACCGCATCTTCCTGCACTGTCAGGTTCATCTCTGCCTTATACAGAATGGCAGATGTGCACTGGTATGTTTGGACAGTATTTTTGAATGGTCCATCCACTGCATTATTTTTTATTTATTTACTTCAAGTAAATTATGAACCTTTTATGAAAGATCAGTTTAAAAGAAAACACATTCAACAGCCTTTGCATTGTAGAAGGCATGTATTTAATGATAAATGTATTTTCTTGTCTGTCATTTTCAGTCATGCGACCCTGGATATAGACGCAGAAAGCGCAGATCTTTGGATTTCCATCACTCTTCTGCGATCACCATGGGTCTTTAAGAAAGCTCAATAACCATGATGAATGAAAGATCCTTCATTTATATCAAAATACTTTGTGTGAATGATCTAAATATGAGATTTCTAAATATGAATTTGAAAGCACTTCCTTGTCTTTAAACATCTACATTTAAATCAGAGATATTTCAAATAAACATATCACCAACGAACACCAACTGCTAGGTGAAAAGGGATTTTTGGAAAACTACTTAATCTAACCCAGACATTGATGCACAGAAAAACAAAATCTCTGTAATAACTCTATTTGTGTATTGTTTTATTGTTATAGAAGAAGTGTTATTCAAATACAAAACTAAATTCTAGATTATTGGATGGGTATAACAAAATGTACCATTTATGGTACATTTCACTGTTAGTTTAATTAATGGAATATTAATGAATGAATTACCTTTCTGTCTTTCTCTTTGTTCAAGGAGTAATTTTGGAAACAATAGACCAGACTATCCTTGAATAAACCTGCTTAGCAATGAAGAAAAGACTTTGTGGTATTTTGTTTTTTCTTAAAGCTAATTTTTTTTCTTTTTTCTTAAAGCTTAGTTTCATGTTTAGAGTGAATAAAATGTAATGACTGTTACTACCAGAGTATGTAGTATTGCAGAGAATGAATAGTATTGCACTCAAAGGTAATACATCTACTATAAAATGTAACAATATAGTTCAGATATAGCCAGAACAATACTCTGCTTAGTTAATGGAAGTTAATATTCATAAGAGACAGATATTGTTACGGATATGCAGACACAGGAGAGGAAGGTGGATGGTGCACAGTGATTTATTGAATAACAAAGGTGCAGGGATGAGGTGAGCAGGGTAGTGGAGTCCAAATGGTGATTTTGGCAGAGACACAGAGGGGAGGAAGCCGCTGGAGACAAAGGGGAAGAGTCCACATACATCAAAAGAGGTCAGACAATGAAGTGTGCCGAGTAGTGTGCCTTTGTAGTGGCAGTGATGAGGGTGATGATGACATGCAGGTGTGTGTGATTAGAGATGACGTGCAGCTGGGGACCAAGAGGGATGCTGGGAAGTGTAGTGCAGAGGATGGTGGCTAGGTGGAAAGTGACAGATATGAGGTCTACTGTATGATGACATAAAAGGGATATGTTCAGATCACTTAGTTTGGACATGACAATGACATATTGGCTGCGTCCAAAAGCTTAGGCAGCTGACTTATTGCTTTTCTGCCTTATCAGGCAGTGACTTAGCAAGGAGCGTTTGCGCATGTACCTCACAAAATGATTTCGGACAGGCCTCTGAGGCAGAGTAATGATTTTGTGGTCGACAGCAAAATAGAGAAAGCGTTTGTGATAACTAAGCAAATAATTACTATAATAGTAACTTCTTGCTAAAAATAAGATCGAAAGTGAAACATTTTGGTCAAAAACGTACATTTACAAATAAACTGACCACCAACCACAACTTTCAGATGCCATCTTTATTTTTCAGCTAAACTTTCACAGAATGGAATGCACAGGATTATGGGATATCAAAGACAGCATAGGGTACATCTATGCTGCCTTCAAAAATTGATCAGATGAAGGTATCTCAGATGTTAATGACATGCTTTTTCTTATAGCCACAAATTTAATGCATAAATAAACTTGCAAGACCATAGAAACCTGGAGATGATCATAAATGACAATTAATAAATTTACTTTTTTATTTTTTAATTAAGAATGACAAAGACATGGCTATTTTATATTATAATATATTTAGGGTTGTAAATAGATTACTTTTTTTTTTAATTGCGATTAATCGGAGCGTTTTGTGTGATCAATCGCATATTTATCGTGAAATTAAGCATACATCATTAATCTTGTTAAATGCATTTTTGTCATCAGTTGCTACATCCAGCAAAGTAAACTATCAGTTTGAAGGATAATTCTCAACAAAATGTCTCCAGAGTGACCGTTGTCTAAAGTACCAAATTCAAATGTGACAATTACATTGGCCTGCGACAGCCCATGATGTCACAGAGTGACAGTTAGTATAAACTGTCAGTGACACTATTCCCTAAGGCCACCTTAGATCCATGCCCAATGTAAGGAAGAACTCGAGCGTAATTTGCTCCTTACCGGGGCGAGCGCACAGCTCCCCAAGAGCAAAGCCCAAGGTCTGCCTTTAAAGGAATACTGGCAAAGAAAAACGCAAGTTCTTTCATCTGTCACTATACTAGGGGGATCTGGCTGACCCTAAGTCAGCGTCTCTGGACCAATATTATCTAATAGGGCTCTAATCAAACGCTCTAATCAAAGACCGTCTTACCAAGGCAACAATCACTGTCTAACTGGAGCTCAGTTGAGCGGAGGCCTCAGCAAAACGACTCTCTAAAGCGAGAGGAGGCCAAACCTTCTCAACCTCAAAGACAGTTTATCAAGGCGACCTCACAGAGGGACGAACACTTGATATCACTGTCTAGGCAGAGCTCAGGTGAGCGGCGTCCTAGAAGAATGACTCTCTATAGCGAGAGGAGGCCAGCCATACTCAAACTCAAAGACAGTTTATCAAGGCGGTCTCACAGAGGGACGAACACTTGATGTCACATAACAAATCTGCTTCACAGGGAAAATAAAATGAGGGTAAAATCTAGAGTTTCACACACAGTTGAGATTGTTCTTCTTTTCTTGCATAGCTCTTCAAGCTCATCTTCAACCCCTTTTCTCTTGTTCATCTGTTTTGTCTTTTCCTTTTTCTTCCTCTCATCTTCCAAGAAGATCCTGTACCGGTTGTGTGCAGATGCACACTCATTTAGCAGCTCTTTAGTTAGTGGCACTTTGACCACTCCACCACACATCCTCACATAGTCGCAGATTAGTCTCTGTGACAAGCACATCTGTAATATATTCCAGTTAAAATTATATTTTGTGGAAATCACAAGAGATTTATTTTCACTATATAGATGCAAAATGGTAGATGCAAAATGCATCTCATATTTCCAACTATATTTCAATTATTATGTCTAAGAACATATATTAGGCCTACAGACATTTATTATAACTTATACTAGGCTGTATTTCCAATAAAATAAAATACAACTAAAAAAAATTAACTGCAAAATAGGCTAGTATAACTTGACATCTAAAATAAGAATCCCTTTGATAAACACTAGGCTAATTGTACACATTTCTGATATGTCTACAGATGTTACCCGCTGTGACTCCTCCTGACAGCTTCTTATCCTGCACAAATTTCATGATGAGGGCCTTAATTTTTTGCAGGCACATGTCTGGTTCACTGTGCATATTTTGGGGGTCCAGGCACATCATATTTCAGACAGAGGGGTACTTCAGGGGGCACTTCAATAGAATGTTCTGACAAATTTTTGACAGAGCACTTTGGCTGTCTTGCATGAACAGTAACACATCACACTCAGTTCCACCATTTATATAAAGACATTCCCTGACAAAAAAATAACAGTTAATTGTAATACTTAATTGTAATAAAATGTAATACCTATGAGAAAACGTGTCACATTTGAAATGTTTACATCCATAAACAAATATATCGTGGAATGTGTAGGAACCCTGTTAACATGAAATCCCTTTGATTGCTCTGGCCAAACTATGGCATCTTTTGAAAAGGTGCCCTTTTCAGTGCAGACTTGTGCTTGCACTGTGGGCAGACAGGCAAAACAATTTTATAATTGTTCTGAAGGTCTTTGTCCTTCTCGGCCCCAGGTGCTGCACAATATGCACATACATCCTTCCTAACTTTCAGGTTGTCTGAGGCATAGTAGGCAAACTCTATTGGATTTGAACACACCAGCTGCAACCTGATGAACACTATGCCATGCAGGGAATCTTCGCCTACAAGACAAGTGGATATCCTTCATTATTAACTGTTATCCTATAGTTTTGTTTTCTCCAGAGATCCTATAATTAATAGATAGATGATATATATAGATAGAGTGACAAAAGAACACCTCTGGAATATGACTACATGACGGAGTGCACATAACCTAAATGGACAGAGACTTGCCTTCTACAGTCAACATGGAACCACAGCTGTAGTCATGCTTGAAGAGCATTCTCTGGAGTGCCCGCTGATCACGAACTGTCAGTGACTTCTTGGCATAGATGCAACATGGTTTTCCACACTCATAACATTGGACTGTAGCTTGTGCATTCTGTCCCACAAGGAAACTGTTCTTGCATCTCTAAATCAGCCAAAGAACAACAATAAAGTTTGCTTACAAATGGCAGGATTGCTTATGTGATTTCATGGCACAAACACCACCACAACACTGTACATCAATTAAAACCTAAAGAGAACAGCAGATAACATGACAAAGTTCAGGAGTGTGTCAAATTCTTTAAATGATGTTTTATAAACAAAGTTCGGGAGGAGCACGTTCAAATAATTGATCCAATTATCACATCATTCCAACCAGCTGTCAACAATCAGTAATCAACATTTCTATCCAATCAGCATGAGTGGAGACCTATATACATACTCATTTGACTCACCAACGTTCCTCGACAGTTTTTCAGCATCCCTCCACCACCCCGTCTCCTCACACTCGCCTGGTTACTTCCTAAACCAGCAATACGGGGGGAGTACTCTGGGTTCGGGCCGAATACCGAGACCGGAGCCCTCTCCTCGGACAGCACGCCAAATATGCATACCATTTATTCCATCTGACTTATTTGTAAGTGTGAACTCGTGAAATGCATACCTGTTGTGTTTCTGTGACAGATGTCAGAGTTTGCTTGCTTCCACTTGGCATGTCTTTTTCAGATGTTTCTTGTCCAAATAAGGAATCAAAAGACTGAAAGTGGGCTCCATCTTCTGAAAGCAGAAGATCTGGTATCCAAGCTGGTAGGTCTCCCTCAACACTGCTTCTCAAGGGCTTACAACAAGCACGATCACCACATTTGCAAAATTGCACAATGTAATTTCTCTCCCTACTTTAGTATGTTTGGCCATGAAGGTTTTGTAGTTTTCCTTATTTGCAAGGTCTTTCTTATGGTACTTGCCGATCTCTATTGAAGCATTAATTATGCCAATAATATCAGCTTGGTTGCCAAATCAGATGCTGGTTCCAGAACTGTGAATGGCCTTCCTTTCAGCTGAACACGAGTGATGCATTAAATTAAATGAAATCTTTCATAGATTTGACAGATCCACTCCACTCATCTCTGAGCTTCTCCACCATATCGGCTTTCTTTCGAATATTCTGCATCCCACCACAGCTTCTCAAAACCTGTTAAACTTTTGCTGAACATTCCTGTCTGGACAGAGCAATGTTTTGGAAGGCAAGGTTTAGAACAGACATGATTCGCTCCACTGGATTCGCCCAGCTGTGTCCCACCGCTGTGCGCCCAGCCACAAGAATGTCCAAGTCTAGCGCCCTGAAAACAGCAGCCAGGGACAGTTTTACACCCTCCGTCAGAATAAATTATCAAGAAGGGCTTCACCTTGTCCATGTAATTTCCCAGAAGCCTCATCTCTGTTGCGTGCCGGAAGGAGCACAGTGACTTGACCCCTATAGAAGGAGTCGTCAACAGTCGCTGGTATCTCAACATTGAGGTACACAGATGGAGTAAATTACCCTTTCTTGGTCATGGTCGAAGGGCTCCGAGCAGATCACTTGAAGCTACTAAGGACTTTCCCCCCCGCACTCCAGATGACATGGCTAATCCTGGCTCTCCGAAATCTATTTTGGACTTATCATCTACACAGTGAAACGTTGTTAAAAATCTATGCTCGACTGCAAAGTACCACATGTACTTAAAGAGAGCTGCACAGTAATGGTCATCTGGGTGTGATGACCGTAGCTGTCGTCTGAACCTGAAATTTCATATATTTACTTTTGTACAACTTTGCCACATTGCTGTAAGCATTTTTGGGAACAAAGGCAAACAGTACAGTAGTCTCACTGGGGATCGGAGTGTTTGGTGGACACTTCTTGGATACTCTTTCAATTAGATCCCTCACAGAGATGAACTCGGAGAGGTGGGCAACCCCATGACGTCTTTCATCAGCTGCAGTTATCTGCTCAAGTTCCATGTTCAGCTTTTCAAAGAAAGTGTCAAAGGTGTCTTGGGGTCGGGGACGACCTTTATTTAGATGACGAAGGTCAGTGACAAGTTCAGGGTCCTCACCTAAGATTGCCTGTCTCACTCGTTCATCAACAGTCAGGTTTTGGTCAGCTGATGCGTCAGATAAGTATTCAGCGCAGATGTGACGTAGAACATGTTTCGGCATTGAGTTGTTTCTTGCTGACGATACGGTCTTGATGAAATCCTTTCCGCATTGCTCGTGTATGATAGACGGGCAACTTGGATTCCATTGTTTTCATTCCATTGTCCCCTCATCCAACACCATCATGCTGCAAACATACTTGCGGGAAGGATTAAAGTAAGTGGTTCACACCACACCTGAGAAGTTCCCACCTGAGAAGACAATGGCCCCCGCATAATGACCCCGCATAATGAGCTTGCATAATGAGCCTTTCATTCAGGTGTGTCACACAAGAAAGAATGTGAGGACAAAATAACTAATCACTAACTCTGTGTGGAGCTACTACCCTCAAACGCTATACCAGCTCGTTCCCTAAGTTGTTTTCTTCAAAATGAGATCATGCTCACATGTCTGTAATATGTCACCGATGTCCAGATCAAAACATGCGATGTAGGCAAATACTCTTATTCTCCTTAGATTTGATTGTCTTTGTTAGCCGCGATTTTGATGACGTCATCACGTATTGCGTCATATGTCAAGAAAGCTGGGACTCTCAGCAATCCAGAGGGAGGTCACTCATGCCTCTAGACCACTCAGAGCCCGAGATCTCTGTTTGAAAATTTGAGGAGGCGGGTCTTCTTCGGGATATTCCAGCGCTTCGGCAGAGCGCATCGCAGATGAGTAGGAGCTGAGTTGGGATAGTTGGATAGTTTGGACAGTTTGGACAGTGTTTTTTAGAGTTTTGTCTAAGGACAATGGCTTCTAAAAAGGTTTTTGTCGGCGTGGAGGCTGTTTTGGACGAGCTTGATCGACAGAGTGACACTGAAGCTTGCAGCAATGCAATGCCAAAGCAATGCCATATGTGTCTGTTAGACAAGCTGCTTATAATGCGGGCGATCCTGAATCCTGAATTTGAGTAAGTACACATTTTGAACTTATAAACGTTGTATTTATGTATTTCATGAACAAATGCATGCATAAATACAAAATATGCACGTAACAGACATCGAGAAATATCACAACCCATAGCTAATTCTATTAGCATGGGTGTTTTTGCTAAGCATGTGTGTTTTTTGTGTGCGCGTCTGTTGCCTGCATATTTGAGATTTTTTTTTGCACCTAAATAAATATTCAATAATAAACATGCAATAATGCAACATGCATTCATAATAAACGAGCACAACCCATGCATATTTTCATGCCATAGCAAAAGCTCCCAAGCTTATTTGAACAAACTTTTTGTGCTGTATGGCGCCCACATGTGCTAAAATAATTTTACATGCATATTTGTTTGTGCATCATTAGAATTGGTGTGTGTGTGTGTGTGTGTGTGTGTGTGTGTGGGTTTTTGTGATTTACGAGGACATTTTATATGAATACACGCCACACTACGAGGACATTTTGGATTATGAGGACAGTGTCAGTGTCCTCATAATTCAGACAACGTAGAAGTGCTTCTACATGTGGGAGGAGCTCAAATTCAAATTTTCTCCAAAAGTCCTTATAGTTCACAATCATCGGACTTTGTGTTAAGAGTGTGTATCGGAACTGCGCTCCTGCAGGTGGGTCTTGGTACTGCACCTCCTCATTAATATTCACACTTGTGAATGGAATCGCGGGTTTTGATTGGCTGAAAGGTGAGAAGTCCTTGTAAATTCGGGTTTTGTCTAACCACTGTGTTTTAGCCATTCACACAAAGGACAATAACGATAAAGATATGTTTGTAAAATAGATCTAAATATAAAGGAATAACAAAGTCCACACCACAACTATAAAAATAAAAACACAGAGAAGCAATATCATTGGAATCATTTTCCTCCCCTCCCCCACCTCCGACCGCGTCTCTTCCGGCTGAGATAATCAGCAAGTCACCCTGAAGCAAAGAGTATAGAAGAACAAGAGGCGAAACTCTGATGCTTTCTGGGTAACAGCCACTAGGTGGCGCGGCCGCCATTTTGGGGTGAAGATTCCAACTGGAGTTACTGGACAACAGCACAGATAACAGTTACCGTAACAGTTACACATAAACAAACAGAATGACAATGAAGTCCAAGTGGAATAAAAGAAAGCAGTGACTTGTCTAAGTCTGTGAAATAAACTGTTAAACGGGATTTGATGATCAGTGATTGTACGTTATTATATGTTGTCATCATTCAGTTAGGATTTGATCTTTAATGTACTTTTTATATATATAAAGCAGCTGATATTGCCATAGCGACAGCAAGAAGCTAGTGGATAGTGATGGGAAGTCCGGCTCTTTTCAAAGAATCGGCTCTTAGAGCCGGCTCCTTCGCGAACGACACATCACTAGTAGTGGACTGCCGAGTCGCTTTCACCCCAAAATGGCGGAAACGTAGGGCTGCTGCTGGGCGCTGGTGTTGCAATGGAACGTTCTATTGGCTTTCACTTCTTGTCAATATACGTTCTTTGCCTGAAGACACTTAAGGTAAGATTGATGATAAAACTCAATAAACAATAAAACAGTATATTATATTAGTTAACGTTATAAAACAGACTAGCTTTGGTCACGTTTGTAAGCTTTTATCTAGCGTTTCCTCACAAAATATAAGGAATATAAGGATATATAAGGAATTAACTATTGACTTACTAACGTTAGTCTGACAAATAAACAAGCAATAACTAAACCGCTTGTATTATGTATGTTTTGGGTTTAAAAGTTAATGGCTAATGGTTAAATAACTCATGATGCCAGATTGAGATCATATTTATTTTGCTATCTGGGCAGTTCAGTGTTGTGATAATGGGGTTAATCTATGAAAGGCCTAATGGACAAATATTGTAGTGTTTGATGTAGTAAATTGGAGTTTACTGCAGTATGTTAGTATAATAGTGATTACTACACTTTGTTAATGCACTTCAGTATCCTGTAATATTAGTGAATTGATAAACCATAGTATTCTTTAATTTTTACTATGGTAAGTTTAAAAAAACCTATTGTATCTAGGATTATTACTCTAGTTTACTATAGTACAGAAGTCTACTACAGTATTTTTCATATGGGAATGGTGAACTTGAGGTTTTTCAGGGCACACAGCTGTTTAGTTGTAAACTATTTGTGTGTCTGATCAGATCCTTTTAATAGAGCTCCGGGGGCTGACGTCATGCAATCTAAACTCCGCCATTTTGGCAGTCAACCAGGAGAGCACCAGAGCGGCTTTTGCGTTATCGATAGCGGTCGGGTCGAATACTAATTCAAAACAATTACTATTTCAACATGGTGGACAGCTGCTGTGCGCCTGGATTCCAGAACAGGTGGAGGAAAGCATTTAAAAGCATTTTAAATGCTTATGGAAAGTGTGTGAAAATTTTTTTTTTATGTTCAGTCACAATTGTGACCGGTGGGATAATGTGTAAACTAATATCAGTTTATGTTTATATATATATATATATATATATATATATATATATATATATATATATATATATATATATATATATATCAGATACATTATCCCACCGGTTTATGATTGGACATAAACTCACATTTTCACACACTGTCCATAAACATAAAAAAAAACAGGCTTTTGTAGGCCTTTAAAGAGTCTACGGAATAGGCCGAGGAAAAGTTAATGAAGTAACGTTAGTTATATAACGTTATATCAGGATACTGCAGTTCAGGAAAGCTATAAGTTCCTTTATTAATACACATGAAAAGCACCCCGGGGGCATTATAGGGATCTGTTATGTTTAATCTATTAAGTTTTGCTATGTACAGGTAGCCTGGCTAACGCCAGACCCAATTCTCGTTGAGACTTGGGTCTGGGAACCACATGCGCATTTTCTCGTATTTGAGGCGTGGTTTACGAATGCCCGGCGCCGTTTATTGGGTGCTTAGAATGTCTATCAAATGCACCTGTACGTAGCTCATAGCCAATCGTTTCCATTATACCAGATGACGTATGTAGAGACGCCAAAAGCTGACGCCAAAAGCTGCTCTTTTTTCGAAATAAACTTGCGTTCTAAACTACTTAGAACAATATCTAAGGCTGCATCAAAAGGTAGCTTCGCGTCTGCTGCCATGTTGAATCCATAAACAAACTGCTTAGTTGTGTCGTCATCGTCTTGCTGCTCCCTCCCCGTTCTGTGATTGGTTCCCTAAACGAGGCGAAAATCAGGTCCATGGTTTCCAGACTGCCTTTCAGCGAGAATAAAATCGCGCTACGCAAAGGCAGTATGGGGAAACCCAGATTAATGTACAGGTCTATATCTTTTTAATTAAAGTGCGCAGTGAACTCTGTTGCCTTAAAACTCATGCTGCCGTCATTCGTTCACGCTCGTCTCGTACGGCCTCTTTACTGCCAAAATGGCGGGGTAAACAGAATAGGTCACGTGGCGTCCGGAGCTCTATTGTTTACAGTTCTTTGTGAAGGTTATTCCTGTAATAGTACAGTAAGGGTAATCGGTGTTGTTTTATCAGACCTGCTGTTAGTTTTAACCTTGCTGTAGGTGTCTGTAGAGGTTTCATATACTGTATACAGGTCATTCTCAAAAAAATTAGCATATTGTGATAAAGTTCATTATTTTCCATAATGTAATGATAAAAATTACACTTTCATATATTTTAGATTTATTGCACACCAACTGAAATATTTCAGGTCTTTTATTGTTTTAATACTGATGATTTTGGCATACAGCTCATGAAAACCCAAAATTCCTATCTCAAAAAATTAGCATATTTCATCCGACCAATAAAAGAAAAGTGTTTTTAATAAAAAAAAAGTCAACCTTCAAATAATTATGTTCAGTTATGCACTCAATACTTGGTCGGGAAACCTTTTGCAGAAATGACAGCTTCAATGCGGCATGGCACAGAGGCAATCAGCCTGTGGCACTGCTGAGGTGTTATGGAGGCCCAGGATGCTTCGATAGCGGCCTTAAGCTCATCCAGAGTGTTGGGTCTTGCGTCTCTCAACTTTCTCTTCACAATATCCCACAGATTCTCTATGGGGTTCAGGTCAGGAGAGTTGGCAGGCCAATTGAGCACAGTAATACCATGGTCAGTAAACCATTTACCAGTGGTTTTGGCACTGTGAGCAGGTGCCAGGTCGTGCCGAAAAATGAAATCTTCATCTCCATAAAGCTTTTCAGCAGATGGAAGCATGAAGTGCTCCAAAATCTCCTGATAGCTAGCTGATGATCACTGACTGTGGGTACTTGACACTGGACTTCAGGCATTTTGGCATAATTTGCTTCTCCCCAGTCTTCCTCCAGACTCTGGCACCTTGATTTCCGAATGACATGCAAAATTTGAGCAACAGTCCAGTGCTGCTTCTCTGTAGCCCAGGTCAGGCGCTTCTGCCGCTGTTTCTGGTTCAAAAGTGGCTTGACCTGGGGAATGCGGCACCTGTAGCCCAGTTCCTGCACACGCCTGTGCACGGTGGCTCTGGATGTTTCTACTCCAGACTCAGTTCACTGCTTCCGCAGGTCCCCCAAGGTCTGGAATCGGTCCTTCTCCACAATCTTCCTCAGGGTCCGGTCACCTCTTCTCGTTGTGCAGCGTTTTTTGCCACACTTTTTCCTTCCCACAGACTTCCCACTGAGGTGCCTTGATACAGCACTCTGGGAACAGCCTATTCGTTCAGAAATTTCTTTCTGTGTCTTACCCTCTTGCTTGAGGGTGTCAATGATGGCCTTCTGGAGAGCAGTCAGGTCGGCAGTCTTACCCATGATTGCGGTTTTGAGTAATGAACCAGGCTGGGAGTTTTTAAATGCCTCAGGAATATTTTGCAGGTGTTTAGAGTTAATTAGTTGATTCAGATGATTAGGTTAATAGCTCGTTTAGAGAACCTTTTCATGAAATGCAAATTTTTTGAGATAGGAATTTTGGTTTTCATGAGCTGTATGCCAAAATCATCAGTATTAAAACAATAAAAGACCTGAAATATTTCAGTTGGTGTGCAATGAATCTAAAATATATGAAAGTTTAATTTTTATCATTACATTATGGAAAATAATGAACTTTATCACAATATGCTAATTTTTTGAGAAGGACCTGTAAAAGTCTGATAGCCATAATCATAATGTTTCTCTTTAGTGACAGTCACAGTGTAGTTGAGAAGGAGAAAAGCAGCATGTTTCAGATTGTTAAAAATACTAAACACATTTGTAAGGTCTAAGATGCTTTCCTGTTTCACTGGTGCTGTTTACTGACCTGCAAGTAGTACATAATGATCCCTATTGTTTATATTTAAGCCCTCTACAGCAAATAAAAGTATAAACTCATTGTTGATTAGGTCAGTGATGTCTAAAAAAAACATATAATTATTATAATTTCATCAAGTGACCAAATACATCATCTGGCTTTTGCAGGAAATGGCAGGAACAAGGTCCCGGAGGGCCAAACTAAAACCAAAGGATGAAGCTGCATATTTTTCTTCCATGCTCAAAGATAAGGATGGATTTGAAATAAAATACATAAATTCATTTAAAGGTGAGTAACACAATTGTCTATGTTTTAAGTATTGTTTTAACTTCTACCCTGACTGATCTGCTCTTGGTTAGGTCGAGGAGTGTTCAGCTGTCGCCACTTTCAAAAGGGAGATTTCCTCATTGAATATCGAGGGGAAATCATATCTAAAAAAGAATATGAAAGAAGGCACAGAGTATACCATGCTGCACTTGAAGTTTTTTTATTTGAATTTCGTTGTGATTAGGGCTGCACGATATGAGGAAAAGCTGCGATGTGCGATAACATTGTTTAATATTGCGATGACGATATGACTTGCGATAAATGTGATTGTTACTGTTCCCATGTCTTAGTGCTTTAATAGGTTCTTTGCGTGATAGGTCAAACGTTTATTACCTGCCTGGTTCAGAATACACGATTTTAGCGCGATTTTGGCACGATCCGTTTGACGTATGGGTGTCGTGGAGATTCGTAATAACGACAACGGGCGTCGGGACGCAAGAATCGATCGTTTCATCTCGTATAGTGTGTCATAGTGGGCGACAACCTACGTCGCGTCCGCGATGCTTCACGACAGAAAGACATAGCATGTTTAATTCTTTAACGGTCCTCCACGACGGGTTGAATATGTGAGCGAAACGAGAGTGAGTGAGAGTGCAACAGTGAGTGTGTGTGTGTGCGCGAGTGAGTGAGTGAGTGAGCGAGCGAGCGAGCGCGAGTGAGTGAGCGAGGGACAGTGAGTGTGTGTGTGTGTGTCTGTGCGTGCGAGTGAATGTTTGCGAGTGAATGTGTGTGTGTGACGGCACGCGATGACTGGTCGGAAAGCAACGTGCAGTCTGACATGTTTCTTGTCCACGACACGACAAGATTTTAGGAGTCAAAAACGTGTAATCTGAACCAGGCATTATTCATCGTGTCAGGCTGTCTGTTGCGATGTGTTCATCGCGGGAGTTCATATCGCGATGACGATGAAAATTCGATGTATCGTTCAGCCCTAGTTGTGATGGAAAACAGTTGTGGTATGTATAAACTTTGCATTTCCTGATGCAGCAGTGGTAAACTAGAATTAACTTTTTATTATTATTATTATTATTCTGTGAAACTTTCCTATTGTATGATTCAGTCAATATTACACCGTGGAGATAGCACTATGTTCTTGCTGTTTCAGGGTTGATGCTGCCAGAGAAGATGCTTCTTTAGGGAGAATCGTCAATGATGATCATGTGACCCCCAACAGCAAAATGAAAACAATCAGAGTGGACGGAAAGCCCCATCTGTGCTTATTTGCAGTAAAGGACATAAGTCCTGGGGAAGAGATAACGTATAACTATGGAGATTCTGACTGGCCATGGAGAAGAAAGGTATTAACAGATTGAAATAATCCTTTTACTTTAATTTAAAGACACAGTTTACAGTTACATGTGGAGAAGTGTTAGTATTTGATTTTGAACCCACACAGGTTTGTTCTGAGGTTGTACGAATTGATTTCTTTAAAATTTCCATAAAAAGTGTTTTATAACATAGTATAGTTGACCTTTTGTCAATCTGATTACACAGATCTTTCATATTTCACAGGTTTGTTCTGAGACCAAACAACAGGTGCATGCTTTGGTCAGCTGTGCAGCAGGAGACGGGTCAAAGGAGGTAAGTGTGTGTTTCTAATGCTCAACAGGTAGTTAAATCTCCATTAACTTTGGTAAGATGATGCAAAATCCTTATAAACTATTGATTTCTTTAAAATTTTCATAAAAAGTGTTTTATAGTATATTTGACCTTTTGTCAATCTGATTACACAAATCTTTCATATTTCACAGGTTTGTTCTGAGACCGAACAACAGGTGCATGCTTTGGTCAGCTGTGCAGCAGGAGATGGGTCAAAGGAGGTAAGTGTGTGTTTCTAATGCTCAACAGGTAGTTAAATCTCCATTAACTTTGTTAAGATGATGCAAAATCCTTATAAACTATTGATTTCTTTAACATTTTCATAAAAAGTGTTTTATAGCATAGTATATTTGACCTTTTGTCAATCTGATTACACAAATCTTTCATATTTCACAGGTTTGTTCTGAGATTGAACAACAGGTGCATGCTTTGGTCAGCTGTGCAGCAGGAGACGGGTCAAAGGAGGTAAGTGTGTGTTTCTAATGCTCAACAGGTAGTTAAATCTCCATTAACTTTGGTAAGATGATGTAGAATCATTACCTTAGCATTACAGACGATTAGGACTGTGTGCTGCAATGAATTCTCACATGCCCTGATTGTTTGATCGAAGAATTCACTTGTATTATGTCATTTTCACATTAGTTGTTTTGGATACTCAAAGCATCACCATGTACTGCCGTGTTATCCAAATTGAATGTTCAGTACTCAAACCTTTTCAGATCTCAACAACGTCTGATTCTCAGCTGACATGTCATGACAACACTCAACAGGTAATGTACTTTCCATTAAAAATGAGCATTTAATAAGCATTTATTTCTTAAATGTTCTTTAGTTGGCAACAACAGTGATTTTTAATTACAAACTTAAAGAATTAAAAAAGATAGTGATAGGCTGATGATACACAGGACAACATTTTGAGCAATCTTGCCAGGCAACTTTTTTTGAACAATGTTGCTTGGGCACTTTCCCAACTGAGAATGGGTAAAAAAAAAAATTTTCAGACTTTAAATCAGTCATGGGCCCTGTGTCTCTTCTGGTTGCCCACTGATGCCAACATTAACCCAAGTTGCCCCGCAACGTTGCTCATAAAGTTGCCCCATGTATCATCAGTCATAGGAATTGTTTAATTTACAATGGTATATGGATGATGGTTCATTCTGAGCTAGCATGTGTATCATATGTTGTATGTCCCCATACTTACTGCTTTTGTCATTTTGTGGGGGATGGGTAGAAGTTCAGGGTGTGTTTTGTCAAACTGCACAATGGTTTGTGTGTCGTATGTCCCCCATACTTACTGCTTTTGTCGTAAGTCCCCATACTTACTGCTTTTGTCATGTTGTGGGGGATGGGTATAAGTTCAGTGTGTGTTTTGTCAAACTGCACCATGGTTTGTGTATCGTATGTCCCCCATACTTACTGCTTTTGTCGTATGTCCCCATTTTGTCATGTTGTGGGGGATGGGTAGAAGTTCAGTGTGTGTTTTGTCAAACTGCACCATGGTTTGTGTATCGTATGTCCCCCATACTTACTGCTTTTGTCGTATGTCCCCATTTTGTCATGTTGTGGGGGATGGGTAGAAGTTCAGTGTGTGTTTTGTCAAACTGCACCATGGTTTGTGTATCGTATGTCCCCATACTTACTGCTTTTGTCGTATGTCCCCATACTTACTGCTTTTGTCATGTTGTGGGGGATGGGTAGAATTTCAGTGTGTGTTTTGTCAAACTGCACCATGGTTTGTGTATCGTATGTCCCCATACTTACTGCTTTTGTCGTATGTCCCCATACTTACTGCTTTTGTCATGTTGTGGGGGATGGGTAGAAGTTCAGTGTGTGTTTTGTCAAACTGCACCATGGTTTGTGTATCGTATGTCCCCCATACTTACTGCTTTTGTCATGTTGTGGGGGATGGGTAGAAGTTCAGTGTGTGTTTTGTCAAACTGCACCATGGTTTGTGTATCGTATGTCCCCCATACTTACTGCTTTTGTCATGTTGTGGGGGATGGGTAGAAGTTCAGTGTGTGTTTTGTCAAACTGCACCATGGTTTGTGTATCGTAAGTCCCCATACTTACTGCTTTTGTCATGTTGTGGGGGATGGGTAGAATTTCAGTGTGTGTTTTGTCAAACTGCACCATGGTTTGTGTATCGTATGTCCCCATACTTACTGCTTTTGTCGTATGTCCCCATACTTACTGCTTTTGTCATGTTGTGGGGGATGGGTAGAATTTCAGTGTGTGTTTTGTCAAACTGCACCATGGTTTGTGTATCGTATGTCCCCATACTTACTGCTTTTGTCGTATGTCCCCATACTTACTGCTTTTGTCATGTTGTGGGGGATGGGTAGAAGTTCAGTGTGTGTTTTGTCAAACTGCACCATGGTTTGTGTATCGTAAGTCCCCATACTTACTGCTTTTGTCATGTTGTGGGGGATGGGTAGAAGTTCAGTGTGTGTTTTGTCAAACTGCACCATGTCCCCATACTTACTGCTTTTGTCATGTTGTGGGGGATGGGTAGAAGTTCAGTGTGTGTTTTGTCAAACTGCACCATGGTTTGTGTATCGTATGTCCCCATACTTACTGCTTTTGTCATGTTGTGGGGGATGGGTAGAAGTTCAGGGTGTGTTTTGTCAAACTGCACCATGGTTTGTGTATCGTCGTATGTCACCATACTTACTGCTTTTGTCATGTTGTGGGGGATGGGTAGAAGTTCAGTGTGTGTTTTGTCAAACTGCACCATGGTTTGTGTGTCGTATGTCCCCATACTTACTGCTTTTGTCATGTTGTGGGGGATGGGTAGAAGTTCAGGGTGTGTTTTGTCAAACTGCACCATGGTTTGTGTATCGTATGTCCCCATACTTACTGCTTTTGTCATGTTGTGGGGGATGGGTAGAAGTTCAGTGTGTGTTTTGTCAAACTGCACCATGGTTTGTGTATCGTATGTCCCCCATACTTACTGCTTTTGTCGTATGTCCCCATTTTGTCATGTTGTGGGGGATGGGTAGAAGTTCAGTGTGTGTTTTGTCAAACTGCACCATGGTTTGTGTATCGTATGTCCCCCATACTTACTGCTTTTGTCGTATGTCCCCATACTTACTGCTTTTGTCATGTTGTGGGGGATGGGTAGAATTTCAGTGTGTGTTTTGTCAAACTGCACCATGGTTTGTGTATCGTATGTCCCCATACTTACTGCTTTTGTCGTATGTCCCCATACTTACTGCTTTTGTCATGTTGTGGGGGATGGGTAGAATTTCAGTGTGTGTTTTGTCAAACTGCACCATGGTTTGTGTATCGTATGTCCCCATACTTACTGCTTTTGTCGTATGTCCCCATACTTACTGCTTTTGTCATGTTGTGGGGGATGGGTAGAAGTTCAGTGTGTGTTTTGTCAAACTGCACCATGGTTTGTGTATCGTATGTCCCCCATACTTACTGCTTTTGTCGTATGTCCCCATTTTGTCATGTTGTGGGGGATGGGTAGAAGTTCAGTGTGTGTTTTGTCAAACTGCACCATGGTTTGTGTATCGTATGTCCCCCATACTTACTGCTTTTGTCGTATGTCCCCATACTTACTGCTTTTGTCATGTTGTGGGGGATGGGTAGAATTTCAGTGTGTGTTTTGTCAAACTGCACCATGGTTTGTGTATCGTATGTCCCCATACTTACTGCTTTTGTCGTATGTCCCCATACTTACTGCTTTTGTCATGTTGTGGGGGATGGGTAGAAGTTCAGTGTGTGTTTTGTCAAACTGCACCATGGTTTGTGTATCGTATGTCCCCCATACTTACTGCTTTTGTCGTATGTCCCCATACTTACTGCTTTTGTCATGTTGTGGGGGATGGGTAGAAGTTCAGGGTGTGTTTTGTCAAACTGCACCATGGTTTGTGTATCGTAAGTCCCCATACTTACTGCTTTTGTCATGTTGTGGGGGATGGGTAGAAGTTCAGTGTGTGTTTTGTCAAACTGCACCATGTCCCCATACTTACTGCTTTTGTCATGTTGTGGGGGATGGGTAGAAGTTCAGTGTGTGTTTTGTCAAACTGCACCATGGTTTGTGTATCGTATGTCCCCATACTTACTGCTTTTGTCATGTTGTGGGGGATGGGTAGAAGTTCAGGGTGTGTTTTGTCAAACTGCACCATGGTTTGTGTATCGTCGTATGTCCCCATACTTACTGCTTTTGTCATGTTGTGGGGGATGGGTAGAAGTTCAGTGTGTGTTTTGTCAAACTGCACCATGGTTTGTGTATCGTATGTCCCCATACTTACTGCTTTTGTCATGTTGTGGGGGATGGGTAGAAGTTCAGTGTGTGTTTTGTCAAACTGCACCATGGTTTGTGTGTCGTATGTCCCCATACTTACTGCTTTTGTCATGTTGTGGGGGATGGGTAGAAGTTCAGGGTGTGTTTTGTCAAACTGCACCATGGTTTGTGTATCGTATGTCCCCATACTTACTGCTTTTGTCATGTTGTGGGGGATGGGTAGAAGTTCAGTGTGTGTTTTGTCAAACTACACCATGGTTTGTGTGTCGTATGTCCCCATACTTACTGCTTTTGTCATGTTGTGGGGGATGGGTAGAAGTTCAGTGTGTGTTTTGTCAAACTGCACCATGTCCCCATACTTACTGCTTTTGTCATACTACAGTGCAGTACATTTGTGATATACATTTTGTTATTTGTGACATTAAAATAACTTGTTCAAACCTTAGCCCTATGTCTTAAAGGTGCCATATAATGAAAAACCTTGAAATTTACCTTGGCATTGTTGAATAATATGGAAAGATAAAACTGTTTCTAAATCATTTTTGCCCTTACCTAAGCCACATACCTTCTGTATAGATATCAGAGACCAATTTAAATATTGTATTAATGCATTTTATTGTGCCTTTAACACCTAACTATAGTAATACAGTATAATTTCCTCTAATCAATTATAACTTTTTTTTTTCAACAGAACTGTAAACATGTCATAATATCTACAGTAGTATCAAGCTTGAATAAATGTGATTGCTGTACTGGTCCTTATTCCGCTTTTAAGTGGGCTGGTGTGAGATGTAAGGGTAAGTATTTTGTTCAGACAATTTTAATACTTTTAAAAATGCTTTACCATTGAAACCCTAAAACTGTGTAATCTTGACGTTCTAAATGCATCTTTAAATTAGCTTGAAAAAGTTAACTTTTCATTCTTTCTTTCTGTCTTGCTCAGTCTGTCTGCCTGTGTAATTGTGTAATCGATTCATATTTATATTAGTCTTCTCCTTTCTCTGTTCTCTTCCATCTTATAGCCACACTTTCAAACACACTGATCATCTATCACTGCTTTATCTATCACTTTTTAAAGCATCTTTTCTTGAATCACCTTTTATTCAAATGAAACCAACCTTGTTTATTATATGCTCAATCTAGTTTGTTCCCGCTTCTGGCATAAAACTTGCTACGAGAAAAATGTGAAGCCCAAACCTGACCCCTCAACATCCGTAAGTATGATTTATTGAATAGTCAGATATGTTTTATTTTTCAGCAATTTTCTTCCTTGGAACTAAACTTTCTGAGTATGTACAAAAGATATGTTTACTATTTCAGGATTCCGAAGTAGAATTTTCCAGTGAGAACATGTCGGATGAGGACTATGTACCTAATTCTGTCTCAGAAGGTTCAGACGTAAGCATAGCGTCTCCAGAAAAACTCTTAAACATTAAAAATACTGAAGTGTTCTGCATCAAATCTACTGCAGAAATTCAAAATGGCAGACCATGCCAAGAAAGTGTCATAGGTTCACTCCCAAAAGTTCCAGTCTGCACAGCACAGCTTGAAATGCCTAGTAGGAAAGCCATACAAGTACAAATATCGAAAGTTCACAGCGATGGCAATACTGAAAGCACTGTTGAGGATATTACAGGCACAGGGGAAGATCCATCTTTACAATCTTCAAATATATCCTCTTCAGTAAGCAAGAAGAATTACTGCTACATTTGTGGAAAACCGCAGTCAAAATTTACACGCCACTTAAAAGTACATGAGAATTCAAACGTCGATGTTGCTCGGGCTTTGGCTCTACCAAAACATTCCAAAGAGCGTCAAAAACTTCTGAACAAACTGCGGAACAAAGGAAACTATGAACACAATGCAGATGTTTTAGCGAATGGGACTGGATTGTTAAAACTACGACGTAAGCCAAAGAAAAGATATGATTCAAAAGATTACGTGCACTGTATGTATTGCCATGCAATGTTTCTCCGAAGGGATCTCTGGAGACACGTTAGAAATTGTCTTTCCAAACCAGTGGAAGATCAGGCAGAGCCAGGAAGAACTAGGGTCTTGTCTTTGGCAACAATGTCTAATGCAGCCCTCTGCCAACAAATATCACAAGGTGTTTGGAAACTGCTAACTGTGATGAAAGACGATGACATCTCTGCTGCTGTGCGGAGTGACTTTTGTATTCTTCAGCTGGCCCAGTCATTTTACAATAAACATGGGCAAGATCCCACTAAATTTGACTATATTCGACAGAAGCTCCGGGAAGTTGGAAGACTTCTGCTGATTCTGAGAAAGGAATTTTCTGTACAGACTCTTGAAGATGCTGTGAGACCTGAAAATTTCAATGTGGTTATCCAGGCTGTCAAAAAGGTATCTGGGTTTGATGATGTAAAACACTCATTCCAGACTCCAAGCCTTGCCCTTAAGTTGGGCCACTCACTGAATAAGATATGTGACATTGTACATTGCCGAGCTCTAATGGCAGAAGATGGTGAGGGGATAAAGTCAACCCAAGCATTCAAAAAGCTGTATGATGCTAAATGGTCTGAACTCGTTTCCCACACAGCTTTGACCACCTTGAATGAGGGGCGCTTTAACAAGCCGTCTACCCTCCCTTTCACAGAGGATGTACAACTTCTTCACCAGCATCTTGAAAAGGTTGTTGATTTACGTTCTGAGAACTTGAAACAGATGCCATCAGCACAAGTCTATGGCGACCTATGCAAAGCAACTCTTGCAAAAATAATTGTGTTCAACCGGCGACGTGGAGGAGAGGTTGCAAAAATGCAACTCAAAGGTTTTCTTGAGAGGGATACAGCTCCCCTACACAAAGATGTTGCTGTTGGGCTAACAAAGTTTGAACAAAAACTTTGTACACATTTCAGTCGGGTGGAACTTAGGGGTAAAAGAGGGCGAAAAGTGGCAGTTTTGCTGTCACCAGAGATGGTTGATGCCTTAACCCTCCTCATAAGCAAAAGAAGGGAATGTGGAGTCCCTGAGGAAAACCAATTCCTGTTTGCTCGACCAAGCTGTTTGAGTTGTTATAGAGGACAAGACTGTCTGAGGATCTATGCACACGAGTGTGGTGCACAAAACCCGGAACTCCTCCGGTCGACCCAACTGCGCAAACATGTGGCAACTTTGTCGCAGGTGCTTAACCTGAAAAACCACGAGTTGGACCAAGTTGCGGACTTCTTGGGCCACGATATTCGTGTCCACAGAGAATTTTATCGACTTCCGGAGGCTACAACCCAGCTGGCCAAGATTTCAAAGTTACTCCTCGCTATGGAGAAAGATTCTCTTTCAAATCTCCACGGCAAAACCCTAGAAGAAATTGAAATTGAAGGTAATGCTACTAAAGTTGTTACAAATGACATTTTGAAGTTAACTAAGTATATTCATATCCTAAAGATAATCCCTAACGTAGATATTAATGTAATGTTCACCAGATATTAGAGTTATCACTATGTCTTCTATTTTTACTCTAACATTAGCAATGTTAAGCTTACTTGATACTCAATTTTTTTTTTAGACAAGTTAGACTTTTCTGATTCGGAAAATAGTGAAGACAGTGATGCTGAGGAGGCGCATCCACAGACACAAACAGAAACAGGTAAAAGCACATAAACATACAAACATCAAATCAGTAAAGTCAGTGTAAGAAGTGCACCATATGATGCACCAAAACATTATACAGTAGTTCAGAGATGTCACAGAAGCATAATTCATATAGACCAAGCGCCGCTGCTGTTTGTTATAGTATTTTATTTTTCTATTCACAGATACTGATCCTGCCTTAGGAGGCCCATCTAAAGGTATGACAATACTAAAACTTTTTTAACTTCAAACCCACATGTGTATATATACTTTTGAAACCAAAATGACTGTTAGAAATGTTTAAAATGCAGTTTAGGTTGCTTTTGATTGCTTAAATTATAACATTGTGTAAATGATGCAAGTTTTTGGGGAGCACTTTACAGTAGGGGTACATGAATTACCATGAATTAATGCATAAATTAATGAAGAATTATGAATTACTTCATCCATTAATATCTCAATTATCAGGAACTAGCATGAGTTCAAAATCTTTTATTCATGACCTCATAGATGAAAAACACCTTAAGACATTCACTAAGATGAATACATCATCATGATTAATAGGTTATTATGCATGATCTTGATGTTTTCTTTTTCACAGAAAACAAGATTTTTAATATCCATTATGGATAAAGCTATGCTTTTGGTACATGTACTAAAACATTTTTTTTCTCAAATAAGATTACTTGAATTATTATAATAATATATACAAAAATCTGCATTGCCTCATGCATGCATACAGGTTAGAACAGTATATCAGTTACAATAATTAATGTGAGAACTAATGTTTTTCATTAATTATGATGAGTTATCAAGCACGTATACAGTATGTCTTCTTCATAGCAGCCTGCATGTAAATGGACAGACCCCCAACACTGGCCAATCACAGCACAGAGTATGTGAATTCTGTTGACATCCAAATACAGTAGTCATCATTAACTAAGCATTAATTTCTTATGACCTCATCGTGTGTGAACCCTCAAGTAAAGTGGTAACTTGGTCTTCTGGAAATACTGATAAACAGTGTGTTATTAAAGCGATAGTTCACCCAGAAATGAAAATGTGAGGTTCAACTGCTAATCCCTAGGAGTCAGTGATGTAGATGACTTTGTTTCTTCAGTAGAACTCAAAGATTTTTAACTCAAACCGCTGCAGTCTTTCAGTCATATCCCTGATAGCGCACGTACATCTAGAAGATGTCTATTTGACGTCTGCATTTACATCTGCAAGATGTATTATTTAGGTTATTTGCTCATCTGCAATACGTCTATTGGATGTCTCTTTTTAGATGTCACATAGACGTCTGTTAGATGTCTTTAAGATGTTTATAATTTAGAATGTATGTAAAACTGACATCTGAAAGAAAGTTTTTAGACAGCGGATGTTTCCAGATCAAGAGATCTTTAACAGACATCTTGCAGACTTGCGTGTGTCATCTGGGATATAATGGCAGTCAATGGGTCCCAAACATGCACAGACTAAACCAAATACATGCTCTGGCATAGTCGTATTCTATCTTGTGTATAGGTCACTTATTTGTTTATACAGTGCAGAGTGATTGTGGTCACTACAGCTAATCAGAATGGTAATTACTTGTGCTTATCCTGATTGTTGCAACCGAATTTTGTTTAGCCGTTGTATTCACAATCTCTGCACTGTGTAAACAATGAGTGACATATACAGTCTGTATTTGGATGTAAGACTACTGTATTTGGATTTACATTTACATTTAGTAATTTGAAAGGAAAAGTAGAGAGGTAGGTCTGTAGTTCTCTACAAGTGATGTGTTAAGTGTTGATTTTTTCAGCAGTTGAGTTACCAGAGCCTGCTTGAATGCAGTAGGAAAAGTGCCAGTATGGAGGGATGAGTTAATGATGTGTGTGAGAGCTGGTAGAAGTGTGTGAGATATGGCTTGTAGAAGGTGTGAGGGGATGGGGTCAAGAGGGCAGGTGGTAGGATGACTGGAGAGGAGAAGTGTAGATACTTTTTCCTCGGTTAGCGGAGAGAAGGAGGAGAGAGGGTGATTGGCTGTGGAAGGGGTCGGTCTGTGCTCCTGTGTGTGAGGAGCTGAGAACTGACTGCTGATAGTTGTTGTCTTGTTGGTGAAGAAGTTCGCAAAATCGTCAGCAGTTAAAGAGGAGGTGGGTGGTGGTGGTGGAGGAGGACAGAGGAGAGAGTTGAATGTCTTGAAGAGTGATCGTGTGTTGGAGGAGCTGTTGATCTTGTTGTGGAAGTAGGAAGATTTTGCAGCATGAACATCAACGGAAAAGGAAGAGAGGAGAGATTGATACATACTCAGGTCAGATGTGTCTTTTGATTTGCGCCATTTCCTCTCTGCTGCCCTGAGTTCGGTCCGGTGTTCACGAAGAACCTCAGACAACCAGGGGTTAGAGGGAGTAGCGCGTGCTGGCCTGGAGGAAAGAGGGCAGATATTGTCTAGAGAAGAGGTTAGAGTGGAGCAGAAGGTATCCGTTGCGGTATTAACATCCAGAGATGAGAATTGTGGGGGTGAGGGAAGAGAAAATGACACGGCAGATGAAAGATGGGCGAGAGAAAGTGAGCGCAGGTTTCGCCTGAAAGTGACTGGTGGTGGGGTTGGTGGTGCAGGGGCAGAGAGTTGTAGACTGAAAGTGATGAGGAAATGATCTGAAACATGGAGAGGTCTCACCAAGATGTTGTCTGTGATGCAGTTGCGTGTGTAAACCAGATCCAGTTGGTTGCCTGATTTGTGAGTGCCTGTGGTGATGAATGGTTTGAGATGTCAACAAATTTTGCACACTGTGCTGTGATTGGCCAGTGTTGCGCTCTGTCCATATTCCTACAGGCTACTATGAAGAAGACATGAACATGCTTGATACCTCATCTTTAATGAAAAACATGAGTTCTGACATTAATTGATATACTCTTCTAGCCTGTATGCATGCATGAGGTAATATTTATTATTTTTCTATATTCCTTTTAATAATTCAAGTAGTCTTACATGCACAAAATGTTTTTTTTGTATTTTGAATCATGTGCCATGACTATAGGTTTATCTACAATGTATAGTAAATACCTTGTTTTTTGTGAACAATGAAAACATCATGATCATGCATAATAAACATAAATCATGATGATGTACTTGTCTTAATGTCTTAGGCTATGTTCACACTTAGTGTCTTTTTTGACAAGAAAAAGTTGACAATGCCGTTTTTTTAGCAAAAAAGAAAACGCTGGCAGTGTTCGGTTACAAATAGCAGCCGAGCGCGTCTTTTGTTGCTATAACAACAGCTGCAACAGTAGCCTAGTGCTGTGTGATGCAAAAAATGTTGAGAGAGAAAGTTGGCTCTTGCGTTGGCTTTTGAAGTTACCGGGGAGGAGAATGTCGGTTCACAAAGACGTTTGTGGGTGCACGACATTATACGGGAAAGGAAACTGTATGGAGCTCCTTGTGCTCCGAAACAAGGACGATACGTTTATCTACCGGCACCGTCTCCATTTTTTCTTGTTGTTATGGAAACGACAGGTCTCACTACTCGCTTGTCATTGGTCAGCTGTCAAAAAGGCGCTTGACGTAGGGCGTTCTTTTCATAAAAGTTGAACTTTTTTTCAACTTAAAAAGACGCTCTGAGCTGCAGAAAAAGACGCCGGCGGTGGCGTCTAAAAAAGCGCTCAGGACTTTTTTGAAAAAACGGTTTACTCCATAGGGTTATAATGTAGAACAGACGCTGGTAGTTCGAAAAAAGACGCTAAGTGTGAACATAGCCTTAAGGTGTTTTCATCCATGAAGTCATGAATGAAAGACTTTGAGCTTGTGTTAGTTCCTGATAATTCATGAGATTCACACTTGCCATAAAGTGTTACCATGTTTTGAATATGTGTTTTTTTTTTTTTTTTTTAAGATCATTGCATGAAGGACAAATATCACAGCAGGAGGGAGGAGCATGAACAACCTGGTAAAAGCACACAATCATATAAAGAAAGAACACTGTACTAGGGAATTCTCTAGATCAATCATTTTAGCTGGTTTTATAGTAAAGGAGGATTTTTTGCTAGAGATTTACAGTTTCCACTTAAATGTGTAGAATAATTTATGAAATGTTTGAGTATGTTCCATCAGAACCTTTATTCTGAGCCATTCTATTCATACCACAGGAATGAAGAAAGCTAGGCGGCCTGTTGTGAACCCTACAGGCACCTCAGATGGTATGAGCATCTACCTCACTCAGCCAGCATATCCATTAAGGTTTGATTCAATTCATGCAGACCAAGCAATACTACTGTTTGTTATAGTGTTTTATTTGTCTATTCACAGATATTGAGACTTCCTTTGGAGGCTCATCTCAAGGTATGATGAGAATACTACTAGTATAATGAGAACTACTTATCTATATTGGCCTGTCATGATAACTTTTTGTTGGTCGATATATTGCCCCTTAAAATAATTGTGATAAGTGATATTATTGTCATTTTAAGACCATTTTATGCCAGTGAATGTAAAATAATAATATAACAGCATAATAATGCAGGAAGGCCACACACTTTCTATTAATAAACAAACATTTAATTAGGGGCCAAGCACTGAAAGTGCGGAGGCACCTATTGTTTTCGTTCCGGTTCTTATTATTATTATTATTATTATTATTATTCTGCTTCTTCCGACTGGGCGTCTATGGCAGCCCATAGAAGCGTATGCGGGAAAGTTGTTCCGGTTTGACATTCTGATAGAGGACATTCCCAACAGTAATTGCACCAATTTTGGTGTCTCTAACTCATTCCCTCTAGCGCCACCACCTGTCCAAAGTTTCACTTATATTATGCTAATAACTTTTAAACCGTAAGGCCTATCAACAAAATTCTTTTTTCCTCTGATTCCTGAGCTCACGACGATTCGACTGGACCCTATGACGTCATTTTCCGTCATAAAAATATGGCCGCCATTTTGAATTGTCCAAAAAACCTTCTTTTGCGAACTCGTCCTGGACGGTTTGTCCGATTTGCACCAAAATTGCACCAGATCATCTTCAGGCTGTGGGGACAAAAAGTTATGGAATTCAAGTTGATTCGTCAAACCGTTTTCGATAAACGCGCAAACAAATTTTACGTAGCGCTTGCGAAAACAGACATAAGGCTGTATCTCCGCATCGCTTAATCGTATTCAAACCAAACTTCCTACATGTCATCACAAGCATGACTTGAGGCTACATGCTGCGTTTCGGCGCAGCGCCACCTACTGGTCTGGAGATATGAAAAAAGGCTATTTTTGCTTATAACTTCTGAACGGTTTGTCCAAAAATCACAAAAGTGGTCTCGATAGATTCAGGGCGTCATGTTGAGTTGACTGATATCCAATTTTTCCATATCGGCCATTTTGGCTGTCGGCCATTTTGAATTATGTGCTAAAATGCTGTATTTTATGAACGCATGAACGTATCGTTACGAAACTCAGTATGGGTCATCAGTACAAAGCCCTAAAGGTACTCAAAAGATTATGAGACAGCGCCACCTTTTGGTCAAAAGTTATAATGAAATTTCCAAAAATGCTAATAACTTTTGAATAAATTTGCCTATAGTAATGACACTGATCTCAATAGATTCCTTGGGTCATGCTGAAAACATAGATACCAATTTTGCCATAGTCAGCCAAACTTCCTGTCCGCCATCTTTATTTTCTTTTAAAACCTACTTTTTCGAACTCCTCCTAGACCGAACGTCCGATTTTCACCAAAATCGGATCGTGTCATCTCCAGACTGTGCCGAGTAAAAGTTATGGATTTCGTGTCGATAGACAAAACCGTTTTCGTATACCGCAGTGGCAAAGTTGAGGCATGATGCCAAAATGACTATTCAGGCTTTATATCTGCAATGCCTTGACATATTGACACCAAACTTTGTATGTGTCATTGTCACTTCACTCTGACCACATCACATCAGTTTCGTAACTGCGCCACCTATTGGTCGAAAGTGATAATCATATTTTTAGTTATTGTATGTGATTTTTCAACCATTTTGCCAAAATTCATCTTCAAATGTCTTTAATTGCTCCTTGCTGCAGTGGGTCTCACACTCCCAGCCACTTTGGCATGTCTTGTCGTCTTGCTTGCGCTTGGCCCCGGTGATTGCTGCTTGCAGCTATATTTCATAAATGATTTAGATCATCAAAAAAATCATTTTCTTACATAGAGAAAAAAGACAAATGGACGAAGAACTTTTATGGAGATTTTTCCATCTACAGATTTTTCCTGTTTTTATGTTTTATGTTATGTTTTATGTTATTGTGTTTTTTATGTAAATATAAATGGTGATGTATTGCATTGGCAAAAATTGAGATCATGTACATTTATTGTGCGATAAGTCGATATATTGATTATCGTGACAGGGTGGGATGCAGCGATTATAGATTTTGGCTGTACGATTATAGTCTGAGGAATAATCACGGTTTCACAGTTATCACAGTAATTATTATTCATTAATTCATTTCAAAACACTATTAGTTAAAACAAATAATAGTCCATTTCCTGTAATAATTTTACACTGAAAATATATAACAGAATAATGAATAAATAAATAAATAAAAATAAGAATAAAAAATAATAGTATTTGTCTATATAAAATCTTAGCTAAATATTAGTTAAGTATTTCCCTATTAAGGCGAGACACGGCAGGCAAAAACATCGTTTTTTTTTCACTGGTCAATTTTGAGATTTTAGGCTATTTGTCTTCAATAACATGTCTTCTTTCAGACTTGTGGTGAAAAAAAGTCCAAAATACACATTTAGGTCTTTATTTCACTACACTTTGTCTATTTGCGTCTATAGATTTCTCCGAAATTCAGCAAAAGTTGGCGTTCTAAATCAACGCGCTGCTCCGCGATCTCTGTGTTCTTCCTTTAATCACGCACACGTCTAAAAAGCTCTCTCTCTGCTGTACAATGCTGTCGGGTCCAAATATGGTCATTTCCTTTTAATCAGCAACCAATCGTGAAAGTAAAATGGGCATTTAACCCTAAAAGCGAAATCTCATTGGCTGATGTCAATTTCTGACAACGTGATTGGTTCAGATGCATCACGTGACGCGCTCTGACACTTAGATGTGTGTTTTTGACTGTTTTTCTGCTCAGTTAAAGGCCATAAATGCTGTGTTTATAAGTTTTGATGTGATTTAGGTGGTTTGTATTGTTGTTGCTAATTATTTGATAAGATATTGTGTCAGTAAATAGTTGTTTCTACTAAAAAAGTATGATTTTTTACATTACAAATCTTTAAATGCCTTTTTCTCAAAATGGGTTTTTTGTCATCCTCCAGTAGAAACATCTCAGCCTATGTAGCACCGATGTACACCAAATTTTCCAGTTATACACTTAGCAGTATTCTGAAGATATGTTCAGAGGGATTTGTTAATAAATCATTCCTGGCCTGATTTATGGGACATTTTAATCCCAAAAATATGGCGAAAATCGATTTTTTAAGGCTATGGACAGTATATTTTGATTTCCTAGGTAATGAAAGCATATATCCTGAAATCCCTCTGAACATCTTTTTTCATCTTGTGTGTAAACAAAATGAAAAAAGAATTTTGCACCTGGCTTTATCATATGTTCAGATCTATCTACCGAAAATATATGCAAAAGTGTGCATATTTAATGAGATAATACCTAATTTGCATAATTAAACATACAAATTTCAAAAACTTGTAATACATTTTTTTTATGAACTTGTGTAAGTAATCAACTGAGGAAGTGTCATGGTGATATCTATTATTAGGGGCCAAGCACTGAAGGTGCGGGCACCTATTGTATCTGTTCCCGTTCTTATTAGGGGCCAAGCACTGAAGGTGCGGGCACCTATTGTATCTGTTCCCGTTCTTATTAGGGGCCAAGCACTGAAAGTGCGGAGGCACCTATTGTTTTCGTTCCGGTTCTTATTATTATTATTAGGGGCCAAGCACTGAAAGTGCGGAGGCACCTATTGTTTTCGTTCCGGTTCTTATTATTAGGGGCCAAGCACTGAAAGTGCGGAGGCACCTATTGTTTTTGTTGGCGTTCTTATTATTATTATTCTTCCGTTTCTTCTTCTTCCGCCATTGAAGTCTATGGCAGCCCTATGAACCGCTTGCGGGAAAGTTGATTTTATTTGACATTCTGATAGAGGACAGTCCCAACATTAAATACACCAATTTTGGTGTCTCCAACTCATTCCCTCTAGCGCCACCAACAGTCCAAAGTTTCACTCATGTCTATGCTGATAACTTTTGAACCGTAAGGGCTGGAATCAAAATTCTTTTTTCCTCTGATTCCTGAGCTCACGACGATTCGATTGCACACTATGACGTCATTTTCCGTCATAATAGTTTTCCCGCCATTTTGAATTTTCCAAAAAACCTACTTTTTCGAACTCCTCCTAGGCCGTTGCTCCGAATTTCACGAAAAATGAACCAGATCATCTCCAGACTATGACGACCAAAAGTTATGGAATTCAAGTTGATTCGAATTACCGTTCTCGAATACCGCGCAAATAAATTTTACGTAGCGCTTGCAAAAACAGACGTAAGGCCGTATCTCCACAACGCTTTATCGGATTCAGACCAAATTTGGTACATGTCGTCACAAGCATGACCTGAGGTTACTTGCTGCGTTTCGGCGCAGCGCCACCTACTGGTCCGGAGATATGAATAATTTATGTTTTTGCTTATAACTTCTGAACGGTTTGTCCAAAAATCACAAAAGTGGTCTCGTTAGATTCAGGGCGTCGTGCTGAGTTGACTGATATTCAATTTTCCCATATCGGCCATTTTGGCTGTCGGCCATTTTGAATTATGTGCTAAAATGCTGTATTTTATGAACGCATGAACGTATCGTTACGAAACTCAGTATGGGTCATCAGTACAACGCCCTAAAAGTACTCAAAAATTTATGAGACAGCGCCACCTTTTGGTCAAAAGTTATAATGAAATTTCCAAAAATGCTAATAACTTTTGAATAAATTTGCCTATAGTAATGACACTGATCTCAATAGATTCCTTGGGTTATGCTGAAAACATAGATACCAATTTTGCCATAGTCAATCAAAGTTCCTGTCCGCCATCTTTATTTTCTTTTAAAACCTACTTTTTCGAACTCCTCCTAGACCGAACGTCCGATTTTCACCAAAATCGGATCGTGTCATCTCCAGACTGTGCCGAGTAAAAGTTATGGATTTCGTGTCGATAGACAAAACCGTTTTCGTATACCGCAGTGGCAAAGTTGAGGCATGATGCCAAAATGACTATTCAGGCTTTATATCTGCAATGCCTTGACATATTGACACCAAACTTTGTATGTGTCATTGTCACTTCACTCTGACCACATCACATCAGTTTCGTAACTGCGCCACCTATTGGTCGAAAGTGATAATCATATTTTTAGTTATTGTATGTGATTTTTCAACCATTTTGCCAAAATTCATCTTCAAATGTCTTTAATTGCTCCTTGCTGCAGTGGGTCTCACACTCCCAGCCACTTTGGCATGTCTTGTCGTCTTGCTTGCGCTTGGCCCCGGTGATTGCTGCTTGCAGCTATATTTAGGGGCCAAGCACTGAAGGTGCGGGCACCTATTGTATCTGTTCCCGTTCTTATTCTTCTTCTTTTTCTTTTTCTTCCGACTGGGCGTCTATGGCAGCCTATAGAACCGTTTGCGGGAAACTTATACAAATTGGCACAGTGATAGAGGACAGCCTGAACTATCACCATAGCAAATTTGGAGTCTCCAACTCATTCCCTCTAGCGCCACCAGCTGTCCAAAGTTTCAGTCATGTTTATGCTAATAACTTTTGAACCGTAAGGGCTAGAAACAAAATTCCTTTTTCCTCTGATTCCTGAGCTCATGACGATTCGACTGCACCCTATGACGTCATTTTCCGTCATAATAGTTTTCCCGCCATTTTGAATTTTCCGAAAAACCTACTTTTTCGAACTCCTCCTAGGCCGTTGCTCCGAATTTCACGAAAATTAAACCACATCATCTCCAGACCATGACGACAAAAAGTTATGGAAATCAAGTTGATTCGAATAACCGTTCTCGAATACCGCGCAAATAAATTTTACGTAGCGCTTGCGAAAACAGACGTAAGGCTGTATCTCCACAACGCTTTATCGGATTCAGACCAAATTTGGTACATGTCATCACAAGCATGACTTGAGGCTACATGCTGCGTTTCGGCGCAGCGCCACCTACTGGTCCGGAGATATGAAGAATTTATGTTTTTGCTAATAACTTCTGAACGGTTTGTCCAAAAATCACAAAAGTGGTCTCGTTAGGTTCAGGGCGTCATACTGAGTTGATTGATATCCAATTTTCCCATATCGGCCATTTTGGCTGTCGGCCATTTTTAATTATGTGCTAAAATGCTGTATTTTATGAACGCATGAACGTATCGTTACGAAACTCAGTATGGGTCATCAGTACAAGGCCCTAAAGGTACTCAAAAGATTATGAGACAGCGCCACCTTTTGGTCAAAAGTTATAATGAAATTTCCAAAAATGCTAATAACTTTTGAATAAATTTGCCTATAGTAATGACACTGATCTCAATAGATTCCTTGGGTTATGCTGAAAACATAGATACCAAATTTGCCATAGTCAGCCAAACTTCCTGTCCGCCATCTTTATTTTCTTTTAAAACCTACTTTTTCGAACTCCTCCTAGACCGAACGTCCGATTTTCACCAAAATCGGATCGTGTCATCTCCAGACCGTGCCGAGTAAAAGTTATGGATTTCGTGTCGATAGACGAAACCGTTTTCGTATACCGCAGTGGCAAAGTTGAGGCATGATGCCAAAATGACTATTCAGGCTTTATATCTGCAATGCCTTGACATATTGACACCAAACTTTGTATGTGTCATTGTCACTTCACTCTGACCACATCACATCAGTTTTGTAACTGCGCCACCTATTGGTCGAAAGTGATAATCATATTTTTAGTTATTGTATGTGATTTTTCAACCATTTTGCCAAAATTCATCTTCAAATGTCTTTAATTGCTCCTTGCTGCAGTTTGTCTCACACTTTCAGCCATGTAGGCATATCTCGTCGTCTGCTTTTGCGCTTGGCCCCGTAATGGCTGCTTGCAGCTATATTTATTATTATTATTAGGGGCCAAGCACTGAAAGTGCGGAGGCACCTATTGTTTTCGTTCCGGTTCTTATTATTATTATTATTATTAGGGGCCAAGCACTGAAGGTGCGGGCACCTATTGTATCTGTTCCCGTTCTTATTCTTCTTCTTTTTCTTTTTCTTCCGACTGGGCGTCTATGGCAGCCTATAGAACCGTTTGCGGGAAACTTATACAAATTGGCACAGTGATAGAGGACAGTCTGAACTATCACCATAGCAAATTTGGAGTCTCCAACTCATTCCCTCTAGCGCCACCAGCTGTCCAAAGTTTCACTCATGTTTATGCTAATAACTTTTGAACCACAAGGGCTAGAAACAACATTCTTTTTTCCTCTGATTCCTGAGCTCACGACGATTCGACTGCACCCTATGACGTCATTTTCCGTCATAATAGTTTTCCCGCCATTTTGAATTTTCCGAAAAACCTACTTTTTCGAACTCCTCCTAGGCCGTTGCTCCGAATTTCACGAAAAATGAACCAGATCATCTCCAGACTATGACGACCAAAAGTTATGGAATTCAAGTTGATTCGAATTACCGTTCTCGAATACCGCGCAAATAAATTTTACGTAGCGCTTGCAAAAACAGACGTAAGGCCGTATCTCCACAACGCTTTATCGGATTCAGACCAAATTTGGTACATGTCGTCACAAGCATGACCTGAGGTTACTTGCTGCGTTTCGGCGCAGCGCCACCTACTGGTCCGGAGATATGAATAATTTATGTTTTTGCTTATAACTTCTGAACGGTTTGTCCAAAAATCACAAAAGTGGTCTCGTTAGATTCAGGGCGTCGTGCTGAGTTGACTGATATTCAATTTTCCCATATCGGCCATTTTGGCTGTCGGCCATTTTGAATTATGTGCTAAAATGCTGTATTTTATGAACGCATGAACGTATCGTTACGAAACTCAGTATGGGTCATCAGTACAACGCCCTAAAAGTACTCAAAAATTTATGAGACAGCGCCACCTTTTGGTCAAAAGTTATAATGAAATTTCCAAAAATGCTAATAACTTTTGAATAAATTTGCCTATAGTAATGACACTGATCTCAATAGATTCCTTGGGTTATGCTGAAAACATAGATACCAATTTTGTCATAGTCAATCAAAGTTCCTGTCCGCCATCTTTATTTTCTTTTAAAACCTACTTTTTCGAACTCCTCCTAGACCGAACGTCCGATTTTCACCAAAATCGGATCGTGTCATCTCCAGACTGTGCCGAGTAAAAGTTATGGATTTCGTGTCGATAGACAAAACCGTTTTCGTATACCGCAGTGGCAAAGTTGAGGCATGATGCCAAAATGACTATTCAGGCTTTATATCTGCAATGCCTTGACATATTGACACCAAACTTTGTATGTGTCATTGTCACTTCACTCTGACCACATCACATCAGTTTCGTAACTGCGCCACCTATTGGTCGAAAGTGATAATCATATTTTTAGTTATTGTATGTGATTTTTCAACCATTTTGCCAAAATTCATCTTCAAATGTCTTTAATTGCTCCTTGCTGCAGTGGGTCTCACACTCCCAGCCACTTTGGCATGTCTTGTCGTCTTGCTTGCGCTTGGCCCCGGTGATTGCTGCTTGCAGCTATATTTATTATTCTGCTTCTTCCGACTGGGCGTCTATGGCAGCCCATAGAAGCGTATGCGGGAAAGTTGTTCCGGTTTGACATTCTGATAGAGGACATTCCCAACAGTAATTGCACCAATTTTGGTGTCTCTAACTCATTCCCTCTAGCGCCACCACCTGTCCAAAGTTTCACTTATATTATGCTAATAACTTTTAAACCGTAAGGCCTATCAACAAAATTCTTTTTTCCTCTGATTCCTGAGCTCACGACGATTCGACTGGACCCTATGACGTCATTTTCCGTCATAAAAATATGGCCGCCATTTTGAATTGTCCAAAAAACCTTCTTTTGCGAACTCGTCCTAGACGGTTTGTCCGATTTGCACCAAAATTGCACCATATCATCTTCAGGCTGTGGGGACAAAAAGTTATGGAATTCAAGTTGATTCGTCAAACCGTTTTCGATAAACGCGCAAACAAATTTTACGTAGCGCTTGCGAAAACAGACATAAGGCTGTATCTCCGCATCGCTTAATCGTATTCAAACCAAACTTCCTACATGTCATCACAAGCATGACCTGAGGCTACATGCTGCGTTTCGGCGCAGCGCCACCTACTGGTCTGGAGATATGAAAAAAGGCTATTTTTGCTTATAACTTCTGAACGGTTTGTCCAAAAATCACAAAAGTGGTCTCGATAGATTCAGGGCGTCATGTTGAGTTGACTGATATCCAATTTTTCCATATCGGCCATTTTGGCTGTCGGCCATTTTGAATTATGTGCTAAAATGCTGTATTTTATGAACGCATGAACGTATCGTTACGAAACTCAGTATGGGTCATCAGTACAAAGCCCTAAAGGTACTCAAAAGATTATGAGACAGCGCCACCTTTTGGTCAAAAGTTATAATGAAATTTCCAAAAATGCTAATAACTTTTGAATAAATTTGCCTATAGTAATGACACTGATCTCAATAGATTCCTTGGGTTATGCTGAAAACATAGATACCAATTTTGCCATAGTCAGCCAAACTTCCTGTCCGCCATCTTTATTTTCTTTTAAAACCTACTTTTTCGAACTCCTCCTAGACCGAACGTCCGATTTTCACCAAAATCGGATCGTGTCATCTCCAGACCATGCCGAGTAAAAGTTATGGATTTCGTGTCGATAGACAAAACCGTTTTCGTATACCGCAGTGGCAAAGTTGAGGCATGATGCCAAAATGACTATTCAGGCTTTATATCTGCAATGCCTTGACATATTGACACCAAACTTTGTATGTGTCATTGTCACTTCACTCTGACCACATCACATCAGTTTCGTAACTGCGCCACCTATTGGTCGAAAGTGATAATCATATTTTTAGTTATTGTATGTGATTTTTCAACCATTTTGCCAAAATTCATCTTCAAATGTCTTTAATTGCTCTTTGCTGCAGTGGGTCTCACACTCCCAGCCACTTTGGCATGTCTTGTCGTCTTGCTTGCGCTTGGCCCCGGTGATTGCTGCTTGCAGCTATATTTATTAGGGGCCAAGCACTGAAAGTGCGGAGGCACCTATTGTTTTCGTTCCGGTTCTTATTATTATTATTATTATTATTATTATTCTGCTTCTTCCGACTGGGCGTCTATGGCAGCCCATAGAAGCGTATGCGGGAAAGTTGTTCCGGTTTGACATTCTGATAGAGGACATTCCCAACAGTAATTGCACCAATTTTGGTGTCTCTAACTCATTCCCTCTAGCGCCACCACCTGTCCAAAGTTTCACTTATATTATGCTAATAACTTTTAAACCGTAAGGCCTATCAACAAAATTCTTTTTTCCTCTGATTCCTGAGCTCACGACGATTCGACTGGACCCTATGCCGTCATTTTCCGTCATAAAAATATGGCCGCCATTTTGAATTGTCCAAAAAACCTTCTTTTGCGAACTCGTCCTAGACGGTTTGTCCGATTTGCACCAAAATTGCACCAGATCATCTTCAGGCTGTGGGGACAAAAAGTTATGGAATTCAAGTTGATTCGTCAAACCGTTTTCGATAAACGCGCAAACAAATTTTACGTAGCGCTTGCGAAAACAGACATAAGGCTGTATCTCCGCATCGCTTAATCGTATTCAAACCAAACTTCCTACATGTCATCACAAGCATGACCTGAGGCTACATGCTGCGTTTCGGCGCAGCGCCACCTACTGGTCTGGAGATATGAAAAAAGGCTATTTTTGCTTATAACTTCTGAACGGTTTGTCCAAAAATCACAAAAGTGGTCTCGATAGATTCAGGGCGTCATGTTGAGTTGACTGATATCCAATTTTTCCATATCGGCCATTTTGGCTGTCGGCCATTTTGAATTATGTGCTAAAATGCTGTATTTTATGAACGCATGAACGTATCGTTACGAAACTCAGTATGGGTCATCAGTACAAAGCCCTAAAGGTACTCAAAAGATTATGAGACAGCGCCACCTTTTGGTCAAAAGTTATAATGAAATTTCCAAAAATGCTAATAACTTTTGAATAAATTTGCCTATAGTAATGACACTGATCTCAATAGATTCCTTGGGTTATGCTGAAAACATAGATACCAATTTTGCCATAGTCAGCCAAACTTCCTGTCCGCCATCTTTATTTTCTTTTAAAACCTACTTTTTCAAACTCCTCCTAGACCGAACGTCCGATTTTCACCAAAATCGGATCGTGTCATCTCCAGACCGTGCCGAGTAAAAGTTATGGATTTCGTGTCGATAGACGAAACCGTTTTCGTATACCGCAGTGGCAAAGTTGAGGCATGATGCCAAAATGACTATTCAGGCTTTATATCTGCAATGCCTTGACATATTGACACCAAACTTTGTATGTGTCATTGTCACTTCACTCTGACCACATCACATCAGTTTCGTAACTGCGCCACCTATTGGTCGAAAGTGATAATCATATTTTTAGTTATTGTATGTGATTTTTCAACCATTTTGCCCAAATTCATCTTCAAATGTCTTTAATTGCTCCTTGCTGCAGTGGGTCTCACACTCCCAGCCACTTTGGCATGTCTTGTCGTCTTGCTTGCGCTTGGCCCCGGTGATTGCTGCTTGCAGCTATATTTCTTTTTCTTTTTCTTCCGACTGGGCGTCTATGGCAGCCTATAGAACCGTTTGCGGGAAACTTATACAAATTGGCACAGTGATAGAGGACAGCCTGAACTATCACCATAGCGAATTTAGAGTCTCCAACTCATTCCCTCTAGCGCCACCAGCTGTCCAAAGTTTCACTCATGTTTATGCTAATAACTTTTGAACCACAAGGGCTAGAAACAAAATTCTTTTTTCCTCTGATTCCTGAGCTCACGACGATTCGACTGCACCCTATGACGTCATTTTCCGTCATAATAGTTTTCCCGCCATTTTGAATTTTCCGAAAAAACTACTTTTTCGAACTCCTCCTAGGCCGTTGCTCCGAATTTCACGAAAAATGAACCAGATCATCTCCAGACCTTGACGACCAAAAGTTATGGAATTCAAGTCGATTCGAAGTACCGTTCTCGAATACCGCGCAAATAAATTTTACGTAGCGCTTGCGAAAACAGACGTAAGGCCGTATCTCCACAACGCTTTGTTGGATTCAGACCAAATTTGGTACATGTCATCACAAGCATGACCTGAGGCTACATGCTGCGTTTCGGCGCAGCGCCACCTACTGGTCCGGAGATATGAAGAATTTATGTTTTTGCTTATAACTTCTGAACGGTTTGTCCAAAAATCACAAAAGTGGTCTCGTTAGATTCAGGGCGTCGTGTTGAGTTGACTGATATCCAATTTTCCCATATCGGCCATTTTGTCTGTCGGCCATTTTGAATTATGTGCTAAAATGCTGTATTTTATGAACGCATGAACGTATTGTTACGAAACTCAGTATGGGTCATCAGTACAACGCCCTAAAGGTACTCAAAAATTTATGAGACAGCGCCACCTTTTGGTCAAAAGTTATAATGAAATTTCCAAAAATGCTAATAACTTTTGAATAAATTTGCCTATAGTAATGACACTGATCTCAATAGATTCCTTGGGTTATGCTGAAAACATAGATACCAATTTTGCCATAGTCAGCCAAACTTCCTGTCCGCCATCTTTATTTTCTTTTAAAACCTACTTTTTCGAACTCCTCCTAGACCGAACGTCCGATTTTCACCAAAATCGGATCGTGTCATCTCCAGACCGTGCCGAGTGAAAGTTATGGATTTCGTGTCGATAGACGAAACCGTTTTCGTATACCGCAGTGGCAAATTTGAGGCATGATGCCAAAATGACTATTCAGGCTTTATATCTGCAATGCCTTGACATATTGACACCAAACTTTGTAAGTGTCATTGTCACTTCACTCTGACCACATCACATCAGTTTCGTAACTGCACCACCTATTGGTCGAAAGTGATAATCATATTTTTAGTTAATGTATGTGATTTTTCAACCATTTTGCCAAAATTCATCTTTAAATGTCTTCAATTGCTCCTTACTGCAGTTGGTCTCACACTCCCAGCCACTTTGGCATGTCTCGTCGTCTGCTTTTGCGCTTGGCCCCGTGATGGCTGCTTGCAGCTATATTTATTCTTCCGTTTCTTCTTCTTCTTCTTCCGCCATTGAAGTCTATGGCAGCCCTATGAACCGCTTGCGGGAAAGTTGATTTTATTTGACATTCTGATAGAGGACAGTCCCAACATTAAATACACCAATTTTGGTGTCTCCAACTCATTCCCTCTAGCGCCACCAACAGTCCAAAGTTTCACTCATGTCTATGCTGATAACTTTTGAACCGTAAGGGCTAGAAACAAAATTCTTTTTTCCTCTGATTCCTGAGCTCACGACGATTCGACTGCACCCTATGACGTCATTTTCCGTCATAATAGTTTTCCCGCCATTTTGAATTTTCCAAAAAACCTACTTTTTCGAACTCCTCCTAGGCCGTTGATCCGAATTTCACGAAAAATGAACCAGATCATCTCCAGACCTTGACGACCAAAAGTTATGGAATTCAAGTTTATTCGAATTACCGTTCTCGAATACCGCGCAAATAAATTTTACGTAGCGCTTGCGAAAACAGACGTAAGGCCGTATCTCCACAACGCTTTGTTGGATTCAGACCAAATTTGGTACATGTCATCACAAGCATGACCTGAGGCTACATGCTGCGTTTCGGCGCAGCGCCACCTACTGGTCCGGAGATATGAAGAATTTATGTTTTTGCTTATAACTTCTGAACGGTTTGTCCAAAAATCACAAAAGTGGTCTCGTTAGATTCAGGGCGTCGTGTTGAGTTGACTGATATCCAATTTTCCCATATCGGCCATTTTGGCTGTCGGCCATTTTGAATTATGTGCTAAAATGCTGTATTTTATGAACGCATGAACGTATCGTTACGAAACTCAGTATGGGTCATCAGTACAACGCCCTAAAGGTACTCAAAAATGTATGAGACAGCGCCACCTTTTGGTCAAAAGTTATAATGAAATTTCCAAAAATGCTAATAACTTTTGAATATATTTGCCTATAGTAATGACACTGATCTCAATAGATTCCTTGGGTTATGCTGAAAACATAGATACCAATTTTGCCATAGTCAGCCAAACTTCCTGTCCGCCATCTTTATTTTCTTTTAAAACCTACTTTTTCGAACTCCTCCTAGACCGAACGTCCGATTTTCACCAAAATTGGATCGTGTCATCTCCAGACCGTGCCGAGTAAAAGTTATGGATTTCGTGTCGATAGACGAAACCGTTTTCGTATACCGCAGTGGCAAAGTTGAGTCATGATGCCAAAATGACTATTCAGGCTTTATATCTGCAATGCCTTGACATATTGACACCAAACTTTGTATGTGTCATTGTCACTTCACTCTGACCACATCACATCAGTTTCGTAACTGCGCCACCTATTGGTCGAAAGTGATAATCATATTTTTAGTTATTGTATGTGATTTTTCAACCATTTTGCCAAAATTCATCTTCAAATGTCTTTAATTGCTCCTTGCTGCAGTGGGTCTCACACTCCCAGCCACTTTGGCATGTCTTGTCGTCTTGCTTGCGCTTGGCCCCGGTGATTGCTGCTTGCAGCTATATTTAGGGGCCAAGCACTGAAAGTGCGGAGGCACCTATTGTTTTTGTTGGCGTTCTTATTATTATTATTCTTCCGTTTCTTCTTCCGCCATTGAAGTCTATGGCAGCCCTATGAACCGCTTGCGGGAAAGTTGATTTTATTTGACATTCTGATAGAGGACAGTCCCAACATTAAATACACCAATTTTGGTGTCTCCAACTCATTCCCTCTAGCGCCACCAACAGTCCAAAGTTTCACTCATGTCTATGCTGATAACTTTTGAACCGTAAGGGCTAGAATCAAAATTCTTTTTTCCTCTGATTCCTGAGCTCACGACAATTCGATTGCACCCTATGACGTCATTTTCCGTCATAATAGTTTTCCCGCCATTTTGAATTTTCCAAAAAACCTACTTTTTCGAACTCCTCCTAGGCCGTTGCTCCGAATTTCACGAAAATTGAACCAGATCAACTCCAGACCATGACGACAAAAAGTTATGGAATTCAAGTTGATTCGAATTACCGTTCTCGAATACCGCGCAAATAAATTTTACGTAGCGCTTGCAAAAACAGACGTAAGGCCGTATCTCCACAACGCTTTATCGGATTCAGACCAAATTTGGTACATGTCATCACAAGCATGACCTGAGGCTACATGCTGCGTTTCGGCGCAGCGCCACCTACTGGTCCGGAGATATGAAGAATTTATATTTTTGCTTATAACTTCTGAACGGTTTGTCCAAAAATCACAAAAGTGGTCTCGTTAGATTCAGGGCATCGTGCTGAGTCGACTGATATCCAATTTTCCCATATCGGCCATTTTGGCTGTCGGCCATTTTGAATTATGTGCTAAAATGCTGTATTTTATGAACGCATGAACGTATCGTTACGAAACTCAGTATGGGTCATCAGTACAACGCCCTAAAAGTACTCAAAAATTTATGAGACAGCGCCACCTTTTGGTCAAAAGTTATAATGAAATTTCCAAAAATGCTAATAACTTTTGAATAAATTTGCCTATAGTAATGACACTGATCTCAATAGATTCCTTGGGTTATGCTGAAAACATAGATACCAATTTTGCCATAGTCAATCAAAGTTCCTGTCCGCCATCTTTATTTTCTTTTAAAACCTACTTTTTCGAACTCCTCCTAGACCGAACGTCCGATTTTCACCAAAATCGGATCGTGTCATCTCCAGACTGTGCCGAGTAAAAGTTATGGATTTCGTGTCGATAGACAAAACCGTTTTCGTATACCGCAGTGGCAAAGTTGAGGCATGATGCCAAAATGACTATTCAGGCTTTATATCTGCAATGCCTTGACATATTGACACCAAACTTTGTATGTGTCATTGTCACTTCACTCTGACCACATCACATCAGTTTCGTAACTGCGCCACCTATTGGTCGAAAGTGATAATCATATTTTTAGTTATTGTATGTGATTTTTCAACCATTTTGCCAAAATTCATCTTCAAATGTCTTTAATTGCTCCTTGCTGCAGTGGGTCTCACACTCCCAGCCACTTTGGCATGTCTTGTCGTCTTGCTTCCGCTTGGCCCCGGTGATTGCTGCTTGCAGCTATATTTATTATTATTATTCTGCTTCTTCCGACTGGGCGTCTATGGCAGCCCATAGAAGCGTATGCGGGAAAGTTGTTCCGGTTTGACATTCTGATAGAGGACATTCCCAACAGTAATTGCACCAATTTTGGTGTCTCTAACTCATTCCCTCTAGCGCCACCACCTGTCCAAAGTTTCACTTATATTATGCTAATAACTTTTAAACCGTAAGGCCTATCAACAAAATTCTTTTTTCCTCTGATTCCTGAGCTCACGACGATTCGACTGGACCCTATGACGTCATTTTCCGTCATAAAAATATGGCCGCCATTTTGAATTGTCCAAAAAACCTTCTTTTGCGAACTCGTCCTAGACGGTTTGTCCGATTTGCACCAAAATTGCACCAGATCATCTTCAGGCTGTGGGGACAAAAAGTTATGGAATTCAAGTTGATTCGTCAAACCGTTTTCGATAAACGCGCAAACAAATTTTACGTAGCGCTTGCGAAAACAGACATAAGGCTGTATCTCCGCATCGCTTAATCGTATTCAAACCAAACTTCCTACATGTCATCACAAGCATGACCTGAGGCTACATGCTGCGTTTCGGCGCAGCGCCACCTACTGGTCTGGAGATATGAAAAAAGGCTATTTTTGCTTATAACTTCTGAACGGTTTGTCCAAAAATCACAAAAGTGGTCTCGATAGATTCAGGGCGTCATGTTGAGTTGACTGATATCCAATTTTTCCATATCGGCCATTTTGGCTGTCGGCCATTTTGAATTATGTGCTAAAATGCTGTATTTTATGAACGCATGAACGTATCGTTACGAAACTCAGTATGGGTCATCAGTACAAAGCCCTAAAGGTACTCAAAAGATTATGAGACAGCGCCACCTTTTGGTCAAAAGTTATAATGAAATTTCCAAAAATGCTAATAACTTTTGAATAAATTTGCCTATAGTAATGACACTGATCTCAATAGATTCCTTGGGTCATGCTGAAAACATAGATACCAATTTTGCCATAGTCAGCCAAACTTCCTGTCCGCCATCTTTATTTTCTTTTAAAACCTACTTTTTCGAACTCCTCCTAGACCGAACTACCGATTTTCACCAAAATCGGATCGTGTCATCTCCAGACTGTGCCGAGTAAAAGTTATGGATTTCGTGTCGATAGACAAAACCGTTTTCGTATACCGCAGTGGCAAAGTTGAGGCATGATGCCAAAATGACTATTCAGGCTTTATATCTGCAATGCCTTGACATATTGACACCAAACTTTGTATGTGTCATTGTCACTTCACTCTGACCACATCACATCAGTTTCGTAACTGCGCCACCTATTGGTCGAAAGTGATAATCATATTTTTAGTTATTGTATGTGATTTTTCAACCATTTTGCCAAAATTCATCTTCAAATGTCTTTAATTGCTCCTTGCTGCAGTGGGTCTCACACTCCCAGCCACTTTGGCATGTCTTGTCGTCTTGCTTGCGCTTGGCCCCGGTGATTGCTGCTTGCAGCTATATTTAGGGGCCAAGCACTGAAGGTGCGGGCACCTATTGTATCTGTTCCCGTTCTTATTCTTCTTCTTTTTCTTTTTCTTCCGACTGGGCGTCTATGGCAGCCTATAGAACCGTTTGCGGGAAACTTATACAAATTGGCATAGTGATAGAGGACAGCCTGAACTATCACCATAGCAAATTTGGAGTCTCCAACTCATTCCCTCTAGCGCCACCAGCTGTCCAAAGTTTCACTCATGTTTATGCTAATAACTTTTGAACCACAAGGGCTAGAAACAAAATTCTTTTTTCCTCTGATTCCTGAGCTCATGACGATTCGACTGCACCCTATGACGTCATTTTCCGTCATAATAGTTTTCCCGCCATTTTGAATTTTCCGAAAAACCTATTTTTTCGAACTCCTCCTAGGCCGTTGCTCCGAATTTCACGAAAAATGAACCAGATCACCGCCAGACCTTGACAACCAAAAGTTATGGAATTCAAGTTGATTCGAATTACCGTTCTCGAATACCGCGCAAATAAATTTTACGTAGCGCTTGCGAAAACCGACGTAAGGCCGTATCTCCACAACGCTTTATCGGATTCAGACCAAATTTGGTACATGTTATCACAAGCATGACTTGAGGCTACATGCTGCGTTTCGGCGCAGCGCCACCTACTGGTCCGGAGATATGAAGAATTTATGTTTTTGCTTATAACTTCTGAACGGTTTGTCCAAAAATCACAAAAGTGGTCTCGTTAGATTCAGGGCGTCGTGCTGAGTTGACTGATATCCAATTTTCCCATATCGGCCATTTTGGCTGTCGGCCATTTTGAATTATGTGCTAAAATGCTGTATTTTATGAACGCTTGAACGTATCATTACGAAACTCAGTATGAGTCATCAGTACAACGCCCTAAAGGTACTCAAAAATTTATGAGACAGCGCCACCTTTTGGTCAAAAGTTATAATGAAATTTCCAAAAATGCTAATAACTTTTGAATACATTTGCCTATAGTAATGACACTGGTCTCAATAGATTCCTTGGGTTATGCTGAAAACATAGATACCAATTTTGCCATAGTCAGCCAAACTTCCTGTCCGCCATCTTTATTTTCTTTTAAAACCTACTTTTGCGAACTCCTCCTAGACCGAACGTCCGATTTTCACCAAAATCGGATCGTGTCATCTCCAGACCGTGCCGAGTAAAAGTTATGGATTTCGTGTCGATAGACAAAACCGTTTTCGTATACCGCAGTGGCAAAGTTGAGGCATGATGCCAAAATGACTATTCAGGCTTTATATCTGCAATGCCTTGACAGATTGACACCAAACTTTGTATGTGTCATTGTCACTTCACTCTGACCACATCACATCAGTTTCGTAACTGCGCCACCTATTGGTCGAAAGTGATAATCATATTTTTAGTTAATGTATGTGATTTTTCAACCATTTTGCCAAAATTCATCTTTAAATGTCTTCAATTGCTCCTTGCTGCAGTTGGCCTCACACTCCCAGCCACTTTAGCATGTCTCGTCGTCTGCTTTTGCGCTTGGCCCCGTGATGGCTGCTTGCAGCTATATTTATTATTATTATTATTCTGCTTCTTCCGACTGGGCGTCTATGGCAGCCCATAGAAGCGTATGCGGGAAAGTTGTTCCGGTTTGACATTCTGATAGAGGACATTCCCAACAGTAATTGCACCAATTTTGGTGTCTCTAACTCATTCCCTCTAGCGCCACCACCTGTCCAAAGTTTCACTTATATTATGCTAATAACTTTTAAACCGTAAGGCCTATCAACAAAATTATTTTTTCCTCTGATTCCTGAGCTCACGACGATTCGACTGGACCCTATGACGTCATTTTCCGTCATAAAAATATGGCCGCCATTTTGAATTGTCCAAAAAACCTTCTTTTGCGAACTCGTCCTAGACGGTTTGTCCGATTTGCACCAAAATTGCACCAGATCATCTTCAGGCTGTGGGGACAAAAAGTTATGGAATTCAAGTTGATTCGTCAAACCGTTTTCGATAAACGCGCAAACAAATTTTACGTAGCGCTTGCGAAAACAGACATAAGGCTGTATCTCCGCATCGCTTAATCGTATTCAAACCAAACTTCCTACATGTCATCACAAGCATGACCTGAGGCTACATGCTGCGTTTCGGCGCAGCGCCACCTACTGGTCTGGAGATATGAAAAAAGGCTATTTTTGCTTATAACTTCTGAACGGTTTGTCCAAAAATCACAAAAGTGGTCTCGATAGATTCAGGGCGTCATGTTGAGTTGACTGATATCCAATTTTTCCATATCGGCCATTTTGGCTGTCGGCCATTTTGAATTATGTGCTAAAATGCTGTATTTTATGAACGCATGAACGTATCATCACGAAACTCAGTATGGGTCATCAGTACAAAGCCCTAAAGGTACTCAAAAGATTATGAGACAGCGCCACCTTTTGGTCAAAAGTTATAATGAAATTTCCAAAAATGCTAATAACTTTTGAATAAATTTGCCTATAGTAATGACACTGATCTCAATAGATTCCTTGGGTTATGCTGAAAACATAGATACCAATTTTGCCATAGTCAGCCAAACTTCCTGTCCGCCATCTTTATTTTCTTTTAAAACCTACTTTTTCGAACTCCTCCTAGACCGAACGTCCGATTTTCACCAAAATCGGATCGTGTCATCTCCAGACCGTGCCGAGTAAAAGTTATGGATTTCGTGTCGATAGACGAAACCGTTTTCGTATACCGCAGTGGCAAAGTTGAGGCATGATGCCAAAATGACTATTCAGGCTTTATATCTGCAATGCCTTGACATATTGACACCAAACTTTGTATGTCATTGTCACTTCACTCTGACCACATCACATCAGTTTCGTAACTGCGCCACCTATTGGTCGAAAGTGATAATCATATTTTTAGTTATTGTATGTGATTTTTCAACCATTTTGCCCAAATTCATCTTCAAATGTCTTTAATTGCTCCTTGCTGCAGTGGGTCTCACACTCCCAGCCACTTTGGCATGTCTTGTCGTCTTGCTTGCGCTTGGCCCCGGTGATTGCTGCTTGCAGCTATATTTCTTCTTTTTCTTTTTCTTTTTCTTCCGACTGGGCGTCTATGGCAGCCTATAGAACCGTTTGCGGGAAACTTATGAAAATTGGCACAGTGATAGAGGACAGCCTGAACTATCACCATAGCAAATTTGGAGTCTCCAACTCATTCCCTCTAGCGCCACCAGCTGTCCAAAGTTTCACTCATGTTTATGCTAATAACTTTTGAACCACAAGGGCTAGAAACAAAATTATTTTTTCCTCTGATTCCTGAGCTCATGACGATTCGACTGCACCCTATGACGTCATTTTCCGTCATAATAGTTTTCCCGCCATTTTGAATTTTCCGAAAAAACTACTTTTTCGAACTCCTCCTAGGCCGTTGCTCCGAATTTCACGAAAAATGAACCAGGTCATCTCCAGACCTTGACGACCAAAAGTTATGGAATTCAAGTTGATTCGAATTACCGTTCTCGAATACCGCGCAAATAAATTTTACGTAACGCTTGCGAAAACAGACGTAAGGCCGTATCTCCACAACGCTTTATCGGATTCAGACCAAATTTGGTACATGTCATCACAAGCATGACTTGAGGCTACATGCTGCGTTTCGGCGCAGCGCCACCTACTGGTCCAGAGATATGAAGAATTTATGTTTTTGTTTATAACTTCTGAACGGTTTGTCCAAAAATCATAAAAGTGGTCTCGTTAGATTCAGGAAGTCATGCTGAGTTGACTGATATCCAATTTTCCCATATCGGCCATTTTGGCTGTCGGCCATTTTGAATTATGTGCTAAAATGCTGTATTTTATGAACGCATGAACGTATCGTTACGAAACTCAGTATGGGTCATCAGTACAAGGCCCTAAAGGTACTCAAAAATTTATGAGACAGCGCCACCTTTTGGTCAAAAGTTATAATAAAATTTCCAAAAATGCTAATAACTTTTGAATAAATTTGCCTATAGTAATGACACTGATCTCAATAGATTCCTTGGGTTATGCTGAAAACATAGATACCAATTTTGCCCTAGTCAGCCAAACTTCCTGTCCGCCATCTTTATTTTCTTTTAAAACCTACTTTTTCGAACTCCTCCTAGACCGAACGTCCGATTTTCACCAAAATCGGATTGTGTCATCTCCAGACCGTGCCGAGTAAAAGTTATGGATTTCGTGTCGATAGACGAAACCGTTTTCGTATACCGCAGTGGCAAAGTTGAGGCATGATGCCAAAATGACTATTCAGGCTTTACATCTGCAATGCCTTGACATATTGACACCAAACTTTGTATGTGTCGTCGTCACTTCACTCTGACCACATCACAACAGTTTTGTAACTGCGCCACCTATTGGTCGAAAGTGATAATCTATTAAATCATATTTTTAAGTTAATGCATGTGATTTTTCAACCATTTTGCCAAAATTCATCTTTAAATGTCTTCAATTGCTCCTTGCTGCAGTTGATATCTCACTCCCAGCCACTTTGGCACATCTTGTCGTCTTGTTCTTTTTCTTTTTCTTCTTCCGACTGGGCGTCTATGGCAGCCTATAGAACCGTTTGCGGGAAACTTATGAAAATTGGCACAGTGATAGAGGACAGCCTGAACTATCACCATAGCAAATTTGGAGTCTCCAACTCATTCCCTCTAGCGCCACCAGCTGTCCAAAGTTTTACTCATGTTTATGCCAATAACTTTTGAACCACAAGGGCTAGAAACAAAATTCTTTTTTCCTCTGATTCCTGAGCTCATGACGATTCGACTGCACCATATGACGTCATTTTCCGTCATAATAGTTTTCCCGCCATTTTGAATTTTCCGAAAAACCTACTTTTTCGAACTCCTCCTAGGCCGTTGCTCCGAATTTCACGAAAAATGAACCAGATCATCTCCAGACCTTGACGACCAAAAGTTATGGAATTCAAGTTGAATCGAATTACCGTTTTTGAATACCGTGCAAATAAATTTTACGTAGCGCTTGCAAAAACAGACGTAAGGCTGTATCTCCACAACGCTTTATCGGATTCAGACCAAATTTGGTACATGTCATCACAAGCATGACCTGAGGCTACATGCTGCGTTTCGGCGCAGCGCCACCTACTGGTCCGGAGATATGAAGAATTTATGTTTTTGCTTATAACTTCTGAACGGTTTGTCCAAAAATCACAAAAGTGGTCTCGTTAGATTCAGGGCGTCGTGCTGAGTTGACTGATATCCAATTTTTCCATATCGGCCATTTTGGCTGTCGGCCATTTTGAATTATGTGCTAAAATGCTGTATTTTATGAACGCATGAACGAATCGTTACGAAACTCAGTATGAGTCATCAGTACAACGCCCTAAAGGTACTCAAAAATTTATGAGACAGCGCCACCTTTTGGTCAAAAGTTATAATGAAATTTCCAAAAATGCTAATAACTTTTGAATAAATTTGCCTATAGTAATGACACTGATCTCAATAGATTCCTTGGGTTATGCTGAAAACATAGATACCAATTTTGCCATAGTCAGCCAAACTTCCGGTCCGCCATATTTATTTTCTTTTAAAACCTACTTTTTCGAACTCCTCCTAGACCGAACGTCCAATTTTCACCAAAATCGGATCGTGTCATCTCCAGACCATGCCGAGTAAAAGTTATGGATTTCGTGTTGATAGACGAAACCGTTTTTGTATACCGCAGTGGCAAAGTTGAGGCATGATGCCAAAATGACTATTCAGGCTTTATATCTGCAATGCCTTGACATATTGACACCAAACTTTGTAAGTGTCATTGTCACTTCACTCTGACCACATCACATTAGTTTCGTAATTGCGCCACCTATTGGTCGAAAGTGATAATCCATTAAATCATATTTGTAGTTACTGTATGTGATTTTTCAACAATTTTGCCAAAATTCATCTTTAAATGTCTTCAATTGCTTCTTGCTGCAGTTGGTCTCACGCTCCTAGCCACTTTGGCATGTGTTGTCGTCTTGCTTGCGCTTGGCCCCGGTGATTGCTGCTTGCAGCTATATTTTTTAAATTGTACCCTATTCACCTGTAGTGTCTCGCCTTAAAGAGGACAAATGTAGTTAAATGCACTTTAAGTTGTGATCAACTATATTACAAATATTTTTGGTATTTTCATTTTTTTTGGACCAGAGTAGAAACATTGAAAATAAAAAAGCTCTAACTGGCTTTTGACTTAACAATATAGCCTCCTTTTGAAAATGAATAATGCAGTACAGTGAAAATAAATAAAAAGAAACACATCTCTGGTATTGAATATTAGCAAGCTATACATATCCTTTTGGAACAAAACAAGGAGTCAAAAGCTGCAGGACCCACATACAACATGGCCCTCAAATTGCACACTTATCTTCAGTCCTTTCTGTTCATATTATAGTGCAGAAATGTAAGCATGTTCACATTCTCAGTGCTCAGTCTTGACCTCTGAACTTTAAGCTAGCGCACAGTTGGAAAAACTTTTAGTTGCAGCAGTTTTATTCCGTGCAGAAGAAACGCTGTGTTGAGAAGCCTTAACGATTAATTAACCGTGACGAATTAAAGCACGGTTAATAGTGAAATCAGTTTATCGTTGCATCCCTAGTGACAGGCCTAAATCTATATTAGGAAATAAGCAACCATGTAGTCAGGTCTTTAATTTTATTCTTTTATTTACAATTTGATATTTGATGTATGAGGAATGTAACATTGGGCCAACAGTTAAAACCAATTTTACTCTTACGGATTAGTGACCTATACAACAAGACTTGACTAAAGACAAGGGTTGGTAAGAGTGTGGCTGGTTGGGAGAAGAGGGAGAGGAGCTCTGGCCATCATAGTGTTCAACCCAGGGTTCAGGAACCTGTTTTCCTCTTTTGTAGGGAATCATGAAAATCCTGCTGAAAAAAATCTGGATGATGCTAAAAGGAAGCAGAAACAAGCCTGGTCTCCAACTGAAATTGCAGCAGTACAGAGGCATTTCCGCGACCACATAGCAAGGGGTAAACTCGCCACTAAAATTGAATGCCAGCAGTGCAAGAATGCTGAGCATCCAGCTTTGGCTACTCGCACGCTCCAAAACATTAGGGATTTTGTCAGGAATCGCGGCTTAACCCTAAAAAAGAAACAGTCTCATTAGGTGTTTTTGTTTTTTACTTTTTGTTTATATGTAAGCAGAATATTCTTCTGCTGTTAAAGTTTGTTCATGGATTCAGTATGCTTTCAGCAATGTTTAGTTTAGCTGTTATGCTTAGGAACAGTTAAAATATTTAAGTTGTTCTCTTTACACTTACAGTAAGAGCGTTTGTTTTTTCATTACACACAGTACACACAGGATGTTTCTTGATACACAAAATGATCTTGTGATGTAAAATATTAAGGGCAACTACAGTAATTTTGCTGTAAACAAGAACAAAATAAACTTTGCTCTTTGTTCACAGAATGTGCATACTGTTATGTCTGCACCGCTTGTTTGAATGTTGTTTCTTCGCTTAAATATGATCACCCACTCTGGGTTTTTCTGCAAACAACCGGCTAGATTTACATTATGTGTATAGATAGATAGACAGACAGACAGACAGACAGACAGACAGACAGACAATCCCTTATGTCACTCCCAAATAGTACATCCTTGAATACACACTATAAAAGGTAAGGTAGCATATTTACAGCACTATACAAAAATATTTTACATACTTGCACAATGCGTGCACCATGTTCTGAGTCTGATCATTGGTCCTCAAATATCAGGTATGTCCCTTTAATACACAGTACTATTGTGTATGTGTTAAACCATTAGTCCTTATATATCAGGTATGTCCCTTTAATACACAGTCTTTACTATTGTGTATGTGTTAAACCATTAGTCCTTATATATCAGGTATGTCCCTTTAATACACAGTCTTTACTATTGTGTGTTAAGCCATTAGTCCTCATATATCAGATATGTCCCTTTAATACACAGTCTTTACTATTGTGTATGTGTTAAACCATTAGTCCTCATATATCAGGTATGTCCCTTTAATACACAGTCTTTACTATTGTGTATGTGTTAAACCATTAGTCCTCATATATCAGATATGTCCCTTTAATACACAGTCTTTACTATTGTGTATGTGTTAAACCATTAGTCCTCATATATCAGATATGTCCCTTTAATACACAGTCTTTACTATTGTGTATGTGTTAAGCCATTAGTCCTCATATATCAGGTATGTCCCTTTAATACACTCAAATGACACTTTTGTGTGTTGTATATCTAGTGTCCTCAGAAATCACTTTAGTCCTTATAATAACGTTTTGTGTCATAGGTGGGGCTTGTGTATCAAATTATAAATTGTCCTCATAATTGTGTATATTTTCAGGTTGTTACATTATAGATTGTGTTTTGTGTAAACAAACGCTAAAGTGAAATCTGTGTTGTATGGGTCAAAATAGATTTTTTGATCTTCACCACATCTCTGTACAGCAAGTGGAAAGGGGTGTCCCCCTAATACACCAACACACCTGTTTGGGCTGCAGTGTCCTGGTAATTCACAAAAACGTGTGTGTGTGTGTGTGTGTGTGTGTGTGTGTGTGTGTGTGTGTGTGTGTGTGTGTGTGTGTGTGTGTGTGTGTGTGTGTGTGTGTGTGTGTGTGTGTGTGTGTGTGTGTGTGTGTGTGTGTGTGTGTGTGTGTGTGTGTGTGTGTGTGTGTGTGTGATCACAAGATTCCGGAAATCAGTCCGCAGAGGGGCTTAATTTATCTTTATTCTTCAACCTCATTGAGGTTTATGATCGCCAAGGAGCTCCAGAACAACCTCCTGGTAGGAGGCATGAGGGGAACAACATTCTTTAGGATCTCTGTCTTCTTGGCCTCCTCCACACCCCAGTCTTGCAGCCTCAAGGTGCTTGGTATACAGGGATTGAACTTCTTCTGCAGGAAGTCCAGCTCTATGAAGTCCTCCTCCCCATGGGATTTATTCACGAACATGGACCTTGACCCACGCAGTTGCACCACTTTGAGTTCAGCCAGCCTGGGCATTTTTTTATTCAAGGCTGCAGAATGAGGCTCCATCCATGCCCTGATGTTATCATTCTTCAATTCCACCACCTCCACTTTCCTAGAGTTGGAATTGGCCACCACTGACAAAAAGTCATCAAAATCAAAAACCACTCCTCCAGATCTGTGCCTCATTTCTTGTTCCACACCATGGTGGAAGCTGTCGGCGCTCATGAAGGTGTGCCCCGGCTCGAAAAACTTCAAAGTGACATCTTCAGCTGATATTGTTTCAGAATTTACCAATGTCAGCAGTGAAAAAAACAGACACCAGTTTTTATTTTGGGCACAATTATCCACCCAGTATATAACATGCCTGATGTCCCGCTCTCTTTCTAGTGCTGCTGCATACGCCGATGTGATTTCTTTGGCAATTCCCTCATGCCAGACAACAGAGATGGTTTTTCTTTTGTTTAGTTTTTTTGCCCATTGACGCGAAGGTCTCATGGTATGTGAATATTCGTCGGGTGAACACTGCCGACTTCACACCTGGCATGCGTGGGAGCATAATGACTTTCTGCAGGTCAACGCTTCTGACAGATGTGTCATCAGGTCAGTCCTTGTCTGCATCCGACCTGTAGTGCAGTCGGGTCTCAGCTGCTTCGGTTTGGTGTTTATGCCACCTCTCGCACTGAGGGCAATTTTCTGCAGCCTCTGCTTGGTGATCAGCCCTCACAAGCTGGTCCTGGAGCAAACAGCACTCGCACTCCTCTTCTCCAAGCTTGGTAAAGCTTATGTTCTTCGACTTCACTGTTTTACGGTAAGTCTCATAAGAGCAGCGGTTCTCTTTTTCAATGAAGTCGGCAAACATGTTGACCGTGACATCATTTGGGAGATAGTAGCGGAATGGTGCTTGCTCCCTCCGGTAGTGGCTGACTGATGGGTGGAAGGATTAAATGTGGTCAATCAATGGTTGCAAGTCCAGCTTGTTGTTAGCCTTGTGTCTCCCTCTCATGTCGTTAGATGGAGCTAGATCAGTTTTTATTGCTTTGCCCATGACTGAGAGAACTAGGCTATTATTGGTGGGATGATAGCCTAGTGTGGAAAGATAGAATAGCTTGCACACCTGCTGCGGGGTCTTCTGGGTATCCTGCAGGCTGTCGACAAACGACCTGCTCCGCTGCCGACTGGGATTGGCAGAGACCTTTTCCGATTGGACCCTGGCTGACTGAGGCAAAGATAATGGCCCGTTTCTGTGCATACGTCATAATACATTACTCAGACCAGATTTCTAGCCGCCTGTCTTCTGAAAAATTTCCAGAGCACTGCCGTCGGCATTTAGCTCCACATGGTCCCCTCATTGGTAGTCTATTTGTGGGCTCTGATGGAGGAGCAGGAGAGTGTGCTTGACCGTTTGGAACAAGGACAGACAGTGGTGGGTTCTCTGGAGCTGAGGCTGGTGTGACTGGTGGAAGAACTGGGTCTGGGGCCGTGACATGGACAATCACAGGCTCTGGTGCCATTAGCAGTGTTGGGGGTAACGCGTTACAAGTAACGTGCGTTACGTAATAATATTACTTTCTGGAGTAACGAGTAAAGTAATGCATTACTTTAAAAATTTACACATTAATATTTCAGTTACTTTTTAAAAAAAGTAATGCGAGTTACTTTTCAGTTTAATTGATTTGCATTAAAAAAAAAAAAAAAAAGTACTGAATTAAAATGAACGTAGTCACTGTAGGCTACGTGCGCGGGAACAGACGTTAGTCAGAAACGGAGATGGCGGGCCAGGGCGTTACATTGCTGCGATGGAAGTATTCTCATTATTTCGAAATAGTAGAAGAAAAGGAGAAGGGAATAATTGTTAAGTGTAGATTATGTGTTGGTGAAAAGCTTTTGTCAACTGCAAAAAACACCACTTCAAATAAAAAAAAACATCTGCATGCAAAGCACAGCACTACGGAGTTGGAAGAGAGAGAGCCGAATGATACCTGCACCCCGCCTCAAGCTAAACAACAGAAGCTTGATTTCAGTTCACGTTCACCAGCACCAGGTAAAACAATTAGTTCCACTGAACTCAACAGATTGGTTGCTGCGTTTATTGTTGAGGAAATGCAGCCGCTGTCCACTGTGGAGGCGCCCACATTTCGCAATATCATCAGCAAAATCTCTGTGACAGGGAAAAGGCCGGGAGCCGTGCTGCCTGATCGCAAAACTTTTACAAGCTTTTTGGACAAGGCATATATGGAAACGGAGACAGAACTGAAGAAAACTTTTGCCAACCTGGAATATGTTTCCACCACTGCAGATCTATGGACTGCTCAGAATAAAAGTTTTTTTGTACACTGGATCGATCCTGCTACTCTGCAGCGCAAAAAAGCTGCAATCGCCTGCAGACGATTTCGTGGGAGACACACGTACGATGCCATCGCAGCAGAGTTAGAGCAAATTCACAGCTCATATGCTCTTTGTGGTAAGATAACTGCCACGGTCACTGACAATGGCTCGAACTTTGTAAAAGCATTCAGAATGTTTCAAGCTGATGATGAAAATGAAACGGAGAATGATGAAGACGAGGTCATATTTACGGACTTGCAAGAAGCTTTACGAGATGACATTGAGACCAGCGAAAGGTATGTTCTCCCTCCACATCACCGATGTGCGTCGCACACCCTTAACCTTATATGCACAAACGACATAGTTAAATTTTTGACGGCGAAGGCAGATTGCAAAGCAGTGTACAGAAGTGCAACTGGAAAATGTTCAGCCTTGTGGTCAAAAGTTAGTCGATCAACTGTGGCATCAGAGAGCTTGGAGGAATTCAGCAAACGAAAGTTGCTGGTCCCTTCAACTACAAGGTGTTCAGTTCTCATTCAATAGTGTCAGTGCATTCAAGTCAATATGTTTACGTATCTGTTGTTAAGTTTAATTTAATTAAGTACGTTTAACTTACTTTTTTCCTGACATAAATTTTATTATTCTGGTATGAATTCATGTCTATTAGTTTATAAACTGTGTAACTTATCTAAAATTCTCTTGCAGGCTATTAAGACACGGTTTAGCTCCATCCTTGACAGCGATGAAGCTTTGCTTGCTGCAGTAACCCTGCCAAAATTCAAGCTGCGGTGGCTGAGGGATGAAACAAGAAAAGACAACATCAAGATGATTCTGGCAGCACAGTGTCGTGCTCTCACCATTGAGATACCACAGAAAGAGCCAAGAGCCACTTTTTTCCTGAAAGCAGAGACCATGAAGATGACTTCTTTGCATTTCCTGAAGAGGAGAATCAACATGACGAACAAGCAATTACTGTGGACATGGAGATATGTGAATACCTGAAATCAGCTAATATGGGAAATTTTCATGATTTCCCCAGGATTTTGAAGATCTTCTTAAAAGCCAACACAGCAACACCTTCCAGTGCACCAGTTGAGAGGCTGTTTAGTATTGGAAGTCTCATCCTCACCCCAAAAAGAAACCGTCTCACAGACCAGCGTTTTGAGAAACTACTCCTGCTGCGCTACAATCGTTACTTTGAAAATAAAACCTAGATGAAAGAGTGAACTCTTAGTATTAGTATTAGTCTTACTAATACTACTCTTAGTATTAAGTATTAAGAACTCTTAGTATTAAGATGACATTACATTAAGACAATACTTTTTTGCATTGCATTGCAGAAGTGATCTGTACTTTTTTTTTTGCATAAAACAAATTTTGTTTTGAGGACACTAATTTGAAAACTCAAGTTTTGGTCTACTTATACATTGGCCATGTGAAATCTTTCACAGCTGACAGATTTATGTTTAATTGGTGATGTTGTGTGTTCTCATCATCATATTTTTCTCTAATAAGTCATTAAAACATTTTAAATGTTTAAGATATGTCTTTTGCCCAACTTATTTCATAATGGCAATTTGCTAGCCTATATTACACTCATTATTACAATGGATAGTGAATTTGCTTTATGCAGTCCATAGTCTACCCACACTAAAAGTACAAAAGTAACAAACACATTACTTTCTATACAATAATCTGTAACGTTTATTGATCTTTTATATATAGCATGCATAGCTCTGGGATCAGGAAGTTCTCAGAATATAATATTATTCTATATTATTATTCAATATAAATGTGTTTTTAAAAGAAAATTAAGGTGTAGGATATATAGGCTGTTGTTGAATATATTACTGCTTTACAGTACAATAACTTCTCAGTAAAAAAAAAAACACCTGTAAGACCTGAGAGAGATCAAGCCTCAGCCAGGTAAGAAAAAGTAACTGAAAAGTAACGCAAAAGTAACGTAACGCATTACTTTCCATAAAAAGTAACGCAATTAGTTACTTTTTTGGGGAGTAACTAAATATTGTAATGCATTACTTTTTAAAGTAACTTTCCCCAACACTGGTCATTAGTGGCAGAGGAGTGGGGTCTGGTGTGTTCATGGTGAACAGCTCATCTGCTCCACAAAACAGATCATCGCTGAATCCACTGATGTCGAGATAACTGTGAAGAATTGTCCACTCATTTGCCTCTAGTTTCGCGGGGGGCATGCTCTCTCCCAGGAATGGACTTGGAAGAAACTGAAATGTAGAAAAGAAAATTAATTAGACACATACAGCTAATGAATATCATTATAGACAAGATGGTGTCTTTACATCTGATCAATTTTCTTTAGAAGTACATAATTCAGTAACCCAAGTTACAGTGTAGGCTTAATAACTCATATGAAACAATTTGAACCCCCTGTCCATATACTTATTTTTAGTAACATTTAATACAGGTGCAATTTGTACATTAAATGTTAAAACTAATTTAAATGAATGTTAAAATTAAATGACTTATAAAACATAAATTATTTAAATTTAATAATTCTCACAATTTTTTAAAGCTATAAATATATGATAACCCTTTAGAACCTGAAGCTAAAATGGGTGTTTTTCACATATTTTGATTTTTTGACTGTAAAATTCTAATACAATGTGCTATCTTCATGTGGAAGGTGTCATCTTTTTCAGAAAAAGATTAGCTTTCAACAAATTACAGTTATTGACCATTATTGTGTGTGGTGAGTTTGTAAATAGAATTTAAATAGACAAAAATAAAAAAAACAAGAATAATTTTTCCGGTTTTTATTTAGAAAAAAAAAAAACAGAAAAATCACGAACGAAAGAAACTAACACTTTAAAGTTGAAAAATGAAGTATAATACAACTATACAATTCTTTTTTTTGTGACATTGGGTTGCACAGTTTTCATTTAGGACACTTTTTTCCATACACACACACATACAAATGCGTCCATTCATATTAGGCACACACACATACACAAGCATACACCTCATGATAAGTGAAAAATCCGCCTCCCAATTTTCATTAAAAATCATCCCAATCCCCTCTTCTGCTGTCTACCACTTCTTTCACCATGTATTTGTTCGTGTCTTTTATTATTTTATGCAATCCAAAACACTCTTAACCAGCGGCTTCGCCATGTCCCACCGGATCCTCTGCGACGCGGCTCGTCGGCTCTCCGGCTCCACCCTGGTCTCCTCTCCCACCTGCTTCGCCCTCGTCAGTCGGCCCCCTGGAGTCGTCAGCCCTGCCTCCACCATGGCTCCTCCCTCAATCAGCTCTGCCCTGGCCGCCTGCTCCGCCCTGGAGCAAATCCTTTTATTTGAATCTGCTTTATCGTCATCTTCATTTGGGAAGCGTGACAGCAGGAAATAGCTAATTTTCCTTTTCATGTTTTCACGATTTCATATTGTGTGTCTAGATAATGATCGCAGCCCCTTAGATGCGCCATGGTGAGGAGCAGAGAGTTCGTTCAGAGCGCGTCTCAGGTGCTGCGGTTATCACTCCGCCCAAGTAGCAGTGCTTCGCCTTCAGAGAATATAGTTCCCAGTATTTATACAGTTAAAATATGTCTGTCTCATGTGACTTTGTTTTTTGTACACTCTGTGACTATACAAATCACAACATGTAAATAGGAAAATGTTTGCGTTATTTTGTCACTTATTTGGATTAGTATGCTAGCTGCAACCATTTACATCCAGTCTTTGTGCTAAGCTAGGCTAGCGGTGGGTGCGTCAAACAGACTTATAGCACGCACGGAAATGAAAAAGGTATGTATGGACTTATCTAACTCTGGGGGATAAGTTGAATAGGCTAAAGTCCCAAAAAGTCGGAGTGTTCCTTTAACATAAACATTAAAATAATAACATTAAAAATAATGGCCAGATTTTAAAAGTCTCTTTCAACATGTCATCTACTAACATGTGCAAGTTCAAATAAAGTTTTGAAAAAAGTTTTATAAAAAGATAAACCTCACATATTTTAGCCTTTAAATACATTTTTATAAAAAAGAATGAGTCAAAAAAGATAAATTACTGACATTTACCTCTCATTAAGAAACCACAATTAGGTCCAAATAACCTAGCAAATTACAGACCCATTTCAAATCTTCCATTTATGTCTAAAATACTAGAAAAAGTTGTGTCCGCTCAATTGTGCTCTTTCTTGCAAGAAAACGATATCTATGAATAAACAAATTTCAGTCAGGATTCAGGCCACATCATAGCACAGAAACTGTGCTCGTTAAAATTACAAATGATTTACTTTTAGCTTCTGACCAAGGGTGTATCTCAATACTAGTTTTAGTGTGCGCACCCCTGCCCCACATGCTCACCGGTAAAACGCGTTTGCTCAAATTCCACTCTGACATTAAATTTCTCTGTACTGTAGGCCTACGTCTTCTAACCATTAGAAGAAAACATTTAGTTTCATATTTATGTTTAAATAATATTAGTTTTTAAGTTCATCTATGTTGATTATATGAAAAGTGAACAGCCTAATCATAAGATGTGCAGCATATCGGGTGACATGATTTTGACCACTTCATCAAGTTTTGTTTTGTATAAAGCCTTTCTTTAAAGTGAAATTTTGTATAAACTGTATCTTAATTTTAATCAATGTTTTCTCAACCAATTGCCTGGATTTAATAAATAAGAAGCAAATATAGCAGACAATATGATCAGGACATGGAGGCGCTGGAGAGATATAACTCGCATTGCTCGTGAACTGGAGCTCGTCTCATAAATGAACTGAAATTTAGAAATATATCTATAGAAAGCTTGAAATGTCTACTTTTAAACAAAACAATAAGAAACAGACAACTCTCTTATGTAATCCATACGAAATGTGCATTTCTCTATATAGGCACATTCACAATACTGCGAGTCAGCATCGTCAACATCTTTGTTGCCAACTGACACAGAAAACACTAGTATATTAATAAACAATTAAAATGTCTCCTTGCTATATTTGACACATTCATGATTACTTTTACCGGTTCTTTGTGGCAAGCATTATGCCTCCGCTAACTAATTGAATATCATTACTCATCCCTATTTTGTACCAGGCCATTATTTATGGTTGTTCATATTGTTCAATAAAGTTCTTGGTAAAAAAGAAAAGAAGCTACTGTGCCTAATATTATTGTATACAGCGCGCAAGGTTTATGCGCATGCTCAAAGTCTTCTCCTCCACTTTTATTGTATCTCTATGGCAGAATTACAGCGCCACATACTGGTATGTACATGTATACTACATCGTTTTGAGTCGGTTTCAGTGGTTTTGTGTGTACGCAGATATTTCTTGAGACGATGCCATGTTTACGGAATTTTTTTTTTTTTTAGAACGAGGAAAAAAAAAATCAGATAGGGAAAGCTCTGGCTTCGTGTGGATGTGGCCTAAAAATCAATAAAAAATGCAGTGCAATTATTTAATTCACTTCATTCACCTTTTATTTAAAAACGTCCATTTACATTGTGGCATTTCACAGTAAGACAAAAGTTCATTTATCTAATATTTTGATTTCAAAGTAATTATCTAATATGAGGCAACTTATAAAGAACTAAAGGATGGAAAGAAAAGACATGGTCAAGTTTTACAGGAGTGTCACCTGATCAGATAAATATCTGATATGGACCAAATTTAAAATGTCATGTGAACAGCCTAACTAAATATACTGTATTTGAGGGAAAAATCTAATTTGGCCCACGTTTAGCTGTGGTGTGAACGTAGCCTTAATTTTAGACAGAAACGTATTTTCTGGTGCCATTTTAAACTGCCGAGCCATTTAAAACTCTTTCCACAAAGGGAACACAAATAGGGTCTCACATCCGCATGACTTTTTAGGTGTATCTGTAAATGTAATGCCAAATTAAATTTTTTATTACATTGATCACAATTGATTCGCCTTCCACCAGAGTGAATGAGCTGGTGATTTTTGAAATTGATCCTTTTTGTAAACCTCTTATCACACTCAGAACACTGTAGTTTCTTTCCAGAATGACTTTGTAAATGATGTTTCAAGTCTCTTTGATATGTGAAACTTTTTTCACACTGAAGACATGTAAAAGGCTTCTCTCCAGTGTGAAGTCTCATGTGAGTCTTGAGGTTTCCTTTAAGTGTGAAATTCTTTCCACAGTGATGACACATGAGAGGCTTCTTTCCAATGTGAATTATTACGTGCTTCTTAAGCTGTTTTCTGTCTGTGAAATTTTGTCCACACTGATAACATTTAAAACAGTTCTCTCTTGAATGAATCCCTATGTGTTTATTAAGGGTAATTTTATGCCTGAAACTCTTTCCACACTGATCACATGTGTAAGGCTTCTCTCCAGTGTGAATTCTCATGTGAGACTTGAGATTTCCTTTTTGTGAGAAGATCTTCCCACACTGTTTGCATACGTGAGGGCTCTCTCCAGTGTGAACTCTCATGTGGGAATCAAACGATTCTTTTTTTGTAAAATTCTTTCTACACTGAGGGCATGTGTAAGGCTTCTCTCCAGTGTGAAGTCTCAAGTGAGTCTTGAGGCTTACTTTATGACCGTATGTCTTTCCACAGTAATGACACAAGAAAGGCTTCTCTCCTGTGTGCTTTCTCATGTGAGTCTTCAGGTCTTTATTGACTCGGAAGCTCCTTTCACACAGCTGGCATTTAAAAGGCTTCTCTCCAGAGTGAATTGCTATGTGCCTATTAAGACGTTTCATGTCAGGGAAACTACTTCCACACTCATGACATATAAAACGGTTCTCTCTTGAATGAACTCTTATGTGGGAATTAAGGGTTTCTTTACGTGTAAAACTCTTTCCACACTGATCACATGTGAACGGCTTCTCTCCAGTGTGAATGTGCATGTGATACCTAAAGTTAATTTCTGCTTTATAACTCTTTCCACACAGTTTGCAGGTGTAAGGCTTCTCTCCGGTATGATTTCTCATGTGGTTTTTAAGGGCTCCATTTTGAGTGAAACTCTTTCCACAATGTTGGCAGGTGAAAGGCTTCTCTCCAGTGTGAAGTCTCATGTGAACTTTAAGGTTTCCTTTTTCAGTGAATTTTTTTCCACACTGTTGGCAGGTGTAAGGCTTTTCTCCACTGTGAACTCTTCTCATGTGGACTTTAAGGTTTTTATGTTGACTAAAACTCTTTCCACACTGACAGCAGGTGAAACAACTTCCAGCTCCTGTCTTTTGAACTCTTTTTGGTGAAGAATTATTTTCAGTCTGTGAGCCACTAAAATATTTTTCTCCAGTTATCAAATCATGATCTTTCATTTCATTCAGTACTTCACTCTCCTCTTTCAGTGTCATCAGATCTACGGCAGAAAAAGATAAATACAAGTTAAGTCATGTTTAATAGCACATCGGTTGTAACTGTCAATTGCACAGACAAGATAATTGGTTAGATTCAGCTTCAGAATGCTTTGAGGATACATCGCATGACAAAGATATACATGTGGAAGCTGCTGATGTTGATGAAGATATTGACAAAATTCTTGAGAATAAGTTAGCTTCTTTGTTCCTTTGTATGCAGACAGAACTAGGTGTATCTTGAAGTGCTACAGATCACATTTTTCAAAGTCTTAATGAAATACTACGCCTGTCTAAACCATCTAAAGAAAAGGTGATTACAGATATTTTAGGCCACCACAACTGTGAAGCTGACCAATCTTTAAATCACAGAAATCAATGAAGCTGTTCACAGAACAAATCCTCTTTATGCTACCACTAATAAAGGAACTATCAACTGATCATAAACGAAAAGAATATTACAAACAAAACTTTGATGTCTTTGAACCAGTTGAGTTTGTATTCAGTAGGAAACAAATAAATCATTTGTTTATGTTCATATTCTTGAAGTTTTTAAAAGGTTTCTAGGACATAGTGAGACTTTTTCTAATCCTACCACAAAGGGCTTCTATGCATCTTGTTTTGATGGCCAGCATTTCAAAGAGCATCCTCTGCTTTGTGATGAGAATGTAGCTATTGCATTTGGTCTATATATTTTGTGACTTTGAAGTCGCCAATCCTTTGGGAACGTCATGTAAAAAGCACAAGATTACAGCAGTCTACTGGGTGATCTTGAACTGGCCCTCACAATTCAGAGCAAATTTGCACGCTATTCAACTAGCCTTGTTGGGGAAGAGTACTGACGTAAGAGAATTTGGCTATGACATGTTTTTTGAGCCATTAATGAAGGCTGTGCAGACACTTGAAAGAGAGGGTTTGTATGTAGATAATTTTGGGGAAAATATCAAAGGAACTGTCGTTACTGTCTCTGCAGACAATCTAAGGGCACATGGCCTAGCAGGATTTCAGGAAAGTTTTCGTGTTGAGAAGTTCTGTAGGTTTTGTCTCGCTTCTTTCCAGGACATACAGACCACTGATGTGAGCAAGGGACTTTTTTCCTTAAGAAGTATAGAACAACACAACAGATTTATTAAGGAGCTGAAAGCAACCCCAACTCTGACAAATGTAGAAGGTGTAAAAGCAGAATGTGTCTTACAAACTCATCTTGCTTTCTTTCACCCAGTAACTGGATTTCCTCCAGATGCATTGCACGATTTGTTGGAATTTTTCCAAGCCTCATACGCCAGTTTGGTCCTTGTGTGGAGTTATGGACAATGCGCTTTGAGGCAAAACACAGTTTCTTCAAGCGTATTGTCCATAAGGTGCACAATTTCAAAAACATATTGCAGACATTGTCCACCCATCACCAACTTATGGTTGCACATGTCATGCAGTCTCTCAGCTTTTTCAAACAATCCATTCATGTTGAAAAAGTAAAAGTTGTGAAGGTGTCCTCTCTGGAAAGAAGGGTGAAAACAGCTGTTGAGAAAGAATATGCTCACCTTAACACTGTATCTCTTGCATCAAACACTGAATTGCATGGGAACTCATACTCCAAAGGTATGATGGTGTCTGTTGGACACTGTGGCGGCTTGCCAGAATTTGCAAAGATCCACTGCATTTTGTTAGTTGACAGTGAGGCTTCTTTTGTGCTGGAGAGATTTTCTTCTTGGTATGTTGAACATGTTCGTGCCTTTAAGGTTGAAGAACTTCCATACGAAGATCTGATTGTTGCTGAGCTGAAGGATTTAAATGACTTCTACCCACTTGCAGCCTACAGTATCGGGGGAAATCTCATAGTGTCGCCTAAACGTTTTTTGTTACATTACAATTAGCATTTTTCAGATTGGGATTGCAAGCAGCATTAACATGAGTACACAGTTTAGCAAGAGAATGTTAGTCACTAAATGGTATATTTTGTTTCAGAAAACCACAATGTTGCTGCGAGTGATCGTGAATCCAGAGTGCATAAAAAAGCTGACACTCCCCAAAGTGCCATCATCAGTAGATGAGCTCAAAGAAATTCTTTGTGACAAACTGAAAATTGATCAAAACTTTGTGATCCAGTATGAGGACCCCGATTTTGGTGGTCAGCTTTGCAATTTAAGTAACAACTTCCATCTGAAAAGGTCACACTGAAGATTATCTGGGAAATGTTCAAAACTGCATCGGTAGCAGAACCCCCAAGAAATGAAAGCACAGGGTCCGAGAATGATTTTACCCTAGACACAGCAAGCATCCCATCCAATCTGTCCAGTCCATCTTCTTCCACAGTCAGGGAAGAGCGTTGGCCACGTGTTTTCCTAATCCCAAATTTCTCCTATGATGTAGAGTTCAGAGTGAGAAAAGCAAATGAAGTCTGTGAAAAACAGAACACTACCATGGATGGTACACGAGACATCAAGATAGAAATACTGGAGAAGTTGGCAGAAACAATGTACTCCTTTAAAGCTTACCCAAGTGATTCTGAAATTGAGCTGGTAGCACTTGCATTAGTTTACATACATCCATGTCTAAGGGAACTTGGCTATGACACAGGATGCAAAGGAAGGAAGATGAGCTTAAAATTTAAAATGGGGAATTACTGACAAAAATTACGCAATGCTGGATGTAGTGAGCTTGACAATAAAAGAGATGATCGTTCAAGAGTACCCCAGAAGAAACCAAGAAGATCCGAAATCAACTTCCTTCCAGACAATCTTGTTGGTTTAGATGATGCTGCATTGGAACATAAAAAAGGGAAGAGCTTGAGCTTGAAGCGAAGAAAAGGAACATGGACATGACAAAACTGAACACCAAAATGAAAACTATATTCCCTCTCAGGAGAAAATAAATAGTCAATGAGCAACCATTGGTTTCTGTCATCAAAGAAAGATGGCCTGGCCTCTTTTTGGAGGAGCAAGTAAGTTCCAATTTGTCTGTACATCATTTTGTCCTGATTGTATATAGATTTTATTGTTTACAGATTTTTTTCCTTTATTTCCTCAGGTTTGTACAGAGTTCCAAAGGATCACTTGTGTGAACCTTAAAACGGCTTTCATGACAGCTCTTAAATATAGTAACGCCCTCATCAAAATGTATCGGGCAAAGAGTAAAGACCTTGGAGAGGACATGAAAATGATCCTGGACCATTTTGATGAGCAGGTATGATTTCTATACATATGATTATTTTGAACTTAGTGGTTATATCTTTAAATCGTTATAATTAATGTGACAGTTTTGTGACAATTATTTAATCTTTTGAGAACCCAAAGATGATATATATTTTCAGGTACTCAAAAAGATTAAATAATTGTCACAAAACTGTGTAACATTAATTATAACTATTTAAAGATATAACCACTAATTTCAAAAGATTGTGGAAGTATAGAGTACATTTTTGTTGTCAGTTTTTGTAGATTATTTTGCCCTGAGCCTCCTTTATTTCTGGCCCTATGCCCATCCCTAATACATTTTCAGTGACACTCTTTTTTAAGTCTCAATAAACGATCTTTAAGGATTCATGCAGAAGTAAATCATAATTACAATTATTTATCTCCCTCTAGACAACAGACATCTTATCACACAGACATGCTACAGCTTTACGGGGACTTGTACCTCAGGGAGCACGATGCAATATCAAAGATTTGTCTGGTAAGTTTTTAGCTTTCGTTCATGTCATATTTTCATTGATCACTGTTATTTTATTAAATTTGTGGTTATATTTAATAAAGGTGCTAAACATGTGGCTTGTTTTTATCAAGTATTTGCATCAGGTTAACACATACTGTGCCTGTGGCAAGCAGTACGAGGCTTAGAGCTGTGAGAACGTCTTTTACTTTCGTTTTGTGTTTATTTATAATTCAAGTTTTGAACATTGGCCGGTTCCTGCCTCCTCCTTTCTGGGGTTCAGCTCCAATGCAACACAGTTAAAGGATCAGGGTAGGAGAAGTCAGAAACCGGTGAACGTTCAAACGTAACTTTAATCATATAAAATAAACACAAAATAAAATTGAAACTGCAGCCCCTTACGGACGACAGCAAGAGACACGTAATTAAAACATAACATAAATAGTCCAGGCCTGGTCTACACTCGTCTTGCACTGTTGTCGCTCCTCCTTTTATTCATCCGGACCTCGGATGAGCTTGTTTCCATGGCTCTTATCCTTGTCCTGCTTGTCACAGTGCCATGTTTTGTTTGCAAGAGTTTGAGCTTTGATTTTTTTTTTATATTTGTACATATGCACAACCATTTTTCACGAAATGTATATAATTCTTAGGACACTGATATGAAGGAGTCCTACACAAGAGGAGTGAAACTGTGCATCCTTGAAGTCATGGAGGACGATATCTCACAGACAACAAAGACATGTCTAAACTTCGGCATCATTCTGGAAGAAAATGTGGTCATGGAGGACCTACCTGACTTTCCTACTGCTTTCATGGTACTCTTTGGACTTCTTTATGCGCTGAACATTGAGTATTCAAAAGGACAAAAATACACATTTGAGGCAATGCAGAACATCTTTGTTGGATTGGGAGAAAAGTGCACCAACAGAGTTCAGTCCCTGAAGAATAAGCTACTTACTGTATAGGGAGTTTAAGATGCTTTTAGTGTTGGTGGGTACCTTTGGCATAATGATGGTGTTTGTTAGGATGTTCCTGTATATTGTGTAATGGTGAAATTTGAATTTAAGGCTTAGCCTTGAATTCTCTAAAAGTAAAATGCGTATGTTTACATTTGCTACTGTTTAGCCACATTTCATATTCAGTGTTAGTGCTTTGTAATACTGTTTTAACAGCAGTGTTTAGTTTTACTTGCAGTATTTCAATTTTCATTGTTGAATCGCTTTGGCTTAAATATTTTGAATTGGAATACTGGGTTGAATTCTCTAAAAAGCCAAATGCTTATTCGTTTACTTGATATTTGTTGATTCAGTTGATATTTAAATGTTTTATGTTTAGGTGCGCCATTGCTTTTTAGATGGATGATCTTTTAAATTTGGAAAGTTAGTGTTCCTCATGTGCATTGGTAGTGTTTTGTAAAATGTTTTACTGTGTTGCAGTATTGCAGTATGTTACGCTCCACGCGCGTTTCGTGTTTTGTTTATACTGATGTGTACTTTGCACGTGTTGGTTGTTGTGTTCATTGTCTTCTCTTTGTCTCTCGCTCTTTCTCTCTGCTCGCAGGTTGCTGTGATTGGCCGAGTGGGACGTCAATCATCATTAAGGCGGTGCTTGCGAGCAATCGGAGGTGGTCCAGCTGGTTAAAAGGGTGGCGTGTTCATTCATACGGTCTCTTTGTAGCGGATTGAGTTCGCTGTGATGAACTGAGCTCTTTGTAGCGAAATTATTTTTTCTGTGGTGAACTGAGCTCTTGTGTAGCGAAATGAGTTTGTCTGTAGTGAACTGAGATCTGGTACACACGGCCCGCATGGTGTGCTATGTACTTCGTCTTTATACTTGTTACTTTCTAGTATGTTTTGTGTTTCTTTTCATTTGCTTAGAGGTATCGGCTAACCACTGATATTTTGGGAAGAGAACGCAGCTAGTATATCGCGATATACATTGCACCTGTAGCAGATGTTTGTTTAGACACACCAGGTAAGAAATGAGCGCCATCCCTTGTATTTTTGTTTTGTTAGGTAGTTTAGTTAAGGTGCCGGATGCACTGAAGATTTCGGTTTATTTTCTACATTTTACTTTGGTTAGGTTTAGAATAAGGATTGTTTTTGTTATATTCTGTTCTTTCCTTTGGCGCCGCTTTGTTCTTTTCCCATTTATTGTTTGTTTGTTTATATTTCTTGTACATAGCGCACTTAACTTACTGTTGTTTAAACTGGGTTCAGTGGCTTCGGCTTTTTGTCAATAAAGCCCAGTTTATTTTTCCTTCAAGAAGAGTCTGTCATGTGTTCCTCCACCACACTCCATCTTCAGCAGTACGTTAATATATAAATGTTATGGTACACACCCTAGACTTTTATTTAAAGTTCGTAACACAGTATTTCAATTTGCAGTGTTGCAAATTACACTTACAATTACACTTTTATTTGCCTCCAACAAGAATAAATGTTTTGTTAACATTGACTCACTGTTTTCAGTTTTTGACTTGGACAATGTTAATGTAGTTTCCAGTCGTAACATATTATTACTTAGTACCAATTTCCAATAGGATTTTTTTGCTCACTCAACTTTCTACAGACCAAAAATGTTGAATTGGATCAACTTAAAAAGGTTTGTTAAAAAATAGTTTCACCTCTCCACAAAACTAACAATCTTTAGTTAACCCAATTAAATATTTTTTGTATGACTGACAACTTGATTTCAGTCAGTATAACTGTTATTTACAAAAGTTGAGAGAACAAAAAAAAGCTGAAGGAAATTAGTACTAAGATTTTTGTTGTTGTACTGGCTTAATTTTTTTTACAGTGCTGTTGATTCTTGCGGAACATCAAACGTGCTGCATAACACACGGGAATGAACCTCATTGGTTCTTGCACGTCAAGCGGAAATGCTTGAGCTTCCGTTTTCCACAACTTATGTGTGAGATGAATGTTTATGACTTGATTCAATCTGTTCAACTTGTAAATCTATTGTGTCTCTTCAGAAAACTAGAGGTGACCCTCTCCTGACTAAACTCAGCCTTTGGTCATGACAACCCCCAGTTGGCCCGCTTTGGACCAAGGTATTCGGAGGGTCAAAAACCATGGGCGTTGGCCCGATCAAACCCCGAAAGTGACAGTGGAAATGTGACTGGCCCTGGCACACACTAGCACGCTCGCTTTTGGCCCGACAGTAGAAACACGGCTATTGGGGCTGTAGGGCTAAGTAGATCTAGGTATAATCTGCATAGCTGTGGTAAGGAATTTGATTATTAGTAGGGGTGTGACGAGACACTTATCTCACTAGGCGAGACAAGTCACGAGATTGGGTTCACGAGAAAGAGACAAGATTTTTGCTAAATTTTTTATAGAAATCATCAATGGCAAAATTCATGACTGGAAAAATAGTCTGCAGGTGCATTTTGAAATGTTTTAACTAATAATCTTATAATGAATTTCATTTTAGCTCTACTTTGAGTATGAATTATCAAATATTTCCAACAATTTAACATAATAAATACAGTATAAATAACAAAAATAAGTTTTTCTTAGTCTTAAGTACAAACAATAAGTGCAAGTCCAACCATAATCAAAGTACTCTCAATATTTAAATTGCAAACACAAGCCAGAGCCACAACTACACAGTCCAGAGATAGGTATGATATTGAGAGACAGCTATTGTATGTAGCCTAATTTGCGCTCATCAGGGAGTTTGCGTTTTACTTCACTTAAAAGTTTGCAATCGCACCTACTATGTAAAGGGAGCGGCAGGTCTGAGCGTGCATTCTACAAGATAATACATTTATCAGACGCTAAGGCTCTTTTGCACAAAGAATCCTCCGCCATGGTCTTGTCAATCATCTCGCCTTGTTCTCGTCACGTGATCAGTGAACTATGAGCGACTCTGCAACTCATGCTGGATGAGCAGAGCAGACGTTTACAAAAGTTTACAATGGTTTTTATTTTTATGAAAACTGCAAAACTGCAGTGGAGGCGGTGCCACGGTGAGCACAGTAATGTAGTGTGAATTAGGGCTGCTCGATTATGGAAAAAAATCATAATCAATTATTTTGGTCAGTAGTGAAATCACGATTATTATGACTTTGGGAACGTGTTGCATTTATTAAAAAAGACACCTTTCAACCATTCTTAAATCGAAATTTGAACATTTATTGTACTTTTTGGAACTATTAAAATAAATAATATAACAGATAATAACTTAAGTATTTTAATAATTCCTGCAGGTCTACCACTTATAATGCGGGAAATTCCCCCGCAAACATTGATTCACGTTTGCAAGTAGATTGTATGAGTAGCCTAAATGTTTGAGGAACATGGCGGTTCCAGGTGCACAGGGTTTGAGTTCACTCACGCGTCGTCACGGAGTAAAAGTGGCGTCTACAGTGAGTGTTGAGAGTTGTTGTTTGGCTGTGGGGGAAGTTGTGGGTCATGAGAATATAATGTCTGCCTCTAGGATGAACAGTGCTATTGTTATCTTTGTTAATACGATAGAAAAAGCAAACGAAGTAGTTCAGAGGGGAATTATTATCGACGGTGTTCTCACGCCCGTTTTGCCACTTTCATTAGCGTCTAAAAGAGTCACACTGTCGAATGTCCCACCGTTTATAAGTGATGTTGTTTTAACACAAGCATTATCTCGCTACAGAAAATTGGTCTCCGCGATTAAAAAAATTCCAATTGGTCGCGTTTCTCCTTTACTGAAACATGTTGTGTCTTTTAGACGTTACGTTTACGACGCTGATCTAGACTCTGCGCTGAATTTCCGAGTGGATGATTTTGATTATGTGGTTTTCATCACCACGGATAAGATCAAATGCGTCGGCTGTGAGTCAAGCGATACAAGAGTTTTAGAAGTTGTTATGGGGGATGTTCGGGAGGTTGACGGTAGGCCTAATGAAATTGTTTCAGAACAAACTGTGTTTAAAGTGCCATTAAAAAGGAAGACGACAGATAAAGTTCAGGATTATGGACAACAAAAGAAAATAGATCTTGAAGATGTTAATGATCAGGTTGATTCAGAGAGTGACAGTGAGTCATCTGACTCGAGTGTTACTTTGTCACAAAGTGAGTTTTCCAGCCGCAACTACGATGTAGGTGACATTAAACAGTTCCTTCAGTCAACAAAGAATAAGAGGGGGGTTTTAGTCAATGAGTACTTCCCAGATGTAGGACAGTTTGTGGAAAAAGCAAAGAATTGTATGACTGAAAGCTGTTTTTCAAACAAGGAGGTGTATCGTTTAAAGAAAATTGTGCGGAAACTCAACATGAATTTAAATGATGGCAGTGAGAAAGTTTAAATCTATGATTATGAATCATAGTTTTATTTTATTTTTTGTTTTTAAGCATGATTGAAGTGTGTATTGCATCATTGAATGTGAATGGTGCTAGAAATGGCAAAAAAAATAGCTGAGTTGTTTGAAGTTATTAAACAGAAAAAGATTGATGTTATTTTTATCCAAGAGACACACAGTGATGTTAAAAATGCTTCTGATTGGATGCAGGAGTGGGATGGCATTTCTGTCCTTAGTCATAATACCACACTTAGCGGTGGTGTGGGTATTTTATTCACTAAGAGTTTCAGTCCAGTCTCTTATCAAGTTGATGAGATTGTGAAAGGAAGCTATTTTTGAAAAATATGCCTTTGTTTTTGTTTGTGTTTATGCTCCAACGTCAGCAATAGAAAGATTGGTGTTTTTTGATGCACTTAGTTCAACTTTACAAACATGCAGTACTGAAGATTATCTATTTTTAGGAGGAGATTTTAATTGTACTGAAAAAAATATTGACAGAAATCACATTGAGCCCCATATGCCTTCACGTGAACGTCTCACTAAGATGATAAATGTGAATGATTTATGTGATGTTTGGAGGCATTTTCATGACGGTCAGAGACAGTATGGGCTCATGCTCGTGACAATGTTATATCTCTTGCTAGATTAGATAGTTTTTATGTTTTCAAACATCAGTTGGGTATTTTTAAAAGGTGTGTCATTTCACCGGTCAGTTTTTCTGATCATCATATGGTATTGGGTTTTTTCTTCTTAAATCAAATTAAACCACACAGTGCATATTGGCACTTCAATACTAATTTATTGTGTAGTAAGGATTTTAAGGATGTATTTAAAGTATTTTGGGAAGAGTTTAAAAAGACACAAGATTAATATAAAGACCTACATGGTGGGATTTTGGAAAGGTCCAAATAAAACAGTTTTGCCAACAGTACACTCGAAATGTCACCAAAGAGTTAAATAGTTCTATGAAAGCCTTGGAGGCAGAAATAATTAAATAACAGAGTTTAGCTGATTCAACAAGTAATCAAAGTTATACAGAAATTATCTCAAACAAAAAAACACAGTTAGCTGACCTTCTGGGGGTGAAAACACAAGGAGCTCTGGTTCGTTCTCGTTTTTTAAGTATTGAACAGATGGATGTACCATCGAAATATTTTTTTAGCATTGAAAAGAAAAATGGGCAAAAATGTTTTTTGCATTCTTTACGCTCTGAGGCAGGAGTGATTTTATCTAGTCATGCAGCAATACGAACAAGAGCTTGTGGGTTTTATGAAAACTTGTACAAGAATGAGTTGGGAACGGGATGGGATACTGAAAGTGTTTTTTTTAAAGGATTGACTCAAGTGTCAGACAGTGCCAATGCGGAGATCTCAGGAGCTTTAAGCCCGGGTGAGTTGCATAGGGCCCTTCAAGGCATGAATTCTGGGAAAGTGCCAGGAATTGACGGCCTTCCTGTTGAATTTTATAAAAAAAATTGGACGGAGGTAGGGGAGGACCTTTTGCGGGTGCTTAATAACAGTTTGGGCTCAGGTAAGTTGCCTTTGAGTAGCCGTAGAGTGGTCATCAGGTGGTACATTCAGATCAGACCTATTGTGTCCCTGATAGGTCAATTTGACAATATTACCCTTATTAGGGATATTTTTGATGTCTCCAAGTTGCTCAACATTAATATTGGACTTATTTCATTAGATCAAGAAAAGGCGTTTGATAGGGTCGAACACCCTTATTTGTGGAGAACGTTAAAAGCTTTTGGTTTCTGTCAGGATTTTATTGATAAAGTGAAAGTGCTCTATGGTGATGTTGAGAGTGTGCTTAAGATAAACGGTGGCTTATGCACTCCTTTTCAGTTCTGTAGGGGTATTAGACAGGGCTGTTCTTTGTCTGGAATGTTATATGCACTTGCTATAGAACCTATGTTGCAACAATTAAGAGAACATATTTGTGGTTTGAATCTACCTATTTGTAAAAACAGCATTTCTTTGTCTGCTTATGCTGATGATGTGGTAATTTTAATTAACGGACAAAATGATGTACAGGTTTTAATGAAAGTTTTAGAAGATTTTAGAGTTTTGTCATCAGCAAAAATTAATTGGAACAAGAGTGAAGCACTCTTAATTGGAAATTGGCCAAAAGGGAAACCAAGTCTTCATGATAGTCTATCCTGGGGAACGGCAGGTTTTAAGTATTTAGGAGTGTATTTGGGAGATGAAATGTCCGTTCAGAAAAATTGGGAAGGGGTTGTTGATAAGGTGAAAGGCAGGCTTGACAAATGGAAATGGTTAATACCAAAGTCGTCTTATAAAGGGAGGACATTAATTGTGAATAATTTAGTAGCTTCTTGCCTTTGGCATAGGCTAGCATGCTTGGATCCTCCCGCACAACTTTTAACAAAAATTCAAGGAATTTTGGTTGATTTTTTTTGGGATAAATTACACTGGGTCCCTCAGAGTGTGTTGCATTTACCTAAAGAGGAGGGTGGCCATGGTTTGATACATTTGAAAAGTAGAATAGCAGCTTTTCGTTTGCAATTTTTACAGAGATTTTTGTATGAATCATCAGTAAATGGCTGGCGAGCTGTTATATGCACCATTTTACACAGAACTGAAGGACTGGGGTTGGACAAATCTTTGGTTCTGATGGACCCCTTTAAGGCGAGACACTACAGGTGAATAGGGTAATATTTTTAACTAGCAGATATCACCATGAAACTTTCCCAGTTGATTGCCTACATTAAGATGAGAAAAAAATGTATTACAAGTTTTCTGTAATTTAATGTTTAAATATGCAAATTAGGCATTATCTAATTAAAGGGCACCTATTATGGAATTTTGAAATTTACCTTTCATGTAGTGTGTAACATAGATCTAAGTGAACAAAAACATCCTGCAAAGTTTGAAATATGAAAGTGCACCGTATATAAAGTTATTGTCTTTCAAAAGTAAGAGTCGACTCTGAGTCATTTTTATGAATCGTTAGAAGACCGAAGCTTTTTCTCTGACTAGATGACGTCAACTTGTCAAGTTATTTGAATACAATACGCCCACTTATTGCGCTCCAAGGCTCATGGCGACGAGACGCTGTGTTCTGAAGTGCGGCTCAAAAGACACCTTTTTCCATCTGCCCAAGGAGGAGCATTTGAAGACTAAGTGGCTACAATTCATATATACAACTATACCACAGAAGTATAGTCCGAGCCTTGTGCTTTGTTCGCGCCATTTTGAAGACGATTGCTTTACCAACTTAAATGCAATCAAACTTGGATTCGCGAGCCGGATGATATTGAAGGAAGGTTCAGTTCCAAGTGTATTTGCATCAGCTTCCTCCTCCGTATCACAACCTGTAAGTGTTATTAATAATTGTTGCTTTTATGTTTTATGTAGCATGCTTAATAATTATTTTGTTTGTTGTGTAAGGACCGTTTAGCTTCTAGGTCTTCAATGACAATTGTATTGAGATATGTGAAGCGTTTGTCGTTTTTTTCGGAGTTGTCTTAAAGAATAGAGTAATACCTCGTAGTAACGTAACTGCATTTTTTTTTGTAAAAACTTTGTTTATGCATCGGGCTAACGCAAACAAAGACTGATTGTGCTTTTACAATATGAACTCTGGGCTATATGCTCGCTAACATTAAATTCTTTATCTTATTTTTTGTTTTTTTACTACAAACTAAAGCAGTGGACTATAATCATTATTATAACAAAATTGAATTGATAAAAGCATCATTGTACTCCGTGTTAAAAATAAGTATTATCTCTGTAAACACTGCTGGGTCATCTGACCAATCGCAGATTAGCGTCGCGCAAAGGAGGGGTTTGAAAAACGAGTCGTTGAACGAATCATTTGGGAGTCGGTGAGCAAATCAGGTAAAAATAAATGCATTTTATACGACAACAAAAGTGTTTTTTGTCATTGCATGCATGTAAAACTGTTGTTGGGGACTCCCAAAACAACATTAGGAACATTTTAAATGTCATAATAGGTGCCCTTTAAATATGCGCTAATTTGCCTATATTTTAAAAAACGAAATCTCAGAATTGGATAAAGCCAGGTTAAAAATTATTTTTTCATTGTGTTCACATATTAGATGGGAAAAAAAATTACAGAGGGATTTATGGATATCTACTTTTGTTATCCTGTAAATCAGAATATACTGTCAATAGCCTTAAAAAATTTATTTTCGCCATGTTTTTTGGAATAAAATGTTATATAAATCAGGCTAGGAATAATATATTTACAAATCCCTCTGTAATTGTCTTCATAATATAACTAGGTACAAGACTGGAAAGTTTGGTGTGTATAGGTGCTACTGAAGAGGAGATTTCGGACTTGGGGTATGAGAGAAAAGTCATTTTGAGAAAAAGGCATTTAAAGATTTGTAATGTAAAAAATCATACTTTTTTAGTGGAAACAACTATTTACTGACACAATATCTTATCAAATCATTAGCAACAACAATACAAACCACCTAAAACACATCAAAACTTATAAACACAGCATTTATGGCCTTCAACTGAGCAGAAAAACAGTCAAAAACACATCTAAATGTCAGAGCGCGTCACGTGATGCATCTGAACGAATCAGGTTGTCAGAAATTGACATCAGCCAATGAGATTTCGCTTTTAGGGTTAAATGCCCATTTTACTTTCACGATTGGTTACTGATTAAAAGGAAATTACCATATTTGGATCCGACAGCATTGTACAGAAGAGAGAGCTTTCCAGACATGTGCGTGATTAAAGGAAGAACACAGAGATCGCGGAGCAGCGCGTTGATTTAGAACGCCAACTTTTGTTGAATTTCAGAGAAATCTACAGACGCAAATAGACAAAGTGTAGTAAAATAAAGACCTAAATGTGTATTTTGGACTTTTTTTCACCACAAGTCTGAAAGAAGACATGTTATTGAAGACAAATAGCCCAAAATCTCAAAATTGACCAGTGAAAAAAAAAAACGATGTTTTTGCCTGCCGTGTCTCGCCTTAAAGTGAATGGACTGCCAGTTTTTTATCGAAATCTCTTTAAGGTTTAGAGTCTTTTTGAATCACAGAGAAATGAGACCACACTTTCCCTGCATTGGCTTCTGGAGGAGCCGCTAATAAACTGAGCTCGTTTTGACTTATCAAATGAGAGTAGCTCCTTTCATGGACTTAATGTACTTTTGCAGAAATCACAGATCTTCACGTTTGGACGTTTAATTCATGTAGCTGGACTGGACTTTGAAAGAATGGAAGAGGTGGCTTTTTGTCTAAAGGTCAAGTCTTTGCGGAATGTTGAACAGATGCTAAAGAACTGCAAATCTTTGATCAGTAATCAAGAAAAAGATTTACTGATGGAGTCATGGAGGAGTAAACACTTCCAGTACAGAAGACTCTTTTCCTGTTTTTACCATGTTGCCTAAATTGGATGATTGTAGTGGGCCTTTTTTAGATGCTGAAAGACTATTGTGTTTGGACTTGTGTACAGCAACTGGCAAAGCTTTTTATAAAATATCTGTAAAAGTTTTTAATAAAAAGGTACGAAGTGATAAAGTTGACACACCTTGGCGCAGAGTATTGGGTGTTGAAGAGATTGTGAAACCTGAGTGGAGTTCACTGTATAAGCCCCCGTTATCTAAAAGGGCAGGGGATATACAGTGGAGGCTTAAACCGACTGAAACTTTAATTTTTGATTTTGAAAATGTTTTTTTTCTTTTAGTGAATTGTTTTCCATGAGGATTTTTATTTTTGGTTTTAAATTTGTTCGAAGTAGAATGTTTACTTGTCAGCTTTTGAATTTTGTTTTAGGTCAGGCAAAGCTGGCCATTTACATGAGCAGAAAAAATATGGTTGAAAGATTGTCGGGTGAAGATGTAATACTGTTTTTAAATTGAATTAAATCACGAATATTGATAGATTTTTGTTTTTATAAGTCTACAAATGATCTATTAACGTTTGAAACGAAATGGTGTGGTAATGGTGCGTTGTGCTCTGTTGTTGAAGATGATTTTTTTTTCATTGTAATCTATTTATTTTTTTATATTTAAGGATTTATTTTTTCTGTGGTATTTATATGATAAAAGGTAATTTTTGTAAGTTGTTGAAACAAGTGTTTAATGAAGAGTGATTTATTGGAATAAAAGTCACTTTTAAAATTCAATTCTCTCTCTCTCTCTCTCTCTCTATTCAGAACACAAGACAAAATAGAAGTGTTCTTGCAGAACAGAACATGGCAAAATAATCATTTTTACTCGATTGTACCATTTTGGAAATCGATATATGTACAAAATCAAAATTAAATGAATTGCACAGCCCTAGTGTGAATGTAGCTAATTTCACCCACACACTCCGTCATGGCGATGTCGCGAGACAGCTTTTCACTCACATTTTAGTCTCGCAAGATCTCGTCACACCCCTAGTTATTAGTGAATGAGCGGATGAGCGAGTGATTTAAGACATTAAAGTTGTGTTTACAAGACATGTTTGAGAATACATGTTTTTGTTAGATACTTTTGCATAATTAAATTAATTGATAAAACTGTATAATTGTATGAGTACTATGAATTTAGGCATACTACTCAGCTCATACTGTATGGAAGTATGCATATTCAAACACAGGGATTGTGTTTACTTCAGAAGTAGATATTGGGTTAATGTTACACAAAATAATTTTGTTTAGACCAGTGTCTCAACTCTCCCAGAATGTTTTAGATGCCTTCCTATTCAACACAATAAGAAGCTGAAGAGTTGAGAAACACTGGTTTATACTACTTCTGTATTAACTTTCCTAATTTAATGCATGACAAAATAAAGAATGGCAAACTTATAAGTAGGATCTTCTCAGGTGCACTTGAAGTCATCATTAATATTTGGCTGGTCAACATTTCTGTCCACATAAGGCGACCTGCCACATGTCAAGCTTTAATTAAGACACACATGACACGTTCCAAAAATACCATTAATTTCTGAGGAGGTTGACATTTGAATCTGGATGAAGGAATTCTTCATAAGAAATTACTGAGTTTAGCTCAGAGAATGAAACTAACCTGTTTGTTCCTCAGTATCTTCTTTTTTGACTGTGAATACTTCAATCTTCATATCTTCACTCTCCTCTTTAATAAACGCCATCTTTATAATAGTGTCACGTGGATCTCAGCTGCTTCACCAGTTTTTCTCTGTGTTTGGGCTCTCTGTCCTGTTTAAGATGAGAATAATTAACAAGACAGAAATACAAATCCAAACTACATCACTGGGAGAGATTTAATTACTTTCAAATTTCATGACTTTAATGCCCTTAAATGGACTAAATCTTGCATCACAATAAGTGTATTGTGATTGTCAAAACAATTTAGGAACTAAACAGAATTTTATCAGGTTTAGTGACAACATGTTACAATGTTTACACGGTCAAATTTATGGTTAGCTAGGTTTTTTATTATTATAGCTTGACACAAATTTCACGATTTCAATTCAATTAAATTCTTGTGATTTGATTCAATATTGACTCATACACAAGATAATTTTTCAAAAAAAAAAAAAAAAACCTCACCTTATGCTGTAAACATACAGACAGCTCTATCAGTCGGTGATATTATGTTAAAGATAACTCAAATATAAAAATGAATATAATGCATTTTTTTAATAATAAATGTATTTAATGATACAAGTAAAAATATAATGAATATGTAATATAGTACACATATTTAGCAAAATACTCTCTATAGCTCTTTTTTCTGTCCAACTAATGTGCTATATTATGGTCATTAAAGGGCTTTCCAGACGTAAATGTTATGTGTCAATTGTCCTCCAGCTGTTTCATTGAACTCTTTCCACGGTTGAAAAACACTGATTGATCGATATTATGTATGAGGAATATACATTTCGGTAAGTTGTTCTGTATCTTTCAACATTGTTCATTCGTGTTTATTTACTATTATTAACTATCGTCTTTGTTTATCCCGAGGTTTTCCCGCAGCCTGCCGGATCCAGATCTGACGAAGGACCTTTGCCTGGACCCGATGACAACGCAGTGCTGAAGTGCCAACTAGCCTCTCCCTATGTCAAATTAAATAATTAAATTAAAAACCATCCTTGCAGTGCAGAGGTGACACAGAAGCGGCATCAGAACTGGCATTACTATATTTACACTTAATTTGCAATTGCATTTGATATTCAATATTTAAATATGAAATTATTTATAATTTTAACATTTTAATTAAAGGGTACTTTAAATATGCAACTAAATCCACCAGTAGGTGGCAGTAAGTCACTGTCTTAATAAGCGAGTTGTTGGAGTTTTATTCAACTTATTTGTTAAAACGGCCGATTCATTCATTGAATCAAATGATTCGTTAAAAACGCGGATTTCCGTTTTTAAAAAAGAATCGCTGTCTGTTGGACTAGTTTCATTATGAAATTCTCGTCGGCGAAATAAAGGGGGAAACAAACAATATTGACAATATAAAAAGTAACACACAATGTTAACTTTATTGTTAATTTACCTAAAATAAATAGCACATTTGCAATTGTGCACAGGAAAACGGCACTCTTGCTCGTGATATTATAATATAACAACATAATATGATATAAAAAGACAAAAACTCATTTGGGGACATACCTATAACTGCACTGACACATCACGCAGTGAAAGCAAGCATGAGAGACAAACGCCATGTCAGCTCAAACTCGCGGTGCCTCGTACGTAGTTAAAACAATGATTACAATATCATCATAGTTCATAGACAATCCTAAGCACAAAGAATGAACTTACTATTGAACTGACATTTACTCGTTCTCTTATCCTCTCCTCTCTCGCGTGCAGGAGACAGACGCAGGCTAATACGCTGCCGTAAATGACGCGAATTGTCACGTGAACAAGCAAATCCACAAAGATAGAATAATAAAAATAATACGTGTACACGCTAATTAGATAGTTTTCATTTGGAAAGCATTTAGATACGTCGTCAAAGTGTCATCTAAAATTTAAGACCTTTCATAGGTAAAAATAAGACTTTAAGACTGTTTAAGGCCTTAAATTTTAAATATCGAATTTAAGACCTTTTAATACTTTTTAAGGATCCGCGGGGACCCTGTAATATAATGCTGCAGAAGCTACTGAGCCTCTTTTACTCCTTAATTTATTATTTACTTGAATATATTTTTAATTTATTTATTTATATTTGTCTCATGCTATGGTGCTGGTCTGTTGTCTGATTAAGACATTTCGTATTTTGTAGGGATTGGCATTTCAATAATAATATTCGACGATTGCTGGGAATTATTTGATTATTGGCCTATTCAAATGCTAACCGGCACAACAGCGTTCGCTCAAATTCCCCTCCAACATTACATTTCTCAGTAGGGCCGTTGTAGCCATTAAAGAAAATGTATTTGGTTTCATATTTATAGTGATGCACCGAAACAATCCGACACCCGTCTCAATGGTGACACCTAGTGGTCACTTGCAGGCGTTGATCTGAAACAACCTTGACAACGAGCCATTAAAAAATGTTTTTTTTATTTTTATTATTGTATTTTCCTAATATGTGAAGCTTGTAACCTGTAGGCTCCTCACTGTGCATAATGTTATTTTTATTTATCTATATCAATCTTAATCTATCTATGTATCTATCTATTAATCTGTCTATATATATAGCCTATTTATATGCATCTATTAATGTGTCACTACATACCCTGTCTGTCTCTAGCCTATCAGTCAATGTGTACATTTAAATGTAAGCCTAAATATGACCAAACAAATCGCACTATAAATGTCACTATATCACCAAAAATCCGCTCTCTCAAAATCAAACTCCTCTCTCAAAAACCCACGGTCAAGATGCGTTGACTTCATTTTTATAGATGTACGATTGTGTGGTCTGTTCCCGATCAAACGTTGGTTCGGAGGACCATGTCACCTGTCGAAACACCTGTGAAACACTCCGAAGCTTCATTTAGCCGTAGTCACGTGACATGGGTGTTTTGAATCACGCTTCGGATCAGTGTTTCGAAACATCTGCGCTTCGGGATCTCGAAAAGCTTCGGAACGTCAGTTTCGCGTCAGCCATACCTACATGCTGCCACTCAGTTTTGTTGATGGAGACAACAAAAACCGAAGGACTTAATTGAGCCCAGAATACATGCCAGGGCTGGAAATGATCGCGTCGAGGTTGGGGCTGCCGCATCAAAACACGCTCGCGAATATGAAAAAGACAATTGAGAGAGTAACTTAATGTAGCAATAACAACGGATAGTTAGACATCTAAAAACAAAGTCTTACATCTTAACGAGCGTAAAAGTGTACTGGACTTAAATGGAACAAGTACCTAGAAGATTCCTTATACTTATTTCTCTCATAATTACTTGCCAGTGCCTGAATTCGTGTTTAATGATTCACGATATGGAACGAAATGAGATGCACCTTTACTGAAACTTATACAAACACACAATAATAACGTTCCTTAATGTTAGATAAAGCACTACAACATTACTTTCAATAATTATTAATGATTGCACACTGCTATAGAACATTTTGCATTGATTTAAACACTGTAAATGCTTAAAACACAAACCTTTTTTCAGTTGACTCACAACAGACGCAGGAGCGCGGCGCCGCCTTATGACGTCACACCACCTGACCAAAATAAAAGTCCAGTTAACACACTGCTCTGTCTTCAATCACAAAGTTCACAGACATTTACATATACAGTACCAATATTAAGAACTATCAATATTGTAACCTGTAATTATCAGAAATGGATAGGCCTAAAAAAATAATAATTAAGTAATGATAATAAACATATTTCCAATTCATTGTATTGTGCGTAATGGTGCCTATAGATAGCATTCAAATAAAGTTTGTCATCAATAAATGTTAAAAGAATATGCCTTATAGGCTAAAACATTTTTATCCATCACATCCAACAGTCTTTTAAATCAATTCACAAAACGTTTATTTTTTTTATTTTAATTTTTTATATCTTTTTATTTATTTATTTTTATTAGGCTATTATTATTGTTGGTTAGATTTATTATTCATTGTTATGTAGGCTAAAGTAGTTATGTGTTAAAGTTCATATTTTGTAAATACTGTACATGCCTGATCATGGATACAGTTGTGACTTTATGACTGTATTTCTGTAGACTTTCACCAGTAGCCTATAAATGAGCCTCTAGCTGTGTCCGAAACCGCTCACTCGTTCACTCATTCACTAATCCCTATATAGTGTATGGCATTTGAGCACACTATATCTCCAAGGAGTGAACGAAATGAATTGAGTGAATTCAGACGCTGACGTTTACACTGTGCGTCGGAGAGCTGCAGCTGTCGCAGAAAAGGCTTCGTCACACGTAGTGATAAAACTCCTTTTATCTTACGTTACTTACTTTATAAAGTAATATTAACAACAATAACAATCAAAATGACTTTATTTTGTAATTATATATACCTCTGTGCCTGCTCTGTAGTTTCATCGATGTAAATTGTTAGAAATTCTCACGCTCACAGATGACGTGGTCGTTGAGCGCCCTCAGGTGACCGTTATGATTACATTCGACTGAATACGCACCTATGATTGACGGATCATTTTTAAATCATCCAAGTCAAGTCAAGTCATCTTCATTTATATAGCGCTTTAACAATGTAGATTGTTTCAAAGCTGCTTTACAGAGATAAACATATAATTTAAGGTAACAGATTGTTTTGGCTTTATATGGGTTCTTGAATAAAGCTATTTTCCAGCTAAATTTAGTTTTGATTGATTCACTTCCGTCGAAAGGATAATTTGTTATTAAATTAGGGCCCGCTAAGACGACACCGTTCTCTCTAAACAGACTTTAAACGCGTTCTTGTGATAAACAATGGCGCTCACGTGCGCATCAAGAATTAATTCTATAGTTTATGTGCGTTTGAATATATGTGCGCATGTTTGTAATTCTAAAAAACTATTTGTCCTGCCTATAAATTGATACAGCATTTTATTTTATTTTATCACTACGGGGGAGATACGCGAATTTTCCGCGAACTATAGCATGAAATAAATGTTAAAGCAGAAATAAGAAAGCTGTAAAGTAATCTCTGGTTTAAACTTGCTCGCTCCCGCACTTTTATGCACGCTCACGGTACGTTCACACGGGGCTTCAGCGTCAACGCTTGACGGAAGGCGTGGCTGAAGTTTGGCAGACGCCATGGTCATAGCAGCGTCAGCCAATTAAATTAGACAGGAATGACAGGATGAACGTGAAGAACGTGATTGGCTGCCGCCTGGCTACTGTATTTGCATAGAGCGATCCTGATTGGCTGACGCTTCCGTCTGCGGCGCTTCACTGGCGTTGCTCGCGGCAGAAGTTGAAAAATTCTCAACTTCTGCCGCGAGCAACGCCAGTGAAGCGCCGCCGACGGATCCACAATCCTTTTCGGCAACGCTTGACGTCACCCATTCAAAGTCAATGGGAAGCGTTGACGCTGACGCCCCGTGTGAACGTACCGTCAGTCCTCTCCGCATTGGATTGTGGGAAATAGTGCAATAGTACATCGAATGTACACTTGAATTCAGAGAGGATTGTGGGTAAAAGTAGTGAATGAATGTAGGGAATGATGTCGTTCACTCAAATTTGGACACCACTACAAAATGGCAGATACCCTTTATAGTGCACTATATAGTGGATAGGGAGCGGTTTCAGACACAGCCTCTGTTTTCATTTGTAGCCCCTCATGCCCATGACAGCATTCGAATAAAGTTCTAATCATTGGTTATTATTAAAGGTGCTGTATGTAGGTTTTATTCTAAAACAAATCCCTTTTTAATTGCCTGTGTGTGAAGGGGTTGTAATCTCACATTAAAATGATCCACTTTGCGGGTTTTGCTATTACCTCTGAAAGCAAGTATTCTTATTTTTATGTGAATGTGCCGGGTCGGATTTACCGCGAAATCCAGTGACGTCACCTGCATGCGCGCTCCCGAGCCTCTCGCCTCGTCTACTGACTTTGCACTCAACAGCGACGACACTGAAACTTATGACTTGCAACTTATGACATGTCTGATAATAACACAAAGAAACGACCTGCTCCCAGCACAACACAGACTCCAACACAAACCCCACTTGTTAAAAAATATATATATATCTGATGAAGCTCGTAAGACCAAACGTGAATCGGACCAACTTCGGACAAAAACACGGATCAACATCGGCAGGGCATTTAAATCATGGAGAAACCTCTGCTTTGTTTTGGGTCTAAAAACAGACCCGGAGTTGGCTTTTATTCTATTAGACAGGTAAGCTAACATTACTACAAAGCATGTAAAATATATTTTGACTTTGTGCTTTAGTTTTTTTCCCAGTTGATAGCTGAAAGCTATCATAACAGTACAAACACAGCAAGCCAGGGCCCAACTACATCAACCCCTATAGTACTAGACAAGGTGCACTGTGCTTTCCAGCTTTTACAACTGGAGAAGAATCTGACTGGTGAATTTGTCTTATAATTCTAAATGTATAGATGAGTTAATGTCATCAATGTCAACTTTACCAGTGTAACATAAACAGTGTAAGAGATATCAAATGTACTATCAAACTAAATGTGGTATATTGAATAATATATTATATTTTAATGTCGTATTTGATTGTGTATAATAATATAAGCAAGTAATATATTATCAGTGTGGAAAAAACTCTACAGTTCCAAATATGTTCTGGTTCAAATATGTTATATCCAATGCACAATGAAGACAAGACTCTTCAATGGCTTGCTGTAATAATTAAGGATGTACAAAGGGTGTGGGCTGTGCTAACTTACAAGTCTGTTTGACAATTTACATGGGCTCAATACACAGTGCATTTTTGGTCAATGCAAACGGAAATGGATGTACGTGTTATTGTATATTGATAGGGCAGGTGAGATACTATCACAAGTGGTCACTCAAGATACATGTGGAGACGCAACATGCAATAATTTTGTCTCTGTCTACTGAAAATCTAAAAAACAATAAAACTAAAAAAAAGGTTTCACTTTATTTGGATGGTCCCTTTAACACATTCTGTTGTCTGTAACATTGCCCCTTCATGTCTACTAACTATCATTAGAGTGTTAGTAGAGCATTAGTAGTCTGGTAGGGTTAGGGTTAGAATAAGTTGGCATGTAGTTGCAAAGTTACTTATAGTCAGTTGAGTGTCTGTTGGAGGAGCATCACTATAAAGAGTTTGCAGATATTAAGCAGACAGTCTACTAATGAGAGTTAGTTGACATGTAGTTGCACAGTTACTTATAGTTAACAGAATGTTCAAAAGGGACCATCGAAATAAAGTGTTACCAAAAAAAAAATTACTTGCATGAAATGCACACAATTTTTCTGTTTGTGCTATTCCATTCTACAGCTGGAATATATGTCGCCATGCTGTACACATGTATTACATTTGATATGTACTTTGTTTATTCAACAGTGACAATTTTCTAGTGGAAGGAGTTAGACCACTGGCTGAGGATCAAGCTTTGGAAGACAGGTAAATGTGTAAAAGTAGGCATTACACTATTACCGCTATACATCCTCTTTTGTGATTGTACAACGTCTCAATGTCTAAGTACTCATACTTGCTTTGTGTTTAGTATCAATTCCATGAAGCTTGTGGATGACTCTCTACTAGTGGATGAACAACAGGCAAACAGCCTTCAGAACAGTGTGTAAGTGGAACACATCACCACATCATCTTGTTATGAATACATGTTTGAGTGTGGAAGTTAATTATTTTGTTGTCTTTTGTAGAATTGAATTGGCAGACAAAATGGCTTCAGACTTTTCTGATGTTGACTATATCCCACCAATCTGTGTGCGGTATGTATTGCTGTAATTTATTGGCAAGTTTTGTCAAACATTCACAAATGTAGCAATATTCAGTCTGTCTTTTTTTTGTAAAAAGACAATTTTTGTCTTTTAACAAAACTTTTATGTGTATTTGACAGTTGTGTATATTTTTCTTGCCACACAGAGCTGCTAGTGCGTTATAGGATGTCAATGACAGACTCCCGGTTTTTGGGCTTGGGGAAACTGTACTCGACATACATGACCGTGGGGATGTGCCAGAACATGAGCCAGATGTGCCGGATAAACCAGAGCAGCTACAAGCCTCAGACATGCCCACCTTCCCCAGCCCGATCTCATCCCAAGGCGTCATATACTGACGCTTTTGACATATCATCTACATCCAACGCACATGGCACCCTTTAGCGTCAATATGAGACGCAGATAGATATGGGCCAGAAGGCGCCTCCTAGCGGTCTAACCCTAACCCTACCCCAGACCTAAACCCAACCATAACCGAACAAAGCTCTGTGCGTGTCATATTGACGCTAAAGGGTGCCATGTGCGTTGGATGTAGACGATTTGTCAAAAGTGTCAGTATATGACGCCCTCGGATGAGAATGCGTTGCCTTCCCAGGCACTGAGAAAGTCATTTCTGAAGATTACCTCATAGACCAGCCTGCGTGCATCACTTACAAAAGCAGCTTGATGCAACTGGTCACTTTCCTCCAGCTGCCCATCAAGAAGTGCTATTACATTGACCACTACACGGGTAGTAAATGTAACGGTGTTCCACCTTTTCATGTGAAACTTCATTCACGGGGTACTGCGACCGTTGTCGAGTGGGTGAGTGTACATTCCGGATTTAATGTTCTTCTAGCCTTAAAAATGCTTTTACCACTCACAGAGCCGCAAGAAGTTGCCCCCTGAGAAATCCATAATCAAGTCTTAAAGGGGTCATGACATGAGAAAACAAATTTGCCTTGATCTTTTGGTATATAAGAGGTCTTTGTACCATTAAAACGTCCTGCAAATTTCATAGCTTAAGACGTCTTCCCATTATAAACAAATCATATTTAATCAAGCTCTAAATACAGCTCGTTCTGGATCCATGGTAAGAAGTGACGTCACGGTACGAAGTGACGTACCAGCGTTTGCATATGACCGCCTCCAGCGCAAGACAACTACGCTCATTTCGTATCATTGTCGCGCCCGCGCGCTGCGCGCCTCACAAGTGTTCAGTCGACGGACAGCGAGTGGGTCTGACTCTGTGTACAGGGAAATTACGATGCCGCAGATGTGCTGTTCCTGGCTGTGGACAAACAACATCTTTGAATACGCTGCGAAAGATCCAGTCGTCAGGGAAAAATGGATGTACTTTATTTTTTGCGGACGTCTCAGTCACGGCAGTGTTAGTTTAAGCATTTGTTCTATACATTTGAAGGATGACTGTTTTGAGAACAAATCCGAAAATGATGCTGGCTTTGCCAGAAAACTGTTGCACAAAGATAAGTCCGTGCCAACTATTCTGGGCTCAACAACGACGATGCAAACTGTAAGTAATGTATTTAAAACTTTAAATTACTTTTTAAATACGCTGAATCCGCAAATGTTCTGGCTGGGGGCGTTAATAATTGATGCATAGGCACTGACGTTAGCCAATCATAACAATGGGCGTTAACACTGAACTCTTAAAGGGGAAACACCCCCAAAACAGACTGTTTGAATCAGAGGATGAGAAACAGGGTGGGAAAAGGTCATAAATCACTACATTTTAAAAAAAAATTGTAAAAAAAACTATAGTAATACTATAATTGCACCTAAGGGAACATAATAATAAAATTAAAAAACCCATGTCATGACCCCTTTAAAATATAAGAATGGGTTAGGAGTTTATAAGATTTTTTTTTTCTTTATCCTACTCCTGTTCTTCTTGTCATGGAATGTATTTTTGTTGTGTCTGTTGGATTGTTGTTGTGATATTTTGTGTTGCATTACCATGAAAAAAGAATACATAAATAAATGAAATGAAATAATAGATTATTGACATTGAAATGTAAAAAGTTTAATTAATAGTTCAGCATGCCTGGTTTAGCATTATTGCTAAAATATCATGTGCACGGATTTAACCACACCAAGTGCTGTCTTCTCATTTATAGTTGTGCACACATGGGCATAATCTCTGGGATTGGAACAGCCAGCCAGTCCTGAAGTATGGAATGCAAGGAGGGGACTTCATGTTGTCTACAAACATACTGCTTCCTGGCAATTACTTCTCGAACGTTGCCCTCCTTTTCCGCTTTATGAATATGGGAATGGTGGCACGCTCAACATTCTACGCAGTTCAGGACACGTACTGTGTGGATGCTGTAAAGCAGTTTTGGGAGCACAACAGGGGTTTGGTCATTGACCGCTTGCGAACAAAGGACAGCGTTGTTGCTCTGGGTAAGTAGAGAACTGCATATTGCATACTCCCTTGCACCAAGCATGATAGATAATGCACATGGTCTTATCACGTACAACATTAAATCATTTTCTCTATTTCAGCTGATGGAAGGATGGACTCCCCAGGTTAGTCATTGAATTTCTCTATACTGTGTGTTCAGTAAACAGGTTAATCACTTGTATAATTTATATGTATGATGACATATTTTTTCTATAGGTCACTCCGCCCAATATTGCACCTACTGTACACAACTATGGAGCATGACTCCAAGGACATAATCAGTGTAGTTACAGTTGACAAACGACAAACCAACCTGAACAGTGTGGTCATGGAGAAGCACGCCTTTATACAGACATTTGACCGGCTTCTTGGGGAACTAAACATCACAGAGATTGTCACAGATGCACATATTCAGATTTTATCACTGATGCGTGAGTATAGATTGAATACTTTTCTTTTCAGTTTATAAAATTTACCATGACTGCTGCATTGAACGTGTAGTCCAATTGAGAATTTTAGAAAACTGAAGAGATTAGAATGAAAAAGGAAGACGGGCTTTAAAAAAAAAAAAAAAAAAAAGGAAGACGTATATGGTAAACTAGCATATGGAACCATAGCATGGAATGATGATGATGTATGTATGTATTGTAAATATGTATTGTTCACCGTTACTGTTGTTTATTGTTTGTATGTATTGTTTATTGTAAGTATGTACGGTTTATTTTCTGTACTATAAATTGGCCTATGTATTGTTCATTGTTCGTACTGTATTGTCTGTGTTTTTGTTCTTTGATTTACGTTGGCAAAAAATAAAAGAAATTGAAAGAAAGAAATGCTTAATATTTTCTTTAAGGTTATGTTACTGTATTAAAACTAAGGGTGTATTCAGCCCAGGAAAGTCCAATAGGTCACTTGCTTTGGTCCAGACCAAATAATTTTGTTGTTGTTGTTGTTGTTGTTGTTTGGTACGGTTCACTTTCACACTGCTCTTTTTGCAAGTGAACCAAAATTTGTAAACAAAACCACACGTGTGCTAAGGTCCATTCATTGGACAAGGATTCTCAAGTAGGGAAATTAGGAAGTGCAAAAAAAAAGCTATTGTATATACTGCTAACAAGTGCTGTCAACGTTAACGCTTGCAAGGTTAGACCAGTTTAACGTAAATTAACGCCCCCCACACACACACCCACCCACCATCCTTGTATTGTAACTATCGTTACATTATATGAACTCGCTCGTGATTCATGCAAATGCTTTTAAAGTATTTATGTGCGATTAGACTAAAGAGAACGCTCTGTATGTGAATGTCCTGATGCGCACACACTCATTCATTCATTCCATTCCAATGATGCACTCACGACGCGCAGAAAGACGTGCAACAGTATCGTGTGGCCAGACAGCGCGCCGGAATGAAATTCTCTTTCGCACTTGAACGAACAATAACACAAACCATTATGCCAAAATGTAGTAAATCAACAACAGATCACTTTCCCATAACGCAACTCCGACTACGGAGGCCTGTTAACTCAAAGGCGCAGAGCTTTCTTGCAATTGGGTCGGTTCATGTTCACATCGTAAACGAACCGTACCAGAGTTCGTTTGGAACCGTACCGAGACCACCTCTTCAGCTGGGTCTCGGTTCGATTGTTTGGTCCGCACCCGAGTTTGATTGCTGTATTCACACCTGCCCAAAAGGTCCGCACCAAGGGGGGAAACAAACTAGAGTTCGATTCAATCGAACCAAACAAGGCAGGTGTGAATACACCATTGCGGACCTTTTGGGCAGGTGTGAATACAGCAATCGAACTCGGGTGTGGACCAAACAATCGAACCGAGACCCAGCTGAAGAGGTGGTCTCGGTACGGTTCCAAACGAACTCTGGTACGGTTAGTTTACGATGTGAACATGAACCAACCTAATTGCAAGAAAGCACTGCACCTTTGAGTTAACAGGCTTCCGTAGTCGGAGTTGCGTTATGGGAAAGTGATCTGTTGTTGATTTACTACATTTGATAAAATGAGTCGTGGTTTGACCTGGAGCGTCGAAGAGACGAGCTGCCTTATTAACATTTGGGCAGAAGCCCATGTAGAACAGCTGCTGGAGAGGACACATAAAAATACTGATGTGTTCAACATGTTTACTGAACGGATGAAGAATAGGGGATATGAGCGGTCTCCCGCACAGTGCCACGTTAAAGTAAAAAAACTTCGGCAACATTACATGAAAGTGCACGATGCTCTAAACAATAGTGGAAATTCAGGAGAAGAGAAAGAAAAATGTCAATGGTACGACAAACTGGACAAAATCCTAGGAACGCGACCAACAGTTTGTCCCGTTGACGTTGTCGAGTCATATAGCCCTACAGACAAGACCTCATCAAGCCAAATGACTCAACCATCTTCTAGCAGCTACTCTGGAGAAACCGAGCTTGATGTAAATGGTGAGTGAATGCTACACACACATGCAATCAACAGCACGATTTATGATTTTGGTCGACAAGTGACAATTATTCATTACATTCATATGACTTGCCATTTCCCTGCCTGAGAGGGATGGGTAAAATGCAGAGGATGAATGGTGTTAACAAAGTTTTAATTATTAGTAATATTATCTGTTAACTGTCACTGTTCCATAGGTGGGCAAACTGTCAGAATAATATATATATATATATATATATATATATATATTTTTTTTTTTAATTATATTATTTTATTATTAAGTCTTTACGTTCATTTAATTATTTGACTGCTCTAATGCTCTTATGAGGATACTTAACACAACAGACATTTTGGCATAATGGTTTGTGTTATTGTTCGTTCAAGTGCGAAAGAGAATTCCATTCCGGCGCGCTGTCTGGCCACACACGATACTGTTGCGCATCTGTCACGATCCACACTCAGAAAACACAAAAGATCCAATAATGCAGTAAGTTTTAATGGGGAAATCCGTACTCGCAAAACAGCCCAGGCAAGGGTCAATATCCATATAAGCAATCCAAACACAAGTAACAATGAATAGAAAGAAACAGACTTCAGACGTGGTGTGATAAAAGACAAGGGCTCCGTAACAAACACTAAAACAGACAGGGTATAAATACACACAGAACTAACAAGGTGACGGGAAACAGCTGAGTGGAATAATCAGATAAGTGACAGAACAGAATGCTGGGTAATGTAGTCTAATGTGAATGACACCGTGAGAACGAGGACCTCTAGTCATAACCCAGGGAAACACAACCTGACACTGTGACAGAACCTCCCCTCTACGGAGCGGCTACCAGACGCTCCATGACAGAAAACAAGACAACACAAGAGTCCAAGAGGAAGGTGGAATGTGGAAGAACCGAGGGAGGGATGGGAGGGCCAGGACCATGCAGGGAAACAGGAACACGAGGTGACGACTTAACAGTAGGCTAGGGCGAAGCAGACGACCCCTCGGGCGGCCAGGGTGTAGAAGACCCCTTGGGAGGCCACGGCGGTGAAGACCCCTCGGGCGGCCACGGTGGTGAAGACCCTTCGGGCGACCACGGCGGAGACGACCAGGGCGAAGACGACCACTCGGGTGGCCACGGCGGAGACCTTCCCTCAGGTGGCCAGGGCGGATCCGGCTGTGCAGGCGGCCGGGACGGGGCAGGTCCTTCGGGCGGCCATGGTGGAGATGACTAGGGCGAAGACGACCACTCGGGCGACCACGGCACAGGAACAGAACTCGGCTCAGGAACAGCAACAGACACCAGCTCAGGAACAGACACCGGCGGGGCCGGCAGGGCGAGCAGCTTGGGCGGAACTGGCAGATCAGGTTGCTCGGGGATGGCCTCCGGAACGTGAACAGTCTGTGGATCGGTAGACGTGACGTGAACAGTCTCCGGATCGGCAGACGTGACGTGAACAGTCTCCGGATCGGTAGACGTGACTTGAACAGCCTCTGGATCGGCACACGTGACGTGAACGGTCTCCGGATTAGCAGACGTGACGTGAACGGTCTCTGGATCGGCAAACGCGACGCGAACGGTCTCTGGATCAGTATACGTGACGTGAACCGTCTCTGGACCGGCAGACGTGACGTTCTTCCTCCTCCTCCGCCCACGATGGCACGGAGGTACCACAGCCTCGTCGACCACCACTGAAGCCATGACAGAAAGCATGGACAGCTCTGGGACACCTGAGTCAGCGACCATCGAAGTTGGGTCCTCCTGGACCACCGGATTAAGGGCGGCGCTGGCATGGCGAGGCTCCAATACATCCCACTGGCTCCGATGAATTAAATAGCTGGTAAACCCCTAAAAATCCAGTATCTCCAGCCCCTTCATCTCCCACCCAGGCAATGGATCATCGAGACAGACATTAAAAAAGTTTTTCAACGTTGCCTCATTATAGTCCAAACCTCTAGAGAGAGTCCAAAACTTCTGAGCCAGACAATCCACCGTCTGGCCCTGCTGTTGCAGGGTCATTAAATTTTGGTCTCTTCCCCTCCTCTCCTTCCCCGTTCTGGGGGAAAGGATACGAACCCCCATACCGCTGGATCCTTGCATGGACGGAGTCCTTCTGTCACGATCCACACTCAGAAAACACAAAAGATCCAATAATGCAGTAAGTTTTAATGGGGAAATCCGTATTTACAAAACAGTCCAGGCAGGGGTCAATATCCATATAAGCAATCCAAACAGAAGTAACAATGAATAGAAAGAAACAGACTTCAGACGTGGTGTGATAAAAGACAAGGACTCCGTAACAAACACTAAAACAGACAGGGTATAAAAACACACAGAACTAACAAGGTGACGGGAAACAGCTGAGTGCAATAATCAGATAAGTGACAGAACAGAATGCTGGGAAATGTAGTCTAATGTGAATGACACCGTGAGAACGAGGACCTCTAGTGATAACCCAGGGAAACACAACCAGCCACTGTGACAACGTCTTTCTGCGCGTCGTGTGTGCATCATTGGAATTGAATGAATGAATGAGTGTGTGCGCATCAGGACATTCACATACAGAGCGTTCTCTTTAGTCTAATCGCGCATAAATGCTTTAAAAGCATTTGCATGAATACGAGCGAGTCCATATAATGTAACGATAGTTACAATACAAGGATGGTGAGTGTGGGGAGGGTGCTGCGTTAATTTACGATAAACTGGTCAAACTTAATCGCAAGCGTTAACAGCACTTGTTAGCAGTATATACAATAAGAATCTCATTATTTGAATGTGTGAACATAGCCCCTCTCTATGAATTAAAACTTTATACCTTATCCGTCTTCTGCGCAGTGCTACTGTCAGCATCCCATGGTAGGCGCACATGAGAGCATGTTCTCTCCACCAGAACCGTCTTGCAGCACATCGTCGTCTTCTCAAAATCCGAATTATAACATCATATAGATGACATTGTGTCATATGATACTCATTAGTTTCTTCATATTGCGTTTGTAGAGAATAACACAAAAACAGTAAATGAACAAATATTGCAGTACGAAATATCTCCATGCTGAGCCTTTTTTCTCCGGTCTTTTTTTTTTTTGCACTTCCTGATTTCCCTACTTGAGAATCCTTGTCCAATGAATGGACGACCTTAGCACACATGTGGTTTTGTTTACAAATTTTGGTTCACTTGCAAAAAGAGCAGTGTGAAAGCGAACCGAACCAAAAAAAATAAAAAAAATATTTATTTGGTCCAGACCAAAGCAAGTGAACTATCGGACTTTCCTGGTGTGAATACACCCTAAGATAAAGGAATCAAATCTCCAGTGGTTTAAAGTGATATGATGAATTGAACTTATACTGTTATTCAACATTAAAGGATAATTCCGGTATTTAACACCTTGAGTCTATATTGTAGTTTGTTTTGGATGAACAAGAGTGGTGGACAACATTTTTTTGACAATGGTTCCTCTCTCGAGTTTTTGACTATAAAAGAATTGGCCATGGACCCATTTAACATTGGAGTCAATGGGCATGTCCGAAAATGTCATTAAAACAGCCAATAATGTTCGTTTACAAAACTGTGCAACTCACCGAGTGATTAGTGATGTTAGTTGATGTTCCAGAAACAAAAAGTGTTGCGAAATACAGTTTCTGTCGTGTTTTATTCGTCATTTTGTAAAATCCCATTGAATTCTGTTGAAGGACTGAGTGCTCGTTAATATAAATGCGCTACCGGAAACGGAAAGGGGGCTGTTTACATTTGGTCGATGTAGTCTTTTTGCTCGCTTCCGTTTCTCATAAGGCTAGCGAGCAGAGCAACTGTGCTCCGGGAGAGTAAGCGAAATAAACAAACAAAACCTTCATTAATTGTTACTTGTAATATGAAGTTGAACTCGACTGTGACCGTGAGTGTCCCGCGAGACATAAACATCGGTTATCGCCATCAAGTGGTCTGGAGTGTGCTAACGCTTCAGATTCAAATATTGAGCGGAAGTTACACAGTTGTGAAGTGTCTGAAAAAAATAGTTCCACTATAGCAAAATAAACGGATTGGAATCATATATTGCGACGATATATTGTTTATAATCATCAACGAACACCAACCACTCGGTGAGTTTAACAGTTTTGTAAACGAACATTATTGGCTGTTTTAATGACATTTTCGGACATGCCCATTGACTCAAATGTTAAATGGGTCCATGGCCAATTCTATTATAGTCAAAAACTCGAGAGAGGAACCATTGTCAAAAAAATGTTGTCCACCACTCTTGTTCATCCAAAAACAAACTACAATATAGACTCAAGGTGTTAAATACCGGAATTATCCTTTAACTGGACATATACTGTTCTTCCACATTCCAGAAATGTAAATTACTCTAACTTTTTATTTTTAAGATTGATACTAAAAAATCTTATATTATTATAATATATATTATTTAATCTTATCTTAAGATTATTAAAAATTAAAAAATATGGACTTATATGGTTCTTCATCTCAAGCCCTCAAATGTGGAATATGAAAAATTGGGTACATTTAGCAATATATTGGGTGAATTAAGTGTATGATGTATATTACAAAGCTATATTAACGACAGTCATGGTCAGAATTATTCATTGGCACCCATGGTAACAATGATCAAATATGGCTGGGAAAATAAATCGGCATAGTTTATCCTTTTGAGCTTTCATTATTATTATTATTTAGCAAAAATCTAATCTTTCATTGAAGTGAAAGATTAAAAAGTAGGGGTAAAGTTTCATATTATGAAATAAAAGGTTTTCTCAAACACAATTATTGGCACCCTTAGAATTTTTTTTGAGTAAAATATCTCTGAAGTATATTCCCATTCATATATAGGCACATGAAATTGTCTAGCTTTGACTTCTTGTTTCACAGGATATGAATATGAGGAAACACAAAGGCCAAATTCCCTTAATGTTAATTAATATGAGTTCATGTTCAAGTAACTTAATTCAGGCATTAGTACAATATTATTCATGAACTGTTATTGGCCTAAAAAGTATTGATCAAAAATTAGGCAAAGTATAAAGAACTAAACAATGAAAATAAAAGGCATGTTCAAGCTTTGTAGGAGTGTCACCTGATCAGATACATATCTGATATGGGCCCAATTTAAAAGGTCATGTGAACCGCCTCACCAAATATATTTGAGGGGAAAATCAGATTTGGCCCACATTCATCTGCGGTGTAAACGTAGTCCTTCATTTTACACAGACACGTTTTTTCTAGTGCCATTTTAAACTGCAGAGCCATTTAAAACTCTTTCCACACAAGGAACACAAATAGGGTCTCAAATCTGTGTGACTTTTTAGGTGTATCTGAAAGTGTAATGGCAAAATAATTTTTTTAATTAAATTGCCTTCCTCCAGAGTGAATGAGTAGGTGAATATTTGATATTGCTCCTTTTTCTAAACCTCGTCACTGCGATTTTTTTCCAGAATGACTTTGTAAATGATGTTTCAAGTCTCTTTGATATATGAAACTCTTTCCACAATGAATACATGTAAAAGGCTTCTCTCCAGTGTGAAGTCTCATGTGAGTCTTGAGGTTTCCTTTAAGAGTGAAACTCTTTCCACAGTGATGACACATGAGAGGCTTCTGTCCAATGTGAATTATTACGTGCTTCTTAAGCTGTTTCCTGTCTGTGAAATTTTGTCCACACTGATGACAAATAAAACGGTTAACTCTTAAGTGAATCCTCACGTGCTTATTAAGGGTTACTTTTTGTCTGAAACTCTTTCCACACTGATCACATGTGTAAGGCTTCTCTCCAGTGTGAATTCTCATGTGATACTTAAGATATCCTTTTTGTGAGAAGATCTTCTCACACAGTTGGCAGGTGTAAGACTTCTCTCCAGTGTGAACTCTCATGTGGGAATCAAATGATTTTTTACATGTAAAAATCATTCCACACTGAGGGCATGTAAAATAGTTATCTCTTGAGTGAATTCTCATGTGGGAATTAAGGGTTACTTTACGTGTAAAACTCTTTCCACACTGATCACATGTGAAAGGCTTCTCTCCTGTATGAATGTTCATGTGACACCTAAAGCTTGGTTCTGCTATGAAACTATTTCCACACAGTTTGCAGGTGTAAGGCTTCTCTCCTGTATGAGTTTTTATGTGGTATTTAAGGGCTCCATTTTGAGTGAAACTCTTTCCACAATGTTGGCAGGTGAAAGGCTTCTCTCCAGTGTGTATTCTCATGTGAACTTTAAGGCTTCCATTTTCAGCAAAACTTTTTCCACACTGTTGGCAGGTGTAAGGCTTTTCTCCACTGTGAACTCTCATGTGGACTTTAAGGTTTTCATGGTGACTGAAACTCTTTCCACACTGAAAGCAGGTGAAAAAACTTCTAGTTCCTTTCCTTCTAACATTTTTTGGAGAGGAAGTATTTTCAGTCCGTGAGCCACTAAGATATTTTTCTCCAGTTATCAAATCATGATCTTTAATTTCATTGAGTACTTCACTCTCCTCTTTCAGTGTCATCAGATCTACGGCAGAAAAAGATAAATACAAGTTAAGTCATGTTTAATGGCACAAAGCCAAAGACATCATTTAGACATTTAATGCATCGAAACCAACAAAATGTATGCTAGATCCCCAAAGGCAGTAACGTGCGGTGAAATCTTGTCATGGGTAGGCTGTGACCTATCAATGTGGCATATATGTTCATATATTCATTCAGTGTATGTAGCAACCCAAGTTCATATCAGGCATCATCACATCGCTGCCTGCATACAGCAAAGTCATATGTGAGGCTAATGCACAATCAAATCTAATAATCAAATTAATGGACATCTATTTTATGACTTATACAACAAACAAATGTTTTGTACGGGACACAGTAAGAGGGAGGCGACGCGGTGTCAGCGAACCGACAAGCAGCCTAGCCACTCCTTCAAAATGCGCGAACGCGCACAGACAGCCACACACACACTATTGGTCTGGTGACGGCGCAGCAGGATTTGAATAGGTTACAGTCAGAAAAGTAAAAAAAGTAATAAATATCCATAATATCCAAATATCCAACGGTTCACAGCCGTCGAACTAGGTTGACAGCCAACGCTAGGTGCCGCTAGATGTATCGGGAAGCGCGGATTGGGTGAGAGCGAGTGGATCACGTGACATGAAGCAAGCTCGATCTCTGCCTCAATGTTGATAATTCAAGACAGCATGAGAACTGACTGCGCATGCGCAAATCTACGTAAACCACGTTCTATGGACCAAAGAGGCACTGCTAACCTCTGCCTCAATGGCTATGGCCTTGAATTTCCTGCATGAAACAATGGTTTTTAGGAGCAAACAATGGCAAAATGAGTATATTATAACGTGTATTCCTGAAAAATTTTGTTACAAAAATTTATATTTGGAATAAAATAAATGCAATTAATGCAATTAATGTCAACATTTCCTTTGGTGAGGCACTGCCTACCCTGCCTACCCTGACTGCACATCCCTGCGGTAATGCATCTAGTTCACAGAACACCAAATACATTTTCTCATTCAATTGCCTGCTGGTGCTCTGGAAGCTTGTTTACGCCACTGAATAAAAAAATAGAGAAGGTAATTGCGAATTTTTATCTCACACTTCTGTCAGAATTGACAAATTCACCCATTGTTCATCTTTATTATCTGTCTAACAGTCCTGTCGAATACTTTATACGTTATCTAACTGTTATACGTAGACAGTAATGAAAAGTTATTAGCGTATACCATGCGGTTGATGTCCAGTGTTGCTAGCTGAGCAGAAATACATGTTCATGTTTAGCTTGATCCCCTCAAAGTTGTGTTGGATTTTCTCCTCAGCGTAAAGGTTAAAGGTCCCATGACATGGGGTTATTTTATTATTTTATAATGTTTCCTGGGGTGCCCTTATAATGTTAGTCAGTTTTTTAGATAAAAAATAGTCATAATTTATAAATAAAATACATTTTTCCTAGCCTGATTTTAGCCTCTGATTTGAACGCTCTGTTTGAAGGGGCGTGTCTGTGTGAGATTCAGTGCAACCAGCCACTGCTGTGATTGGCTGACATGCTTGCATATAAAATAGCTACGTATTACACGTGAAACTCTCTCGAATACTTTTACTACAGCTATTATACGTTTTTACTATTACAGCTATCGAGATTAACGAATCGTCAGAAGTTTTTAAAGTATTTAGATATATTCCCATCACATAAAATGTTGCCGTGGTGAGCATTGAGCAAGCAGATGACAGTCTGTTGATCGCAAGCATGAAGATTCATTGCAACCATTGCAACGCAGTTTCTGAACTCTATCTAATGCTTTCACCAATGCAAACACGAGGATGTAAATACAGTAAGAGCTTCGTTGTGCAGTGTAACGTGCGTCATTGATTTCATAACGAGTTTGGCAAGTGTCCAGATAAACTCGCGCTGTGTGGAAAGATTGTTCTTTGATTGCTTTCTGTATATAATTTATTCACAATTTAAATACAATTATTTTCATCCTACTAAAAGAAACGATATGAAGTTGATATTTTAGTCACTGGCTTGACTTACTGATGCATAAACTGTATTGAACGATTTTGAGAGAAAGATTACCTGTCTGAACTTGAACAATTACACATCAGAAAGTGTTGCTTGGTAGCTCGATCGATTTATTTTCAGACGTTCATCGAGGCCAGCTCTGTATTGACCCAAGTTGAGGAAACAGTCGTCGGTGAAATGTTTGGACCATACAAAACTTGAAGTTGTGTCGGTGCATTTCCAGAGAAAACAAAATGAACCCATTGTTTCTTCAGAGGCTCGGATGAAGGAACTAAAAAATACTTTTGTGTTCATTTGTACATCCAAACACTGAGCAACTGCCATGCTTTGCTCGTTTGCAAGCCATGATGTCTCTCGAGGAAAAAACAATATTGCGCTCACGTAGCTCTTTCTCATGGGCGGGCCAAATCGGGCGGGCAAAGCAGAGAAAGAGGAGTGAAGGATTACAAATTTATTAAATGTTTAATTTAGTTTTTCCACTGCAATAGTATATAAACTGATAAAGTTTAGTAGACTGATTTCCTGCAATGCCAGCAAGAGATTCCTGCCAGACCTGTTTTCTCCATTGTAAGTTAAATGAACAGAATCACTCACACTCACACCTTTTGTCTTAATGGCTCTGGGATGGCCCTTGGAACCGGAGTTCCTGGCCATTTTCAGCATGTGAATAGTTATGCTGATTCCTAGCTCAGACGTTGAAGAATTAGACTGATTAGATTGGCAATACAATAGAGTGAATATGCTGAATTTGCTTGGTTCCTCTAGATAACCTACCAAACCGGTTTTTGATAGATAAGAATTAATTCCTCCTTGCTCTCGTATGATTGGTTTAAATTTGTCTCCACCCCAAGAAGTCTCCTCCCCCTTGAAATGTATATAACTACAATGCAATACTGTATTAAAGTTAGACTGATGTTGGAAGACCGTTAGGTCTAGACTGATTTTGGAACCCGCAGCCGTGTTCAATAAATAACTTCTGAACGCGATCCCAAATGTCTCACTGGTCTCTGCTTCGAGCAAAAGAAAAACTTTACAACAGATGGTGCCGTGACCCGGATGGAGAAAAAGGAAACTCAAAGAACTACAAGCTCCAAGATCTGAATCTTGAAACTTCAAGCTCAACAAAAGATCTGACAAAGTTTGCCAGACTGAATCTTTCCAGCTTCATCCAGATTGAAAAATTCAAGCTCCAAAAAAAGATCTCAAAGCCTGACTGAGTTCCAGACTGAATCTTGAAACTTCAAGCTCCAAAAAGATCTCAAAGACTGAATTTTTCCAGACAGAATCTTTCTCTACAAACAAAAGATTTGGTGAGTTTCACTCCATTCAAAGAACCTAGAAGACCAGTACAAATTTGTTTTCCTCTGAGCCGTTCAGAGAAGTAGTTAACAAACAGCTGCAGGGTTTGGTTAACTAAGTTTATCCTCTAAAGGTTGTCTTTTAGAGATGAAAGTTATCCTCTGTTTTCAGGCAGGGAAGAATAGCATTACGTGCTAATATTTTGTTACCCTCTACGTTTGCTAGAGACGATTCATTTCTTTTATTTTGGTTTATCCTCTGCTTTCTTGTTAGGCAGGGAAGATTAGCATTACTTGCTAGTTAGTTTGTTTATCCTTTGTTTCACAGAGAAGGTTAGCATTATATGTTAAGATTTGTGTGTATCCTCTTGCTAGAGAAGGCCTGTCCTTTGTAAGCTAGAGAAGATTAGCGTCATGTGCTAATAAGATTGTACCCTCTGTTTGTAAGACAGTAGAGAGAAGTTTAGTGTTTGTTTGTGTGGTAACATAGAAATTCACAATGTTTAGGAAAAGTACTAGACTGACTACCACTTTATGGACAGATAGTGAATTCAAGTCTTTGTTATCAGAGCACATGGACTCCATCGTGACTGAGCCAGTCAGATTGAATTTAACAAAGAAATTTGCCATTGATGCAGACAAAGTATGGTCAATTGAAGAATGCAAGAAAGTGTTGGGTGCATGTATCAGGAAGAAAAATCTGAAAGGTATTATCTTATGTCACAGAGAGTTTAGCTTATCCATTGTACAAGAACAAGCTCGTTGTATTGATAAGTTAAAAGAACAGAACAAACAATTGCACACTCGAATGTCCTGTCTCACAGACAAGGTGGGCGATAACAAGGCCTCAACCAAATGTGACTCAGAAGACCAACAGTCAGATGAAAGCAATCCTGATTCACAGTCTTTTGATAGAATAGAGGACAATGTCAATGCAGATGTAAATGCAGTTGAAGTGTGCGTAGCTAGACAAAAGCCTCAGGGAAAAGGTGTTGATACAGTTTCATTTGCAACCCCCATATTGCCACCAAAAGCAGTCAAAACATATTTAGGTCCTAAAGATATTGAGAGAATTGCTGAATGTTTGCCATCAGTGCAAAGAAATTTTTCTGAGTTTAGGAGAGAGTTGTCCAAAAAGATGCGGCTCTATGATATGACTCTAGCTGAAGTCACCCAGCTAATATCACAGATCTTGACTGAGTCAGAATTCAATCATTTTGAAAATGCTGTAAACAATTCTGAACTGCAACAGGCCAGTAAAGATGAATTGAGAGAGGAAGTTCTGAGAGTGTTAACGGACATTGTTGGACCGAAAGTGGACTGGTCAAAAATCACTAGTTGTTTTCAGAAGAATGATGAAACTGTTTGCGAGTACACAGAACGATTCTGTCAGACAGCTGCAGTGTACAGTGGAATTGCAGACACGTCAGAGAAGGTGCTAGGTGATAATGGTCCCCTAGTTCGCACATGGTTTCAGGGTCTTCTGTCAGAACATAAAAATGCATTGCCTTACTTAGAATTAACATGGTCCAGTAGAACCCTGGAAGACAACCTGGACAGTTTAGTCACTTGGGAAAGGGACTTTGATGTCAGAGAGAGAGTAAGAATTGCAGCAGTTACTGTTAAGGTCAACTCAAAGAACCCAAAGAAACGCAAAAGTCCTAGAGAAGCCACTTGTTCTTACTGTGGCAAGCACGGACATTTTGGGAAAGAATGTAGAAAAAACAAGCATAACTTAAGACAAGTTAACAATGTTATGCAGCTTTTACTCCATTTGTTTACTAGTTTGAAGCAACCCCTCCCCTCGTCATTGAACTCGTGGTTGTTTCCCCAACCTACAGGGACAGGATAGGACACACGGACAAGTGAGGTGCCCTGGGAAGAACTGAACGCAACATGCGTTCGGGGGCCAACCCAGGGTGAAGACATTTCCCTCTTAGGCCTTACCCATCCACTAGTCCATCCTTACCTCACTGGTTCATAGGTGTCTCATGAATTAAGGATTAGGGAAAGAAGGAACAACAAATAGCAGACTCAGATGGAACAGAGGATACAACCAGTCTTTACAACGAATACTGCTCTGTTGCCGTTTTCTCTTTTGTTTTCTTTCTTCCTCTGTGCAGATACCACTGGATGACTGTCCCGAGACCCATATGCAATGACCTCCTCACCTGCGTATGAAGCCACAACCTTCCAGAAAACGACTCGATCCACTGCTGAGCCAACTATCACAAAGAAAAAGAAAAAAAATACACAACGCAGAGACTCACATACGTTCCGTATGTCAACAGTGGAACCTTCAGTCATCCATCGAACATGATCAAGATTGTCGTACTACTAACTTTTGGAGCTTTAATCCCGCCTCACAGGTTTAATGGATCCAACAGAGAACTTAAACAAAATCCAACAAGACATTCTTGATTTTTCAGCAAAATTCCACCAGATGACTGAAAGGTTCACGAACCCTAATTGCATGTTTGTTTCTGTGTCCGCATGCAATTACAGAAGAACTACACAGAATAAGTTATATGTGCCTGTAATTTACACCAGTTACAAGAATTAACTTTTAAGTGTTTAAATTTGTATATTATGTGAGAGTTTTTAAGAACTCTCAAACGGGGGACTGAAGGATTACAAATTTATTAAATGTTTAATTTAGTTTTTCCACTGCAATAGTATATAAACTGATAAAGTTTAGTAGACTGATTTCCTGCAATGCCAGCAAGAGATTCCTGCCAGACCTGTTTTCTCCATTGTAAGTTAAATGAACAGAATCACTCACACTCAACACCTTTTGTCTTAATGGCTCTGGGATGGCCCTTGGAACCGGAGTTCCTGGCCATTTTCAGCATGTGAATAGTTATGCTGATTCCTAGCTCAGACGTTGAAGAATTAGACTGATTAGATTGGCAATACAATAGAGTGAATATGCTGAATTTGCTTGGTTCCTCTAGATAACCTACCAAACCGGTTTTTGATAGATAAGAATTAACTCCTCCTTGCTCTCGTATGATTGGTTTAAATTTGTCTCCACCCCAAGAAGTCTCCTCCCCCTTGAAATGTATATAACTACAATGCAATACTGTATTAAAGTTAGACTGATGTTGGAAGACCGTTAGGTCTAGACTGATTTTGGAACCCGCAGCCGTGTTCAATAAATAACAACTTCTGAACGCGATCCCAACTGTCTCACTGGTCTCTGCTTCGAGCAAAAGAAAAACTTTACAACAGGAGGTAACCTTTCCCCTGTATGACGTCATATGGGGGAGATTCAAGATCAGCCCGTCTGAGATTTCATTTTCTCAAAGGCAGAGAAAGATAGCCAAAGCTGGGGGACCATATACAGGCTAGGGGAACTCATATTAATGTAAAAAAAAAAAAAAAAAAAAAATGAAAATTTCATGTCATGGGACCTTTAAGAGGTCCATCTATCACTGTTTTCCATGTTCGTAGAGTTCGTTTCTGGAGTAAATATACAGCACAGGCTATAATCTGTGTGTTTACATAGCTTTTTTAAAAATGGCGGGTGTTTCGCGTTCGTTCGGCCAATCAGCAAACACTAACGTAGGGATAGTTCCTATAGTGCTGGTTTAGACCCGATTCTGAAGCAGGAGATAAACTAGTTCCTTCAAAAGGAGTTCCTATAACTAAAATTGTTCCTAGTTCCTGCGGTGCGAACACGCCAAAATCCGGGTACTTCCGTCAAAAGTTCTAGGAACTATGAAAAGGTTCCTCCGGTGCGAAAGCCCCTAGTGTTTTCTGGATATTAATATCCGCTGCAGAGCTGATAGTTATGGCCCGTTCAAGTGAACGCTGGATTACTCATTTGTTTGGCTGTAAAACAAACGATTCCTTAAAAATTCCTTATAAATTAATTAATAATTCCTTTTGAGCTAAATTGACCCATTTTCCTTACAATAACCAATCACATTACAGCCTTGACGTCATTAAATTTCGTTCTGAGTTGTGCAACAATCATTGTTTGCAGATTACATCGAAATAAATGAAAAGTGCTGTAAACTAAATACCCGTCACACAATTTTTTCAGTGTAAACTAAAAATAGATTTATATTTATTTATTGATGATTTAATGCCATTTCATATATTTTTTGAATAAATACATTGTGCAATATCGTTTAAAAAAAAAAGACATTCTATTAAAATATGTTTTACACAAATGAAATTCTTAAACAAATCACAAACCGGTTTCTCTTCCCCTTTCAATAAATATGAACGAGCGAGTCTTGAATGTCCAATTCGGTATCTCGTATATACAACCTGGTCATTATCTATTTTCAAAAAAATAACAATTAACTCCTTGATTTAGTACTGGATTAAACTCATATAGATTGTTATTTACACATTCGTTTTATTCCATTTGCCATTTATTGTAAATTTACAGATTTAATATGGATTTAAGATTAATTCCTGGTATTTTACATTCTGTCATTTCCACCCGAAGTGCTTCCTTTGCTGCTTTATCTGCTTGTTCATTGCCAGCCAATCCAATATGGGCTTGTCTCCAACAATAACAAAAAAAATTTAAATCTTGTTTCTTTAAAGAGTCCACTTTTCCTATTATGCAGATAATTATAGGATGTTCAGTTTTCAAAGACTCAAGTGCTTGTAGGCAAGATTTTGAATCTGTGCAATTTAAAAAATGACATTGTTGTACCTTTTGTATTTGTTATAGAACTAGAAGTAATGCACAAGCTTCAGCTGCGAAAACTGAACTTTGTCCAGAGATACACTTGCCAAAACGCTTTGGACCAATCACTGCAGCAGACACATAACTGTCTGACTTTGATCTCTGTAAACTGGTACATGAGATGGTAAGCTGCATCTTATATCCAGAAAATCCTCCTGATAAACATTTATCTTTTATTATCGATTTATATTTTTTTAATATACTGAGCCAGGTTCATGTTGATGGTTGTTTTAATATTCCAGGGAGGTATAGGGCACAGATGCATCAATGTTAGGATAACCAGATTAATGCCCATATTCTCCAGGTGAGATTTTTATGCGAATTCCAAAAGGGCTGATGTACTTGGGTCTGGCATCATACAGATATGAATGTTGAGGATAAAAAAATATGCTGGGTTACTTTCATTAGCTTTTAGTTTAAAGGATTAGTTCACCTCAAAATGAAAATTTACTCACCCCGATGTCATCCAAGATATCCATGTCTTTCTTTCTTCAGTCGAAAAGAAATTAAGGTTTTTGAGGAAAACATTCCAGGATTTTTCTTCAATTGCAACCAAATATTCCAATGTTCAAAGAAGGATAACATTTCCGTCTCAATGTAGCTTCAAAGTCTCTACACGATCACAGTCGAGAAATAAGGGTCTTATCTAGCGAAACGATTGGTCATTTAAAAAAAAAAAAATCTATATATATACTTTTTAACCACAAATGCCCGTCTTGTACCATCTCTGATATGCCACGTGTAACGTCATCACGATGGAAAGGTCACGAAAAAAAAAGAATAATGATAATAAATAAAAACAAAGATGTTGGATGATTTTGAAGTTGGAGGAGAAAATTTGAATAAATTTTTCACCCTTCCCTACCTTTTTGAACCGGAGTACACAGACAAATAACTTAGACCGATGACATGACACGTGACCTTTCCAACGTGATTATGTAATGCCTGGCTCCGCAGCACAGACCAGCACAAGACGAACAATTGTGGTTAAAAAGTATATACATGTTACGTTTATAATATTATTATTTTTTTAGAAAATGACCGATCGTTTCGCTAGATAAGACCCTATTCCTCAGCTGGGATCGTGCAGAGCCCTTTAAAGCACTTCAAAGCCCTTTGAAACTGCATTGATTTGGACTTCAACAATTTGGTTGAGATTGAAGTCCACTGTGGGGAGAAAAATCCCGAGATGTTTTCCTCAAAAAACTTAATTTCTTTTCCACTGAAGAAAGAAAGACATGAACATCTTGGATGGCATTAGGGTGAGTAAATTATCAGGAAATTTTCATTTTGAGGTGACCTAATCCTTTAACTGCATAGTTGAGGGCCAAATTCAGCCATCTGTTAGCGATGGTTCTCTTGCTTCTTAATACAAGCTCTGATTTGGAGAGGTCCTAAATTCTCATAAGGCAAGTCTCAATCCTGTATGATGTACTGTGTCCAGTATTTTGATGTATGACTTCCTGGCAGATCCATAAACTATACTCCTCCCATAGTCCATTTTTTCCTATAAAGTCTCAAGAGAACTTCACAATCTGCCCCCCATTTAATCCTTGCTAGCAGTTTTATAATATCCATTGCTTTAAAACATCTATTTCGCAGCATTTTTATATGAGGAATAAAGGATAGTTTGTTATCAAAATTAAGTTCTAGGGATTTAGTCTCTTTTACGTCTTTTAAAGGTTCTCTTTCCAAAAAAAAAACAAAGAGCTCTGGATCTCAGTGCATAGACTGCAAAAGACAAAAATGCATACATACGGTTTTTGATTTAGAAAATGTAAAGCTGTTTTGTACTGACCAGTCATACATATTTATACATATTTGTATTTGTCTCTCAATTAAGTTCATATTTTTGCCTTTATAACAAATTCACATATTATCTACATATAAACTACAGAATATATTATATATAACACTTACAATACCATTCATTTTAATACAAAAAATAGTTACTGAAAGTATACTTCCTTCAGGCAAGTGAAGTCCTATGCTAAAAAATACAAAACAAATAACTGACGTTGAACAAATAACATGATAGATGTTTGGCAATAGTGCTGCCAGCAGCAGTAGCCCTAATCTTGAGGCTGATGAGGGAGAGACAGCAGCAGTTGCTCCTCTGGTGATCTCCTGTCACAACAGTTACATCAGGTTACCTTTCCCCACATCTCTCGCTACAGAGCATGTAGCCTATGAGCAGCACTATAGTAAAATCCCAGGACATCCCTAGTCCGAACCTTCACTACTTTACATCACTCTGCATTGTCTGACGTGAATAGTCCATTAGTTCATAACGAGACAGCAGCGATTCTACAATGGGTTACATTTGACAGCTACTGAGTTAAAAAATAGAGTAAATGAAGTAGCCTAAGGTGATTGCTCCGATCAACGTAACGTGAGTGAGCGAGTTTGTACACACAACTCACACTCTGCAGCAGCGCATTGTTCACACACAGCTTCAGCCAGGCCCAGTTCTACTCTCAAACTCAAACAAGAGCACCCTCAGCTGATAATACATAATAATATATTGGCAAAACAGATTTGGAAAACGCTCCCGTGCATTTGTGTTTACGCTCTGGAGAACCTCAAATTAATCCATTTTCAATGTGTTTTTTGCAGCGGTGAGCAATGTAGCCAATCACAGAGATGGTTGTTGATTTCTTGAACGCAATGGCTAATCAGAGGTGTTAGTCATAGTCTCACCGCTCAAAGCGCCGGGGTTTTTTATTCAGTGCTGCTGAGTTATGCAGGCTCGCGAAACCTCTTATTAACAAACAAAGCAAGTAAGAGATTTATTGCATTGTTGGCAGCTTCACTGATCATAATGAAACTTTGTGAGATTGCGATGAACTGACAAAGCGACAGCGTTTTAGTGATAAAGTGTTTTAGCGTTTTAGTTAAAGTGACCGGTCTTGGCTCGCTTACGAGGCTTCAGTCTGTATAATCCAATGAATAAAACTTTGATGCTGATAAGAGGACTGACGGCCAATTTTGTGCGCTTAAACTTTATTTCTGTGGTTGTGTTGTTCAATAAATCACTTGTATCACTTCATATTACTTAACTACGATTTTACGAGATGAATGGGGGAAAAAAGGAAATCGACCAAAAATATCGGCAAAAAGAATAATTAAATGAATCGGCATCATATATCACCCAGAGAAAAACCCATATCGGTCGACCTCTAGTCAGGAAGAGCTTACCAATTTGATAAGAAATTACTGAGTTTACTTTTGAGAATGAAACCAACCTGTTTGTTCCTCAGTATCTTCATGTTTCACTCTGAATGTTTCTTCAATCTTCACGTCTTCACTCTCTTCTTTAATAAACGCCATCTTTATAATAGTGTCACATGGATCTCAGCTGCTTTACCAGGAGTTCTTCTGTGTGTTTGGACACTCTGTCCTGTTTAAGATGAGAATAATTAACAGAAAGAAATACGAATCCAAACTAAATCACAAGGTGCATCTCAATCAGCTCTTTAGTTTAGTTGTCAGTGCAATGGGAAGTGGGTCAGTACGGGATTTCATTATTTTCAATTTCATGATGACTACACATGCCCTTACATGGCCCAATTAATAGGGATGACTTGATACCACTTTTTTCATGTCCGATAACAATACTGCAACCTTGAGTATCTGCCGGCATCGACACTAATCCGATACCATCTTTTCTCCCCTTTAAAACAACTAATCTGTTAATAATACATTTGTTTGGATGCCCTGTGATTAACCCAACCATTCCTAACAAACCTAAATATGGAAAATCTAATATTCTACTTCCCCAAAAGGAAATCAAACATTACTCATTAAAAAAGCAAAAATGTACTCTTATAACTGTTTTTATTTTCCTTGCTTTTATTTTGTGGTTATTTTAATTATTTTCTGTGTAAAGCACTTTGAATTGCTATGGTATATGAAATGTGCTATATAAATAAACTTACCTTTTTATTTAGAGTTTTTCTCTCAAACAACATTTAGCAGCATTTTTTACTGGTCAGAACTAGGGGTGTGCAATATACCAGTAGAAATTTGTCAACCGGTAGAGATTTTGGACTATCGTCTCTATCACGGTTATGCTCATGCGATGTTGCTGGGCTGCGCGATCACAAACTCGTTTGAATGCGTTTTTAAGCACCCGGTTCTCACTTCACTGCAGCACACTCATTTGGGGCAGATACATACATTTATTTATCATACTGCCCAGCTTATTTTCATGCGACCTTACATAAACCTCACTTTAGAACAAGACGCTATCAGTACGGTTCAGATATGTGTCTGCATCAGGTCAGTACCTAGAGTTGGCATTTTTTTCCCAGTAGTCCATTTTTCCTATGTGGAGTAGCATTAAATTAATGAGTATAAATCCTTTAGTTTAAACATGTGAATAGCTTTATACAGTAGTTCTGTTGTTTTTGTTTTATGTTTGTTCTGAGAATACACATAGAATTTCACTTTTTCCTCACTGGAATTCCTACACAACTTGCAATATTGTAAAACAACATTCGTAGACATTTATTTAATTGTATATACTAAAGTCTATCAATCATCATTAGAGTGTCACCCTCAGGCTGAATAAGGACATTACAATTCTGCCAAAAGTGTGTCTGATGTGTTCACCTATTAGAATATAAAGATAACAAAACGCTTATCATAAACTAGCGCCAAGACCCAGAATCTGCCCTACCTAAATTTACAGCCAGGAGCAGCTACTGCCTAGCAATACTGAGTATCCAGATTGTATAAACAAAGATACCTGCTCCTGAATCTTTCTGTGTTCCTGCAAACTGCACTTGATGTGCAAGCTACTGTCTGTGTGCGTTTGTAAATGCTTATGTTATCGACGCGTGTTGTGGAGGCACTTGTTGCTGGGAGCTTGTCAGTCTCTCTCTTTTTTTGAGCCATGCACTGTGATGACAGTAACTCGCACATCAAGTGCAGTTTGCAGGCACACAGAAAGATTCAGGAGCAGTTTGTTTGAGTTCTCCTCCATGTTGCTTCCATGCCACCTACTGGACAGGGAAGAGTCACGCGACTACACACGTGGTAGTATGTTTTTAAGGGCAAAGTTTTAAAAAAAAATTAATTGAGTTTATAGCCTATATATTTACTCCAGAAACTAACTATACGAACATGGAAAACAGTGATAGATGGGCTTCTTAACCTTTGCGCTAAGGAGAAAATACAACGCAACTTTGAGGAAAACAAGCGAAACAGGATTATGTATTTCTGCTCAGCTAGCAACACTGGACATCAACTACATGGCATACGCTTATAACTTTTCATATAGGCTACTGTCTACTTTTATAATTCTTCTATCTAATAAAGTACTCCGTGTGCAGTGCAGTATGTATGCGGTGCGTGTTGCGGTGTGTATGCGTTACAGGAGCAGCACGTGCTATAGTGCTTTCACATATGCTGCGTGCGTTTGCAGTGCGCAACTGATCCACGGCTGTACCACATTTCAAATCCAGAAGTTATCAGCAACTTTAATTTAAAAATAAGGCCCTGTTTACACGAGAACGCTGGCGGGTGAAAACGTAAAAATATTTTATCAGGTGTGCCTTTCTTTTAGACGGAGACGGCGTTTTTTTGGGGCTTAAAAACGTTTGGAACTCAAAAAAGTGAAACCACCCTCCAGAGTGGAAATCTTAAAAACGCTCCACCGATTTTATCTAAAGGGCGTTCCCATTATAAAGGGCAAAAAAACGCAAAAGTCTGCTACACAGTGAAGGCACCGATCTGCTCACGGTGGCTCTCGTCGCGTACGCGTTTACGCCAAAGGCATGCACCAGTAAAGGAAAATAACAAAACATTATTAAACTAAAATGTAGTATTAATTTCATTGACCAAAAAAAAGCGACATGCGAAGAGCACCGAGGGTTAAAGCAGCAGCTTTACCATATTAAACATGAAAAACAGTGTTAGCGTCTCTTTCACTTTCAGTGCTTCACATTGCCACCTAACTGCCTGGAGTGCACACTACATCCAATTTCACACACTTTTGCGTCACCATATGCACGCACTTTTGCGTCACCAAATGTAATTTAATCTAAATTACATTTTAGATTAAATACATCTTAAATTAAATATTTATACAATAAATCTTGCATGTCACAAAGAACTTGTTTTTCCACCTCCATGAATGATAAGAGTGTCGTTCATTATGTCGCCTTGTTTAAGTAAATTGTAGTTTTCCTTGCTTTACCCCAGTCTTAAAGTAAAAAGATGACTGTGAAAAATAGAAGTAGCCTATTTATTATTTCATTATTTGTGTTCATTTTGACCACGAACCATGCGCTGTCACTTTAATTCAGCACGTGCAGCACAGCAAAAATAGACTTGGTGCGGAAACGATCTCGGCACTGCTGTATACGCACCGCACCTGGGGCCTCATTTATAACCGTTGCGTACGCACAAAACAGGCCCTGAAAGAGGCGTACGCCACTTCCGACGCATAAGACGTGATTTATAAAAACAAACTTGACGGGAAAATGTGCGCACCTGCACGCAAACTCTGACCCATGCGTACGAACGTTTTGGAGATAGAGCAGTTTGGCGACACCGATGGTGAGCTGGAGTTAAATGTCTTTTTGGTTACTTTTAGACAGAAAATCTAAATAAAATTATACATATACAGAAAGATAATACAAATATAATTTCACTCACCAAGCCTATCACTTGAAGCAAAAATCCACACCTTAAATGTCCGCGCCAGCGAGCGCGTTGGGCCGTTTAGTGAAACTGACGCGTAAACTGTAAATCTTCATTATGAGTCCGAATCATAAATAGGCTACAGTGCATGTTAGTTTAAATAAAATATTGATTTTTTTAAACTATGTTTTATTTCTGATATAAACATTTAGATTTATTCATTCATTTATAAATTTAGATTTATTATCCATTCTCATTAATGGAGTTAAACACTTAGCCTAACCTACATGACATTTAGGCTACTGAAAAGTAAAAATATATATATATATTTTCTGGTATATTCAATAAATAGCCTATAAATATTTGTTGTGGATGCAATGCTTTTGAACACTTTTCCTTTGGCATGCTGTGTTTTAATGTTTTAGCATCAGAGATATTTTGCTTATGATAATATCAGATTGTGCAAATATAATGCACAACAAGGTCTATCTGTTTCCATTAAAAATATAAATCAATTAAAATACTATTTGGCCAGTGGAAAAGATTGAGAAAAACTTTCTCTGAAATGTATTTTACTATTTGATTTATTTATTCAAAAACAAGGCAATGATAGGCTACTAAATGGTTTTAATTAATGTAATGTGACGGCACATCCGTATTTTATATTTTCCAAATGTCTTGTACCGTTAAACATGTTATCACGTGGATGAATAATCATATGCAAATGATATGCAGATGAGGATATGCATAGTAAAACTAGGCGTTCCCATACAAAAATGTAATATATGGCCATATATGTACTTATATTTTAAATAGCATGACATATATCTATACATATATTTTACTTATCTGAGAACACAATATATGCCTGCAACATATATGAACATTTATGTGTCCAAACATGTGAAGAAAATATTTGAGTTCATCCATATATGATACCATATATCTGCATATATTACAGTATAGTATTAGTTTCTCGCATATATGGACAACATTAAGTATAAATATGTGACATACATATTTGTTTTCCACATTTAATAAATGTATGTAAACATACATGCATGTGATACTGATGCATTTTTAAAGCTGTGGCATATGGTTATGGTACTTTGTGGATGTATTTGTCAAAAAAATACAAAGAAAACACTGCATTATTGACATTGTATTAAAAATACTATATTTGGTATTCACACAACACAGACACAAGTGTGTGTGTCAGAATAATATTTACCTACACTTAAATTATCTTTATTAAACCAGTTCTTCTTCTAAAAAAAGAAAAACCTAAAAAAATAAATCTCCAGAATTCCTTTGCAAAATATAATTTACTATCAAATCTTCATCTATATTTTAACCTTGCTTTTTTGGAGCACATTTACGTGGTGAATTAACGTTACGTAACCTCCGGTAACGGCCTGATCTTTAAAACTAAAATAACTTAAAATAGAAAAATAATGAATGTAAGATAACAATAATAATAACAACATATTGGTTTTGATTTTGAAAACATTAACAAATTTCTTAGTGAGAATTTGCAATCAGTATTTCCCTAGTAACCAGTTCTGTCACTATAGCAACACCCGCGTACAACCTGAGAAAAACGTTAACGACGACACGACTAGGAGAAAGCGCTATGCGCTTGTGAAATGGTGTGCCGGGGTTGAGGGGAATTTAGTATTGGTCACATTTTGTTCTGGAAAGTTTTGTAAACGGCGTGATTACCAACGAAGACGAATTTGCCGTCGAGTGGGGTGTGGGAAAACGACCAAAAGGTGGATTCCCCATTTGGCCACCGTTCAATCAGTTGGAGGTAAGTTAAGTTAAGTTAAACCCTAACGTTTTTTTTACTGCTTTGTATTAACGTTAGTTACACAGGGATATATGCTACTATATATTAACTTAAATAGATAATTTATAACGAAACTACGTTGTCAAGGAATGTGTTTAGTTCGTTAACTTATAGCCTATGTGTTTAGTTTTGCTGAGGCAAAAAGCTTCCTTTGACTTGCTAAAGCTAACGTTACCTCGAGGTTATGTAGGATAACGTTACACACACACACAGAGAATAACGGCGTTCTACCGATATGAGTGATCTATTTGTGATATTGATAATGATAATAATAATGTGATAATATCATATTGAGCGGGCATTACATTATTCTTTAACTCAGACCCTTGTTGATAACTATCAGTGGCAATGGTGAGTGACTGATATTTCTCTGCAATAGACATGAATACTTTGGAGCGAAAGTTGGACAAACGTTTGAAGAAAGATTCCGAAGACGACATTGTGGGAAAGAGAAACCGTGTGCCAAACGTCTGTGGGAGGATGAGGATGACCCCTACTGCCGTGGCCACAGTCAGTGGAACCAAAGTGAGTCTTTGTTTAATGTACTAACTCTTTACCCCATAAAGACGACATTAACGACCCCCTGTAACCATAATGACGAGATTTGAATTGTTTTTTGCTTGTTTCTTGTTTAAACACTTTGAAATCATTAACAAGCTTTAAAATGACCCATTTTTCAACTAAGGTAGCCTATCCGATTTCATAAACAACATTCAATCAAATGAAGCAAGGGTCCATGTACCTCCATTCCTTTTTCGTTTTGTAACCATGGTAACAAAAACAAAAATGGTTTGTTGTATTTTTAAATACTATGTTGAATACCAAAATTTAAATCAAAACCTTTTCAAAAAAAAAATGTGTGCGCACAAAATAAAATAATGACTTTGGATTTTTTTGGGGACTTTTTTTGGACTTTGAAATTATGTTTTGCATTTTTATAAACTAAAATTAGAAAACGAACAGATTCATATAAAAATGTCCATTTACAAATGTTCTTTTGTAAAATTATTGTTTCTCCCACAGTTTCGAAACTGTTTCAGTTTTTCCTGTTGATGCAGAGATACCTCAGATAAAAGAAATGCTCAATAGAAGCTCCATGCATCTCGGCAGTCCAGGGTCTCTCCCCAGCCCTTCAAACCCTGTTCAAATAGTGAGTACTTTTTTATGCAGTGCTGTTGGAAACTATGTCTTCTATATTAATTGGTCATAATCGAATACAATTTACTGTAAATTTGTCCTAATCTAATCTCCCAAATTTCCTGGTACCTTGTGGCAATGGCTCTTTTTGACACTACTTACTGATAATATGAAATCTCCGACATTGACAGTAGGGACCAGGAATGCTTGACATAATGCTAGTGGGACCAATTTCAACAGTCAATTGTACATAAATCTGGAATGCTGGATATTTTGTTTACTATACTGAATTGAAACTTTTAAGCCTATCAATTTTATTTTGTTCAACAGGAAGAAATTGTCCCGGGTTCAGGTGTTTATGTATCGGGTTCAAGTGTGTGGCGCTCTGCTTGCCAGGCATCCAGTGGGACTTCAATGGCGAGGATTTTGCTGCTTGGGGTGTTTGACATTGTAACGCTCGTCAAAAGTAATTTGAGAGGTTAGTATTGTCTGTACAGTAGTGTAGAGTGTGGTTAAAAATGCTTATTTCATGGTCACATTTGTTACGTTAAAGCTACATTGTGTAAGAACTTCTCCCATCTAACGGTGGGACAACCAACTGAATATTACTTTCTAGCCCCCATTCCGAGCGCGTTTTAACTCCTACGGTGGCCGTTTCATGTAAAGGTTAACATGGCTTCCAGTACAAAGCAAAAGCAATGAAAAATAACTACAATTTAGAGTCTACAATCTACACTGATTGCAGTGTAAGTGTGGCTTTACTTGCATACTCACGTACTTTGTCACTCAATTTTCACTTGCACTAGAAGAAACTGCAATAAAGATTTTTTTTATCTTTAGATAAGTTTATCCACCAGTGTTTTGTCTGCTTTATATCTAAAACTTTTTTTCTTTAAAATCTACCTTCTCAGATGCAGTTATGTCAAAGCACTCAGTTTCGGCTGGCCAGATCGGAACAGCCCTGAATGGGAAGATGGCAGAGCTAAGACTGGCAATGTCCAGGAAAAATGTTAATTAAAAATGAATGTGTTTCCCCTGTGAGTTTTGTTTGTGCATATCAGTGAACACCCCTGACCACTCGGCGAGTTTCACGTCTTTGTAAACGAAAGTTTAATGCGTTTTAGGAAGGATTGTTCCAGTGCACCTATGCAGCCATTGTGGAGGTGGAGGTGGGGGGGTTTCTACCACAGAAACCGAAAATTCTCGGGCCAGCAGCATCTGTCCAAATTTCAATCTTAACCGTTCTGTTTCATCAGAAACTATCTGAAAACAGGGCTTTAAGTGTAAAATACCGAACTTGTCCTTTAAATGAAGTTAAAGTTTTTACTTGAAAAGTTTGTACTTGTCAAGTCTGTACTGAAAAAAATGCAGTAAAGTTTGTATTTGAAAAGACTTGGAAATGTGTGTTCTGTGGAATGAGTACAAATATATGTGCAGGCTGTATAAAAAACATAGTTGTGCCACTAATATAAGTGAAAGTACATGGTGTCATCATATTAGAACCATATTTGTATCCGTAATATAAGTTAAAAGTATGTACTATGGAAATAAGTACATATATGCATGTATACATATATGCGTCTTACATATATTTAACATAAATGTGCATATACGGGAAAATATATGGTACTTACATGAAAACGGCCATTTTTGCTATATTTTGAAATATATGTTTCATATATGTCTATGTGTTTTATATATATGAACTTTGCATATATTCTCATATAGGCAGCAGACATACATGGGTACTGACATTATATATGTAATTTACATATATTGACATATATTACATTTCTGTATGGGTTGTAAGCTCCATATATGGTTATTTCGGGGAGGAGACGCATGTGAGCACAATCTTCCGCTGAGTGGGATTTATAAAGTGAATCCTGCGCAGGTTCTGGCGTACGCACGGTTTTATAAGTCTCAATATTTTTTTGCGCACGCCATTTATGGCTTTCGGGCGCACGTATACTTTTAGTAAGGATCCTACGCACACTTTTATAAATGAGGCCCCTGGAACGGATCGCCGGACCGCATCCGTGTGCATTGTGAAAGGTCTAACCTGTTAATATGGGTACGGAAAAAAATACGCTCCGCATTCGCAGTATGTGTGAAATGGGCATTAGGCCTTGTTTACACTGTCAGTGAAATGTGACCCAATTCCGTTTTTTTTTGCTCGTGTGACACAGATCGGATCAGATGTGTTCTAAAAAAAAAAATGCATTCGGATATTTCGAGATCGGTTTCAGGCCTTGTTCATATGTGGAAATAAATCAGATATAAATCAGCTATGTGCCAATGTGACTGTCATGTAAACAGGCAGATCGGATTTTCTGAGGCAGCATTAGGCAACGTCTCTGCGGTTTAATGACGAGAGCAACCCTGACGCAACACGTTGACACAACATTTCAAAGGTTGGCTTGCTAATCCTAAAATTTCGGATTCACTGCTCCTCGTTAAAGCCCGTCACGATCTCATGATAGTGCGAATCTATAGCACGAATTTTAGTTCTCGTGCCATACGGCAAAAATATTTTTTGCATGCACTTTATGGCGTGTAATACGCACGCACTTCACACCCCTAATCCCAAGCGGTTTACGTGCGTATCATGCACGCAAAAATTATTTTGTGAGATCTTGTATGTACACACCAGTCCTGAGATCTCTCTCGCACACAATTAAGTGCCAACTAGTCTCTCCCTATGGAGGATCCCCTTTATCACTCTACAGATAAAGCATTGTGGAAAATTTGCGTATCTACCCCGTAGTGATAAAATAAAATGCTGTATCAAGTAGGGAATTACAAACATGCGCACATATATTCAAACGCACATAACTATAGAATTAATTCTTGATGCGCACGTGAGCGCCATCAGCGTTTCTCACAGGTTCGCGTTTAAAGTCTGTGTAGAGAGAACGGTCGTCTAAGCGGCCCCTAATTTAATAACAAATTATCCTTTCGATGGAAGTGAATAAATCAAAACTAACTTTAGCTGGAAAATAACATTATTCAAGAACCGCTATAAAGCCAAAACAATCTGTTACCTTAAATGATACGTTTATCTCTGTAAAGCAGCTTTGAAACAATCTACATTGTTAAAAGCGCTATATAAATGAAGATGACTTGACTTGACAATAACTGAAGCATATGTGCAGGCTGCAATAATGACCGTTTTCGTCGTCCTCCGCCTCAAAATCACGTGATGTTTGGCGAACCTCGCATAGGCCTATATCGGAAAAGCTAGCATCAGGCATATTTCGCGTTCGTCCGTCTGTGCAAGAACCCCCTTTAAGCATGCGCGACTTTCAGATAGTAGGCTATGTCAAGTGTAAACACATGAATCGGATATGGGTCACAATTGAAAGAAAGTGTAAACGGACATAAAAAAAAAAAACTGATATAGGCAACAAATTAGAATTGGGCATCGAGACCGGCAGTGTAAACGAGGCCTAGAGAGATCATAAAATAATGAAGATGAACAATGGGAGCACTGTGTGCTCAGGCTCTGGCATTCTCAGCGCCATCCAAATAAAAGTCACAACAATAAGCTCAGCTTATGTTACTTTAGAGTTCCTACTGGCTGTGCGAATGAAACCAGAAAACGCTCCTAAGGGAACCATTAGTTCTCGGGGAACCACTCTGGTGGCTAGTTCTTAGAACCAAGTTCCTAGACCCGGTGCGAAAGACCCTTATATTTGCCAACATCTAATAAATACAACTCAAGAACACCTAAATCAGTATGGAAGCTGTGTTCGGAATCCTCACAACTCATACTATTTACACTTTACACATAGCATACTGCAATATAGTAGGTGAATTTTCTATATATGGAATTCTGCATGGATTACTAATACATTTGTATCTGATGACGATGTTTCTCGCAATGCAAACGTGTCAGTGCCTCGTGACGTTTCATCTTCGTGAAGAGTGCGGTGTGAGTGAACATGGAGGTAACATATGGTACTGTACAGTACAAACTAGCTGGGTTACATAAATTGTACTTTAATCTCTCTGGCACGATTGATCAAGTCAAGAAAAAAAAAAGTCACCTTTATTTATATAGCGCTTTATAGATTTCAAATGTGCTTTACAGTGATAAACAGGGAAAAAAAATATGATTTAGTAATGCAAACAGAGTTCAATACTTCAAAAGAGCTCTAACAAAAAAACAGTATCATTGCAAGTCCTTTTAGTGTTGATTCAAATACGTTCAATAACTCTGTAGTTATTACTCAATTAGGAAATTAGTTAAATTCATATCAATAACTTTTTTTATGCTAACAAAATACCTAATATATAGGGGATAATCTACCATAAATCCTAAAAGAATTAGCCTATTTGTGGTGTTGTTAAACCCAGCTATAAAGAGTTATTTTTACCCTTGTATGACTGAAGCATTCTGCACAGTAAAAACCGGCAGGTGTTTCTACAAGGATTGTTACCTGAACCCTTAAAATGTAGTCAATTTGATTCAAACAGGATAATTAGGCCATATTTTTGACTTGAGTTAAACCAGTTAATTTATTACCACATTTTTATGGTAAAAAAAAAAAAAATCAATGTACATTTTATGTTGAGCAAAATAAAATCTAATTAACTGATTTTTAAGTTTAAAAAAACAAACATTTAATTTCACAGAATCAACTTGACACCAACAAACAATTTTTTAATTGGGTAGATCAAAACCATGAAAGGTATGAGATTTTCACTCAGATTTCCAGATATATAAAAAAAGAGTGGTTGGCACATTTATTTGTGAGGTAACAGCCTGGGCAGCTGTGCTGAATTAATGTTCAATGTCGGTCATGTGACGACACTGTAGCATTCTACCTTAAACAATTGTATATTGTATTGACTATTTTCATACACACTATTCCTACAAAATAAATAGTACTGGGTAGTAAGTTAGTGTGGGATTTTGAACACATCCTGTGTTTATGTCTATGTTTTTCACAGCTGTGTCATCCACGATTCGAAACAGTCATTTACCTAAAGTTAAACAATCTCCTTTTCTGACATTACTAACGTTACTCCCCAGAGCCTGGATTCGTGTTTATGATTCACGATATAGAGAACGAAATGAGACGCACCTATTCTGTTACTTAAGATACTCACAAAAATAAAACACCCCTAAATGTTAGATAAAGCACTACAACATTACATTCGATAATAATAATAATTAATTTTACTGATTTAAACGCCTTAAATGCTTAAAATACAAACCTTTTTTCTGTCAACAGATGCAGGATCGCGGCGCATCCTTATGACGTCGCACTACCTAACCAAAATAAAAGTCCTTAATCACAAAACTTTACAGAAATGTACATACACATGTAATATTAAGAACCAACAATGAAAGATTGTGATATTCAATGAAAGATTTCATACATGTGTCAATTGAAACGAATAAGAGTGAATGTATATTTTGTAATTTAAAAATATGGACATAAAAAGTCCATTTGAGTCTAAAAATACTTGCAAATAGTTGATAAAATGACGATCTTCCAAGAATCAGAAGTAAAAAAAAATAAAAGAAGCCATAAAACTGTTAATGTTAATTTGATAACAAAAAGTATTGATAATAAGTTCAGTCTAATGTGGAGTATTTCTCAGATTTAGTTTTAGTTTTTTTGTGAAATCAATAGTAATTTAAGTCTCAGTTGCTAAAGGACATACGCTTAATTTTGAGTTTGGGGACATAAAAGCAGAGCATGCTACACATAGTGCCGTTCAAATGTTCGGGATCGGTACGTTTTTTAAAGGTTTTTAAAAGAAGTCACGTGCTTGGCTGCACTTATTTGATTAAAAATACAAAACAATCAGTAATAGTGTGAAATACTATGTCTATTTAAAATAACTGTTTTTTATTTTTATATATTTTCCCCTTGTGTTGGCAAAGCTGAATTTTCATCATCATTACGCCAGTCTTCAGTGTCACATGATCCTTCAGAAATCATTCTAATATGCTAATTTGCTGTTTAAAAAAAACATTTATTATTATTATCAATGTCGAAAACAGTTTCTTTTTTCCAGGATAATAAGTTAAATAATAATAAAGTTCAAAAGGGCATTTATTTGAAACAGAAAGCTTTTGTAAAATTGTGAATGTCTTTACAGTCACTTTAGACCAATTCAATGCATCCCTGCTGAATAAAATAATGTATTTCTTAAAAAAATGTAACCCCAAACTTTTGAACGGTATTGTATAATGTTACAAAATGTGCAGGGCTGGTGGCAGGGGAGATTCCAGGATTGTCATAAAAAAAGAAATTAGGAACACATGAAAAAACAAGAGAGGACAATGAAATATTAATAAATGACTATGTTGCAGACAATGTATGAGTTTTTTTTTCCTCCTGTGAGCTTTTTAGTTTTTCTAAAACCTGTAGCTGTAGTTTGCCCTTTTTTGTTATTATTCAACAATAATATTGATCTGCCTGCATTGACACCATTATATGAGAACTGAACTGAGCTGGGCGATGACATCACTGATTTCTCCAGAGAGAATAAATAGAAATAAAAAATAGACAACTAATGATTTTTACAATGGAAATGAATCACTGAACTTACTTAAGCTGGACAATGACACTATTTTCTTCTAGATCTGCTGTACAGCCAAAACTAAATTTGTTGCATCCTTTTCCTGGAATCAATAAATCTGCTTTGAAAAAATCTGTAAAAGGTGACTTGACTTTAAATAATAATTTTGTCAGGTAAATACCTTCACTAAGTTTAGTGTTTTGTTCATCCCTCCTATTTTTTTTTTACATTTTAAAAAATATATGAATATATTTTCCTCATTATTTGATGGTTCATGCTAACTTGTAGGGTCATTAAAAAATTTAAAATAAAAACTCTGCACATCACTTTTGGCCACTACTGCATGTTTGGACAATAGTGCTATTTCAGACCCTGTGGACTGATGAGCTCAAGTCATCACTGGTGCACGGTTGCATTTTTCCAGTCAACACATTAATACACACACAATGTGCAATTTATAATACATCGCAACATGTTAACTGTTGATTTTTCCATATTTGGACAATTTTGTGTTTTTAAATAGTATAAAGGTTTAATTTATATTGATAAATAGTGTTTATTGTATAATAGTAAAATTGTTTATTTGTTATGGCTGTTTAAAAAAATAAATGAATGCATAAAAAAAGAAAAGAAAGATAAAATCTCTCTGTGCACCTGGACTGTTTTGCCTTTTAGACAAAAGCTCACATTAGATGTGGAAGTTATTAATTGGGCAACATGTGCAGTTGTAGAATTAAACCGAATAGCTCTGACGTATTATTATCTTAATGCTCATTGAAATTCCATGTCATGCTTTTTGTGTGTGTGATTTTAGCGTGTGATCATTGATAAGTACTTTTATTTTGGTCTAACGATGTCACGTCATAAGGCCGCGCGTGCCGCGACGCGCTCCTGCTGTGTCTTTGACTTGGCTGTTCCATAGACAGTAAGGGCTGTTCAAAGGTTTGTTTTTTTAAGATTTGAAAGTGTTTTAGTCAATGCAAAGTGCAAACCGTTAATGAAATAGTATCAGCTTTTAAAATAAATGTTTTCATATTGTTATTGAGTGACATTGTAATTCTTAAGCTAGTATGAACGTTATTTTTGGAAGTAAACTAAATCTGTAGTAGGTACAACATAAAGGGTGCGTTTCATTTCGCTCCTATCATTATTAAAAATAAGTGATAAGGCGACAAAATTAATCATGTTTGGAAGTCAAATGAATTGGTTTGTTGTTACTGTAATGTTTATGACTTTGGATTAATTGCGCGAATCACAGCACGCTGTCGACTCGTGCTGGTCAAAGCTGTAAATGAAACGAAAGAAAAAAATGCATTTAAAAAATATAAAATCCTAACTGCTAATTTCAGTAGGCTATATCATCTTCAAATTATTAAAGACCAAACGTAAATCATGATAAAATATTATTGTTTGGGAAACGCAGCCGTGCTCTTGACCTGAACTAGGGAGCTGCTTGAAACACACCCAGAGATTTATTTTGTATCTTGTTAATTATTCTCATCTTAAAAATGACAGGGTGTCCAAACACCGAAAAACTCCTGGTGAAGCAACCGAGATCCACCTAACATACAATAAAGATGGCGTATATTAAAGAGGAGAGTGAAGACATCAAGATTGAAGTATTCAGAGTGAAACAAGAAGATACTGAGGAGAAAACAGGTTTTGTTTCATTCTCCAAATCTGAATTCGGTCATTTGACCCTGTTTAAAATGTTGGCCTCTTCAGAAACAAGAGATATTTTTGAATTTGTGTAGATCCCATTCAACTGATTTTAAATCAGAGATATAAAGCAAAATAAGTGTTTTCAGTACCAGCAGACCTAATAAAATGTCAATTTGCGATTTAATTTTATTTTTAACAAATGAAATGTCACATACATACATTACATTTATCTCACATAAATGTTTGCTCTCTCATTGTATTTACAATGGGGTAATTTTGTTGCTCAAGAGTTTACACAACACAAGGAGGCTTGATTTCAATCTTTGAATTAAATAAAAAAAGTAGCACAAATACAATTGAATAAAGATAGAAATGAAATAAAGATACTTTTTTTTGGGTAGGTCTAACACTAGCATTCTGAAACACTTCAGAAACTAAATAAAGTTATCAAATTTAAAATAACAGTCTTTTAATCCTGTATAAGTTAAATACATAGCTTTAATGGTAAGGAATCAGCAATAATAGGCTATTTAGTTGTTTTATCAACATTAATGACAGATATTGCTGCTTTCACTTTAAGAGCTAGTCCATGTTACGTTTTCTTTATCAACTGCTTAAGACATAACCAATGTATTTTAACCGACAATACAGATATTTTGTTTTTGACCGTCAAAGCTTTATAATCCGTGAAAAAACTATAGGCCTACTGTTTTGTTACTTGCGAGCTGTTTGTGAGGCTTTACTGTAGCAGTGGTGGGCCGTCAGGGCAAGCAAGGCCTTCTCTGCTGGCCTAAACACTATCAGAATCACTGACTTGCGCTTTAATATATTTTTTCCATGAATGAGTATTAAATTATTCCCAATAGTCCATTCTCTTAATGTCATAGCTTTTCTCTTGGTTGCCCTGCTTCCAGTAGTGTATGTTTATTTTAGCGCTTTTATCCAATCATATTTCAGCCATCATGTGTTGCCATGACCAAAGAAATCTGCCTCGAGGCCTTCAGAATCGATACTGCTGGCACCTGTAGCTTAAAATGAATGGCAATGAAACTGTTGCTTTAACCAATCAGATAATCAGTCAGATTTAAGCAGCCAATCAGATTTCGATTAGACTCCAGCAGGGCCATCTAGCAGGCGTACAATAACGTAGGCATTTTCTCATCCTTTGATTGGATGATCAGAGCGCGTACTACTATTACTGTCTATGACTATTACTGGTAGTCAGAGCTAGCTAACTGCATTTGTAGTGAACTGCATAAACTAAAATATATTCCTGTAATTTGTAGGTTGAAAACCTATTACCGGTAAATCTAATGTTTCTTTTCCTCCTCGACCGCCAGCTTGTTCAACGTAGCTACTGGAAAAAATCCCTTATCCAGCTTACGCAGAGTCACGTAACTCTATCGATCTGTCCCGGGTAAAAACAGAACTGACTGTAATGTATGCATTTTGAAGGCAAAAGTCCCACTGATCTCATTGATTTCGTTCAAAAATCTGTGTGAGAGCTTGTGTCAGCTGTAACATTACACATCGTCGTGTTTAGCGATGACTGTCCCTGTGTCCACTGCTTCTGTCGAGCAGACACTCACTAAAGCGAATTAAAACTTATGCCAGAAATACGACGGGACAGACTAGACTTTCAGCATTAGCCAGCCTTGATAGAAAATACTTCTTGTTGGAACTGAAACACACCGATAACCTTTACAACCATGTAACTGAAGTCTTTTTGAGGAAAAAAATGTGGAAATTTGTTTTGTGTAAAAAAATAATCAGTAGTTTTGGTGAGTATAATGCCTTTTTTGCACTTTTTTTTTCAAACATACATTAATACTATTGTAACCCTTGAAGGATAAGACAAGGGATGATCCGTTTCTGAACTTATAATCGGAACGCAAGGAACACGAACACAACCCGAACTCACTCGCTCGTTTCTCTCTACCCGGCCTTTCCCGAACTCCCCGCATTAACCCATTAACTGCCAGTGCAAAATAAAAACATATATTTCACAACAATTATAGAGAGATTGTTATAATTATAATGTGCGCTGCTACACTATTAAAAGTTATTGATTCAGGTAGGACACCACTGAAGGCCTATGTGTGAATTGCACGGCCTCAGAGAAAACATCTCTCAGAGAGCGAGCGAGTACTGAGTATTAGGGCTGTCACTTTTGTGAAAAAGTCCTTTTCGATTTTCGAGACATAAGTGTTCATTGAATCGATTGTAAAATCGATTTTCCATGTCTAAAGACGTTTCCATTTTCAACACCAAATATAGGCCAATCCACGGACAACTAACAGGCATTAGGACGAATGTAAAGAGGGCGCTTGAGACGCACAATATTTCTGATGATTTATTGGCATGAAATTTCGTGTACAATTACAAACAGGAGTGTAACATTCTCAAAAAGCAGAGTGGACTGCCATAACATCAATGAAAAACATTACTGCAGGCTTTAACATGGCTGTTTTCACGATTAGAAATGTCAAAAAAATTCACCTACGTAGCCTGTAGCCTGAGTCTGTAAGCTATCTGTAGCCTATGCTTGAAATTTTCTAAATACTGGCGACACCTTATGCAGAAGTAGGCTATAATTTGCTGTTATGTGTGTTTATCAGAACCTGCAGTTGCTGTGTGATGCACGTTCACTGCGGGCGTATCGTGACGAGCTGGACGCGCTCTGAGAGAAAGCGCCTTTCAGACAGGGCACGGCATTCGCGGCGCTATGAGACCCATTCATTTCAATGGCTTGCGAGACATTCTGTTTTGTGAAAGCAGCTCTTTTGTTTTTACCCTTCAAAACACACCAACAATTGGTCAGATCTATGCCATTGGACTGTGCGGTTCAATGACTGAGCCATTCAATAGGCTACAGATAGCGCGAGACGTTTTGTTGCTGGGTCGACCAAGCGGTGCGCACGCCGCGGTCAAAGTTCAATCGCTCAAATCGCGTTGTATCTGAAGCGCAACGCTGATCCCAGCGGCCAGCGCCGCGCATTCTGCGTCCTGAAAGCCGTTAAAATCGATTCCCTATTTTCTTTTTCGAAACTTGTTTTGGTTGGTACGATCGATTGTGCAATCGATTTTCGAACAAAAAGTGACAGCCCTACTGAGTATTTAACTATCGTTTTAATGTTTAAATTGGTAAGACTTAAAAAGATGTGCAAATGCTAAACTTTAGTAACGATGCAACACTGGTCTGATTGTGCAAGTGAAAATTTCGTCAATTGTTGTCAACTGTTGCTTTTCCGTCAACACTGTTTTGGACATGGAGGATCTCTTGAACCACACGACCACTGCTCTGATTCGGGCTGCCCATTTATCAATTGATGCAATTTTATAAATTTTCTGTGCAGCCAGATTCAATGTATGTGCAAAACATCCTATTTTTAGGATCTGTAGCTTCTTGATAGCAATATCCATATTGCCAGCGTTGTCAACAGCTACAATCTTGTTTGGCTCTATCTCAAAATCTTCCAGAATGTCAGAGATCTCCTCGGCCACTACTTCGCCAGATTGTGATTTGTACACTGCCCTGGTGGGGAGGACCTTATGTTTTACACTGCCCTGGCTTGTGTAGTGCACTGTAACTGTGAGATAGTGATCCTGCCAGAGGCTGGTCCACCCATCTGATGTGATGGCCAGCTTGGGCTTATCCTTCAGCTCACTGATCACATTGGCCTTTTCAATACCATACCAGTAAGGAATTAATGTGTCACTGAGATAACTTCTGGAAGGAGGGGTATATTTAGGGTTGAGTGCCCTGCACATATCCCTACAATAAAAACAATTATAGTTTTAATTTGTTATTTTATAATTATTCAATTATTGTGTTGCTGTTTATTGTATTGTGGCTTGATGGGGCTAAAATACAACCCTTTTTATAATACATCTATATCATAAAAATGTATATAACTTTATACTGTATATACTGACTGTTACCTAAAAGAGTTAGACTCCACTGTTGCAAAGGGGTGTAGGCCTTTCACTATGAACTTGGTCAAGGCTAAGTGGCATTTGTTGACCCTCTCCTCAGGCATCCTCCCACTAGCTGCCAGGGTGAAGGGGCTTTGGGCTTGTCTTTGACTTGGACCAGAGGTATTAGGATGAGTGGGTTGGTTCATAGTAGCTATAGCGTTAAAAAAAGCGGGAGTTTTCGTGCTGTTGTGTGTGTGCGTAGCGCTCGCTGTTGTGTGTGTGTGACAGGCAGCCTCCGCCGAGCATGAGAGATCTCAGTTCTGAATTGCGAATAACGAAAATGTGGACAAATGTCTTAATGTTATCGCAAATTAGAAATGGTTGGTGAGATAAAATGTGCAGGATAACATTATTAAGCAATAATAAATAGTAAATATATTTTCTTAATTTCTCCAGTACCGAAAGCAGAACCGATAGCGTCAGATCTTACCGATACTGCGGTCTTTTTTATAATTTAGCACCGGGGCCAGTTTAATACCGGGTTTCGGTACCCATCCCTACTGGTATCACTGCCTGTAAGCGCGCTTAATGCTTGCTATGTGGTGATGATAAGCGCATTTTGAGAGAGAGAAAGACGCAGCAACACTGAATCACTCCCGCTGTTTGACACATGTTGCTTTTTCAAATGCATGTTATAAGCGACTCAAACTCACAGTGCTTTCAGAGATGGAGGAGCATTTACTACTTCACAGAACCACTCTTATAAAAGAAAAACCACCACTTCAGGTCAACTTTGCACTGGGGCCTTCCTTTTTTTTTCCCTTTTTTTTCTGCGGGAATGGGAGATCCGATCTGTTATCCAGATACAGAAGCCACTTGATGTGGACAGGTGTAAACGCACCGTGTCCTGATTGGCTTATGATCCGATCTGCTTGATTGGATTACGTGAATTCGCATGCTAATACTTGTCCACAAATGCCAATACATTTAAAACATTTTAGACCTAAATGTTAGATTTGAGATCAGTCTATAATTAGCCAGTTCTGCTAGGTCAAACTGTGTTTTTTATTTTTGTCTTTTTTTATATAAATGTTTTAATTTCTGCCAAGACATGTTAAAAGTTCTTGGGACTTGTCCTAAAAAAATTATTAAACAATATTGAGAAGTGGTTTGAAGTTTACAGGAAATCTTTTGCTTTGTGCCATTAAACTAGGGTTAACTTGTATTTGTATTTTTTCCCCCTTCATTTTAGACCTGATGTCGCTGAAAGAGGAGAGTCAAGAACTGAATATAATGAAAGGGACAGATCAGAATGAGAAACATCATGGTTTGATAACTGGAGAAAAATATTTTAGTTGCTCACAGACTGAAAATATTTGCTCACAAAAAAGAGCTCAGAAAATGACAACTAACAGTAATTTGACCTGCCAACACTGTGGAAAGAGTTTCAATCAGCATGGAGACCTTAAATTCCACATGAGACTTCACACTGGAGAGAAGCCGTACAGCTGCCAACATTGTGGAAAACGATTTACTCAAAAAGGAAGTCTTAAAGTCCACTCGAGAATTCACACTGGAGAGAAGCCTTTTGCCTGCCACTGGTGCGGAAAGAGTTTTACACATAAAGGAACCCTTATTGCCCACATGAGAACTCATCCTGGAGAAAACCCTTTCGCCTGCAAACTGTGCGGAAAGAGCTTCTCACGAAAAGAAGGTCTTAAGACTCACATGAGAATTCACACTGGAGAGAGGCCGTTCATATGTGGTCATTGTGCAAAGAGTTTCAGATGTAAAATAAGCCTTAATTACCACATGAGGATTCACTCAAGAGGGAACAGTAATCAAGCGATATGTCGCCAGTGTGGAATGAGTTTCACAGATCGGAATCACCTTAAGAATCACGTAATAACTCATATCGGAGAGCATCCTTTCATGTGCTATCACTGTGGAAAGACTTGCAAAAGCAAAGCTAGCCTTGAGGTTCACGTAAGAGTTCACACTGGAGAGAAGCCTTTCACCTGCCCTCAATGTGGCAAAAGTTTCACAGTTAAAGGAAACCTTCAGACTCACATAAGAATTCACACTGGAGAGAAGCCTTACACATGTCCTCAGTGTGGAAAGTGTTTCACATATCAGAAAGACTTGAAACGTCATTTGCAAAGTCATTCTGAAAAAAAATTGCAGAATTGTGAGTCTGACAAGAGGTTAACAAAAAGGAGTAATTTAGAAAATCAAAAGCACATTCACTCTGGAAGGCGATTTAATTGTGATCTGTGTAATAAAACATTTCTTTTGCCATCTCACTTAAAGATACACATGAACAGGCATGCATTTTTGAGACCCTATTTTTGTTCTTTGTGTGGAAAGGGTTTTAAATGGCTCAGGAGTTTAAAATGGCACCAGAAAATATGCATCTGTGTGAAATTATTTACCATTGTATAGAAGCGTCACTTACAATTTTGATTTGACTTAATATCTCACTGTACGTTCACACCGCCGGCGGCGAGAACGTCAAATTGGCCGGAAGCCATTCATTTTCAATGAGAGCCGGCGGCGAGCTCCGGCGAGGGCGGCGCGGCGCGTCTTGGACGGCAAAAGTGGCGAGAAGAGTTGAAATTTGTCAACTTTATGGTAATAAGCTATGACGCGGTTCTGCGGCAACCAATCGGAATGTAGAAGTATTCCGCCTGAGAGGATACCAGAGAACACAATCCTGTAAACTTTGGTTCCGACCACATTAGTCCCTAAGCAAAATGGAAGAAAAGTTAATTATTTATGTTGCGGGTTTCCCGTTATTGTACGACGTGTTCCTGTTTACATACAGGGACATTAATAAAAAGAATGACGAATGGAAAAAAGTGTCTGAAATTGTTGGTGTTTTGTTACTTTCACATTTAAAAGATTTTAATAGGTTAACTTATGCCCTACGTGTGGCCAGTATGCACAAAATAGGATACTGATTTATGTTCAGTTCTTATTTGCTTTGCGGCTCCTTTAAATAAAGTTTTTCAAAAAATCACGCATTCTAAAATCTACGTCAGAGCACCAGAGAGTCCCCGAATCTCACGGCATCGATGGCAGAGCGAATTTTGCCGCTCTCGCCGGCGGCAGTGTGAACGTACAGTCAGAATAAAAAAAAATGTAAATACTTTTTAAATAAGTATTGTGTACTGTGAAATACAACATTGTAAGTAAAATTAGAAATAAAAGCACAAACTGAAATAATGAACGTTGCACTGCATTATTTGAGTCATCTTTAATGACACAATACACAAAGATAGCATGTTTATTATTTTGAAGCTGTATGTTAGAATTACCTTTAGTTTTATGGGAACAGATTATGAAAAGCTTACATAGACTAAAAAGTGGCTGTTTTTTTTATATTATTTAATACAATCAGAAAGGGGGATAAACAATAAGTTTGTTTATGAGTTTGTGTTTATATTTAATAATGGCACACCCCAAAACTTTTTTTCTGTAAGCTTTTTAAGGTAAATTTAGGTGTCCTTCCAAAAAGCATAATTGGAAAACAATTTATTTAAGGGCATTCCAATCAGATACTATGCACACCAAACAACACATTAAAAACATAGCATAAATTAAACATTTAAAAAGTTTTTTATATTTTTTATTTAATTACACAGTTTACAAGTGCGATACCAAACAGAAGGACAATGTGAGATTTTGAAAGACAACACCAGCTGCCTTGACCTGACAGCATATGCAGTCATGTGATGGGACCTAATAAAGAATAGGGCTACACTTTATTTTAAGGTGTCATTGTTACAGTGTAATTATACATTTACGTACTGAGTAACATTAATTAACTACATGTACTTACTATAGGGTTAGGGTAGGATTAGGAATTGGTTGAGGGTTAGTTGCATGTAATTATGCATAATTTACTATTATTACTATGGTAAGTACATGTAAAATAAAGTGTTACCAAGAATAGTAATACAAAAAATAATATTAAATAATAGAATTTTAGTCTACAAGAACATCATATCTAAAATACTAGAAAAAGTTGTGTCCGCTCAATTGTGCTCTTTCTTGCAAGAAAACGATATCTATGAAAAATTTCAGTCAGGATTCAGGCCACATCATAGCACAGAAACTGCACTCGTTAAAATTACAAATGATTTACTTTTAGCTTCTGACCAAGGGTGTATCTCAATACTAGTTTTACTCGATCTTAGTGCTGCGTTCGACACTATAGACCATAAAATACTCTTAGATCGACTTCAAAATTACACTGGTGTTCAGGGACAGGCATTAAACTGGTTTAGATCGTACCTATCAGACCGTTACCATTTTGTCCATTTAAATGGGGGAAAATCAAAGATAACGTCAGTAAATTATGGAGTGCCGCAAGGATCTGTGTTAGGCCGTCTGCTATTCTCAATTTATATGCTGCCACTTGGTAATATTATAAGAAAACATGGAATAAGTTTCCACTGTTATGCTGATGACACTCAATTATATATTTCATCACGACCAGATGATAACACTAAATTATCTAAAATGACAGAGTGTGTTAAAGATATAAAATATTGGATGACGTGTAATTTTCTTCTATTAAATTCAGATAAAACGGAGGTATTACTGATTGGTCCAAAAAACTGCCCACAAAACCTCTTACAATACAACCTTAATCTAGATGGACGTCCTGCTACTTTATCCTCTACAATAAAAGACCTGGGTGTTATACTAGACCGCAACTTGTCTTTTGAAAATCATATTTCAAATGTCACAAGAACAGCCTTTTTCCACCTTAGAAACATTGCTTAGCTACGTAACATGCTCTCTGTTTCTGATGCAGAAAAGTTAGTTCATGCATTCATGACCTCGAGACTAGATTACTGTAATGCTCTATTAGCTGGTTGTCCTGCATCCTCCGTAAACAAGCTACAGTTAGTCCAAAATGCAGCCGCTAGAGTTCTTACTAGGTCAAGAAAATATGATCATATAACACCAATTTTATCATCACTACATTGGTTACCTATTAAGTTCCGTATCAATTACAAAGTATTGCTACTGACCTATAAAGCCCTAAATGGTTTAGCTCCTGTGTATTTAAGGGATCTTCTATTGCCCTACAATCCATCGCGCTCTTTAAGATCGCTAAATTCGAGGCTTTTAGTCATACCTAGGATAACTAAGTCCACTAAAGGAGGGAGGGCGTTTTCACATCTAGCTCCTAAACTCTGGAATAGCCTTCCTGATATTGTCCGAGGCTCAGACTCGCTCTCCCAGTTTAAAACTAGATTAAAGACGCATCTCTTTAGCCAAGCATTCACATAATGCATCTCATACCTTTTATAATACAATTAAATCAGATCAAATGCATTCATATTATGAACAGCAGCTACGCTAATTATTTCCCATCTGCCTTTTTTATGTTGTTATCTCGGGGCGCCTGTCCCGTCAGCGTTGGTCAGCTCCAGTTATGGATCCAGCCTCTCATGGAGACTTCAGATGCCCCAACGCCTGTGAAGAGACGACCCAACGCCGGCGATATGTTATGCCCTAAATTTATACATGATTAACTAAATGTATTTTTGTATGTACATTTCTGAAATGCATTTTCTGTAAAGCTGCTTTGAAAAAATATGTATTGTGAAAAGCGCTATAGACAAGTTTCCCGGGCACTTCCGGTTTACTTCCTGTTTCTGCCAAGAACTTCCGGCGGAGGCTGAGTAGTGGTGTAAACATGGCTTTGGAATGGCAACATTCGACCGAAAATCTTGTTAAAAATGGTGTTTTGACCATTCCGCATCCAAGTAAGGTAACATCATGGGCGGACAACATGTCGATATGGCCCAGCATCACAACATCCAAGATCTTTTCTTATTTTATTGATTCCATGGCGGTGGATGGGAATGCAATTAATAACCTGAAAAGCTCAGAGGCGTTTCAGTACCTCCATTCCGACAAAGTGGGCTGTATACTTTTACACGATATGGGCAGTTTAATTTACCTAAAGGCCGATGTTCAACCAAGCCAGTCCGTTAACAATTCAGCGCATAACGCCTGGGTTTTGGTTACCAAGACGGGAGATGTGGAGACTGCAGGCTGTACCTGTATCGCCGGTCGCCGGAGCTGGACGTTCCTGTAGCCATGCAGCCGCCGTGCTTTGGAAGGTACGTTAGCCCATCTTATGCTTGTATTAAGATGTTTGTATGTATCCGTGTGTTAATCTATAACAGAACACGAAGAGTAATAAAAATAAAAAGTAATCCCCTCTAGCCTGCCTGCACTAAAAGCATCCTTTAACCCTTCAAAGTCGACTGACGCTCTAGAGCGTCAAAGTGCGCACCCCTGACATATCTATTAATAGCTTCGGAATGGATAAAGGTATTAACTTACTTTTTTTTCTATTAAAAAGCTGACATTCGTCTGCGTAATAATGAGTAGACTGTGTTGACTTCCGCGAATGATAAGCTTTCCGTATTTGAGTGCAAATCTATAGCATTTTACAACAAACCCTTTCTGGCTTTTGTTTATTTTATTTATTTTTATCAAACTGATTTATTTGATTTATCTGTTTGCTTTTACTATTTTTTTATATTACTCACTTATCATTTATCACTTAATTAAATGTTATTTATTTAATTATTTAATTATATTTTATTTTATTATTCTTTTTTTATATTTTTCCAGATTTTTTTAATATAAGTCTAAATAAATTCAGGCATTAAGGTTATCAGTAAAGTTATAAGACCCGAGACCAGATATGATGAAAGAAGACCAGGAGTCGTGAAGTTCAATCAAAAGGATAAAAATTTACTGAAGAATAGTTTGCAGTTTCATCGGTAGAGCGAGCGTCAAAGTCTCACGAGGAGGTCGCAAGCCAACTCTACCTTACACAAAATCATACACCAATTATACCATTTTGCAAGGGCAAGCATCGCATCATTATACATCTGATTGGCTAAGAGAATATAGAACCATAAACAATTTCACACATGTGAGCAGATAAAAGGTGCCTATCGCCATTAGTTAGGATAGCTGTCGCCAATCCTTAGATTTAGGTCAGCGTTAACCTCGCAGGTTAGAGGAGAGCGTCGATGAGGCTGAGTGTTGGGTCCCAAATGCCTACGTAGAAAGTCAAACACACACACACATAACACCACCAAATAATATCGCCAAGGCCGAAGAGTGCTTGAGCTTCGTATTATCAGTTAGCCAAAACATAGCTCCTCAGGAAGAAAGGGAGAGAAATTGCATTGCTCTCAAGAGAAAAATATAATTTCACAAGCACAAAAGAATATAGAAATGATTATGTGATAATGCATATATTTGATTATTGATTTGTATAAAAGTAATGTAAGCTTTCAAAAGGATATAGAATTAAATATATATATAAATGACTGAAGAGACGAGGGATTTTGACCAACCCTTCAGTCCCCCGTTTTAGACCTATGTGGGGTCCAATACCGCCACGTCTGGTCTAACAAGTGAGGTCACTACGGAAGGTGGAGTGGTGACGCTTGATTCCCTGGCGGGTCACAATCTCTCTTCGCCTTTTTACGGACATGCTGGAAACTAAAAATTCCAGTCCCCATTCCAAGGCTCTCCCACCTTCCACTCACAACAGGGCATCAATGTTGGTCTTCCTCAGTTTATCGATCAGGCGGTTTGTCAGCTTGATCAGTCTGCTTTCCTCTACTGCAAGAAGACCTGCAAATATATGAGAAGAAGAAACGAACACATACACACACAAAAACAAAGAAGAGCCAACCCACGCCTCCACTTCTATCCCACCAACCTTTTTGCATATTGAGGGTATTACAGGGATAATTTGGGGAGTGACCAAGCCAAAAGGTCACCGTCTCATTTCCGTCCAAGCGATAGCAGCGATCATTAACGTTCTGATACATGGTTGGAATTAAATTTTAGACCCTCAGTTGAATTTAGGCATGGGTATTGAACCCATGATGGACGGTTATCAATCTCCTCACAATCCCAGTGAGTGGAGAACGCATGAAGTCTACCGGTCCAAATTGAAATCTGAATCCACATCAGGAATGATAAGGCTATTATAATCAAAGCCACAAACGAGAGAGGGAGTACCAATCGAATGATGGCCCGCCTCACTTTCCTAAAGAATTAGCAGCTTATCGTCGGATTCCGCCATCTGTAATGGTAAAACATTGTTACAGAATTTTTACACTATCACACATATAAATGACAGACCTTTACGAGACAGTTCGTTATTATGATGCGGGGATTTGGTTGGAACCTTTATCGAGTGGTTTCACCTGTGACCAATGTCTCCAGACAGTACCCAGAACCCCTCTGTCAAGTAAAACAGATGTATTAGTTGTCAAGAGCACCTGGTAAGGTCCATCGAATTTTGTACCTAGAGGAGAAACAATCTCTCTTTGCAACATTACATTGTCACCTATTTAGGCAAGGCAGGCATGTCTTTTTGCTCAACATTATCTCTCTCTGCTTGGACACTGACACTAACTCGTGTATCGCGTAAACAGTTATCCAAAGCCTTCAGATAATTTTGCAAAACATCTTCCAATGGCCCGGACGGTCCCTCATGTTGCAGGGGAGCATCCCAAGGCAGTCGCATGTAACGACCTGTCATTATTTCAAAAGGACTGATCTGAGTAGTTTTGTTAGGACTGGCTCTCATACTTAAAAGAATAATTGGGACAGCTGCGTGCCACCCCTTCCCCCACTCCAACAATCTCTTTCTCAATGACGTTTTAAGTGTTCTGTTTGTACGTTCAATGGAGCCGCTAGACTGAGGCCTAAACGGGAATTGGAAGTGTTGCTTCACTCCCATCAATTTCATGACATTTTTCATTACCTTTCCCGTGAAATGTGTACCCTGATCTGAATCAATTTGTAAGGGTAAGCCCCATCTTGGGAAAATTTCATTCAACATTACTTTTGCGGTTGCGTCTGCGGTGCAGTTTCTCAGTGGAAATGCCTCCACCCATCTGGAGAAAAGATCAACAATCATTAGAATGTATGTGAACCCTCCACTAGGGGGCAATGGACCTATGAAATCAATTTGGAGGTGTGTCCACGGACCCTGAGGTCGAGGGGCATGTCCTAAGGGAATTTTCAGCTTTGAGGAAGAATTAACCTTAAGACATACTAAACATCTCTTACAGAAATCATTGCAAGAAGTCCTCAGCTTTGGCCACCACCAGGTTTTTGAAATCATTGCATGTAATTTCTCAGGCCCTGCATGTGCCAACCCATGATACAAGGACATTAGTTCGGTTCGAGCAGAAACAGGGCAAACAAATCGTCCATTAAATTTCCAAAGTCCTTCAGAATTTTTCTGTGCTCCTAACATTGTCCACTGTACTATCTCTTCAGGGTCATCCTCTGCATAAAGTTCAAAAATGTCTCTGGAAGTCTCATTCTCCTGAATGGAAAGAGCCATCACACTCACACATGTTTCAGTCAGTTTTGCTGCCTCTCTGCCCACTCTGCACAGTCACATATCAACAGGCACGGATGTTGCCCTGCCATTGAAACAGGAATAGGAGCAGAATAATATCCTACCATCCCATACGAGTTCCGGCCCGGAACCTTTTGACCCAGAGCAGCGGAGTAAGACCGGGTCCCCACCCATGTCCATAGGTGGAAAGGCCTGCTGGCATCGGCATGTCGTAATGCTGGGGAGGAAGCAAGAGTTTCTTAGATACTCACGAAAGCCTCCTCCATCTCCTCAGTCCAGTCGATCAAATCCGATCCAGGTCTTCCTCCTTTCAGTGCCTCTGTGAGTGGTTTAGAGAGTTCAGTGTATTCAGAAACATACTGGCGGCAGTAATTCAAAAGACCCATCACTTGCCTTAAACCAGTGACAGTGTTTGGCTTTGGAAGTTCAATAATAGCTTTAACTCGTTCGGGGGTGATGCGTCGGCCATGCACCCCCACAATCTGTCCCAGATAAGTCACTTCAGGTAATGCTAGCTCTGCTTTCTTCAAGTTCACTTTGAATCCCCCGTTTTGGAGGGCCTTAAAAACAGTCTGAACAGCAGTCAAATGTTTAAACTTGGTTGGACTAGCAATTAATATATCGTCCACATATCAACAGTTTCACCATGTTCATTTACAACAGCCCAGCCTGTGAAGCGTGTTTCATTTCTCAAAGGGTATTGTCTTTTGGCTTCATGCAAGGGACCTGGGATGCTCAGAGGCTGAATCTGTGCCAGACTACAATCATATTTGTCTTTTGCCCATACATTTTTGGAATTTAGAAATGATAAACTTTCACTCAGGGCGAGCGTCAGCGATACTCACAGAATCAGCCACTGCAAATCTCTCCTCATGGTGGCGGCCAGTCTGAGATAAGCGAATTGTTTCATTGCAGCCAAGCACTAGCTTATTTTTAGAAAGCAAAACATCAGCTTCAAGGTTTTTCAAAATGTCAACACCAATAAGTGTCCCTACAGTGTTTTCTCCTACCCCAAATTCAGTCCAATATACATTTTCAGAGTTAGAAATGGTTAGAGGGACAGAAACAGATTTGTGATACACCTGTTTGCCATTTAGACCTTTTATATACAAAGTTTCAGAAGTGATTTCAAGATCGAGATCGGTAATTGAGCAAAGGGTCCATCATACTGGTTCTCAGTCTGACCGGCTAAAGCTGCCGCCTGAACAGTCTGAGAAGAGATGGTGGGGGCGGAGGGAGCACGAGAGACCGTCTCACATTTCGCAGCCTTGTCTGCTTTATCACACACAGCCTCTAACCCTTTGGCCAAACTACACAAATCACACCCTACATCTTGTCCGATAATTTGTGCCATCCTATCTCGTTGAGTGATCAAGCTGGACCACCCCATTAATCATGTTAGGGATTTTTTTTTTTTTTTTTTTTCAGGAGTTATTGGTATCCCACCCATCTTACAAATCCATGAATACGCAAACACGGATAAAAATTTGACTTTATCAGCTTCCTTTTTTGTTTGCAGCCAGTCTAACTGCTGTGTGATTTTCCAATCAGAATCAAACCCCTGACTGACCATTTTCTTTATGAGCTGTGCGTATTTCTTTGATTTGAGCTCATCAGAGCAAAGCTGTTTACAGCGTTCGCTCTCTTCCTTTTGGTCAGGACTATTTTCTTTATCAGTCATTCTTATTGGTCACAGATGAAAAACCACCACAGAAAAAGATTTAGCAGCAAATACAATCAATTTGGCGTAAAAATACGTTTAGCAACAATAGTGAGACTTCTACACAATGAAACCACAAAGTATGTTTCGCTTCCCAAGTCACATATTCTGGTCTATGCCAATTTGGGTCACACTATATATATATTTATTTGTTTGGGACCGTTCCTGATGCATCCCTGGCAAACAACCCTATATTTTACTATTTTTATTTTATTTTATTGATCTAACTAACATCTTGTTCCCTACCTGCCTGAATCACTAACTTCGGGGATCCCCTATCTGAGATGGAAGAGATTGATCAGGTTTTGCGGTGCCACTGGACCTAATCCAGGGACGCCCTCTGCTGGGGTGGTGTCTCACACCAGTATTGCCCCCCTGGGCCCCCACAGAGTGCGTATCACTTCTGCTATTTTAAACAAAACAGCGACCCTTTATACTCTCGTAGTATAAATAATCTTCACTCGCCTCGTCGGAGTGAAGCTCTCCCGTTCCCCTTCAAAATCTCTTCCAATCAGACAGCCCTAATAATTAATAAAATCTCTTTCTACCTTGTTTGCTGATTTGCCAGAGATGTCACCACAGAATGGTTGCCCGCCAATCCTCCACCAAACTGTTAGGGGGGGCTAACAGTTATAAGACCCGAGACCAGATATGATGAAAGAAGACCAGGAGTCGTAAAGTTCAATCAAAAGGATAAAAATTTACTGAAGAATAGTTTGCAGTTTCATCGGTAGAGCGAGCGTCAAAGTCTCACGAGGAGGTCGCAAGCCAACTCTACCTTACACAAAATCATACACCAATTATACCATTTTGGAAGGGCAAGCATCGCATCATCATACATCTGATTGGCTAAGAGAATATAGAACCATAAACAATTTCACCCATGTGAGCAGATAAAAGGTGCCTATCGCCATTAGTTAGGATAGCTGTCACCAATCCTTAGATTTAGGTCAGCGTTAACCTCGCAGGTTAGAGGAGAGCGTCGATGAGGCTGAGCGTTGGGTCCCAAATGCCTACGTAGAAAGTCAAACACACACACACATAACACCACCAAATAATATCGCCAAGGCCGAAGAGTGCTTGAGCTTCGTATTATCAGTTAGCCAAAACATAGCTCCTCAGGAAGAAAGGGAGAGAAATTGCATTGCTCTCAAGAGAAAAATATCATTTCACAAGCACAAAAGAATATAGAAATGATTATGTGATAATGCATATATTTGATTATTGATTTGTATAAAAGTAATGTAAGCTTTCAAAAGGATATAGAATTAAATATATATATATAAATGACTGAAGAGACAAGGGATTTTGACCAACCCTTCAAAGGGGTTAAACATTGATGTTGATGGCTGCAGGCCCAGCTCATTAATTGTTTTGAAAAGTAACAAAAACGCTCTACCTTCATCATACCCTTGTTATTTTGATTTACAAAATGTTGTCTCTAAAATAAGTCAATTGTGCTGTGATGCTCAAACCATTATTTAAAAAGTGTTTGATTTTGTTTCTATCTGTCTGCAGGTAGAAAATGCTGTGAGGCAAGGGAAGAAAGGGCTTGCCTGCACTGATGTGCAGAATTGCTGGAATGCCGGAACAAAAAGCAATACTGGGCAGCAAAAAATCAGAGATGTGTCTTTCCGAAGACACAGCAGAAATAATCTATACCAACCAGCATCACAGGCATCCTCCTCCAGCATAGTCTCTACACCTAGTCGCAAGGTAAAAGTCCATGAGACACTGGAAGAATGGCAAAATTACTGTCTCTCCACACCAATAGCGGCACTTTTTACTGCACCTGGCAGTGGACTAATGCAGCTCACTTTTAACACCAGCCTCCCTGCTCAGTCTGCCGAGACATCAAAAGCTCCACTGCCCCTACATCATGGTGATCAAAACACACAACTTGAATGTGAGAAATGTAGGGCATTCTACACCACATACATTGACATGACCGCAACCCAATTTATGTACATTGAGCAGCACACAAAAGAACAGAGCAGGGAACAACTGTGGCATGACATGCGACGGGTACGGATAACAGCAAGCACAGCCAAGAATGTGCCAGTTCGGGCTACCACAGCACCAGACAAATTCTTGTCTGAACACCTCCATCCTACCTTTCACGGTAACGCGGCAACCCGGCAAGGAGCAGAGGGTGAAGAGCACGCCAGGCAATACCTGCAAGACCAAGGTCATGACATCGATGTGAAAGGTTTGGTGGTTTGCCCGAGTGAGCCATGGCTTGCTGCGAGTCCGGATGGTGTCATGAACAGAGAGACACTACTGGAGATCAAGTGCCCTGTCTTAGTCAAAAACCAGTCCCTTACTGAAGCACTTGCTGCTAAAAGCAGTGAGATCAAACGCATGCCCACAGGGGACTTCCATCTGTCCTTCAATGGGCCAAAGGGATATTACATGCTGGTGCAACTGGGCATGCACTGCACAGGCCTACGGCAAGCCTTGTTGGTGATTTGGAGTAACACTGAATGTCTGCAGCTCAACGTGCTCTACAACCAAACCTTTGTTGAGGGACATATCTCAAGGCTGCACTCCTTCTATTTCACCCACATGTTGCCAAAAGTTGTCGATGACTTCGATGATGGAAGGCTGGAGTTGTGCTCCAGATACATGAATGTTGTAAAATCAGCATGACCTGCTTATGTGTACTGGGTTGATTAGTCATTCCTTTTTTAACCCCTTGTCCCCTGTTGTCACAAATTGGTGACAAATCCTTTCTAGCTTTTATTTTTTATCAAACTGATCTATTTAATTTTCTTTTACTTACTCTTATTTATTTTTATATCAGTCACTTATCATTTATCTTTATTTATTTATTTTATGTATTATTTTTTTTTATTCCAGTCTTTTTCTTTTTGTAATATTTTGAGATTTTTTTCCTGTATTTACTTTGTTTTTATTTAATTATTAAAATTGTTATAAAACATTGTATAAAAATTTTATATAATTAATTGTTATTAATTATAAAAGTTAATGAAATTGTCCCTTTGTTATGGAATAGGATAAATAAAAATTAATTCATTTCTTCTCAAAAAACAAATTGTTTATTGTCATGTGTCAATATTTACAATACAAGAAAAAGAATAGCACTCACACAAGTTTTTCTTAGTTAAAACTCTGTTTTGGCTTATCAATAATCACAACACCAGAAAGGGTACAATAACAATACATTTACACAGGTTTTTCTAGGTGAAATTTATATATATATATATATATATATATATATATATATATATATATATATATATATATATATGGTAACTTTATTTTAAGGATCAGAAATTAGACACTAATTAATGACTAATAACTGCATTTGTAAGTAACTTGTATGCCATTACAAGCTATTTATAAGGCCTTTATTGGCTGTTGTAGCTTATAAGTATGAAATAAATATAGAATGGGAATTTCAACAGACATTTAAATTAGCAGAGAAACACTGTCTTACTAGCAGAAATAGACAACAACCAATAAAGGCCTTATAAATAGCTTGTAATGGCATACAAGTACATAACTAGTTACTTACAAATGCAGTTATTAGTCATTAATTAGTGTCTAATTTCTGATCCTTAAAATAAAGTGTTACCACATATATATATATATATATATATATATATATATATATATATATATATATATATATATATACGTAACCATCTGTGTATGTATTGCGGACAAGCCGGCCACCTGAGGATTTCCTGTCCTGTAAGACCCGCATCTCGAGATTCCGCTGCGGTGAGTCCTTGTTTACCCTCTAATTCATTCATCATAGAGATTTCGTTAAATTTCAACCAGAGAATTATCAAATTGCGGGCTTTAATTGACTCGGGAGCTGCTGGGAATTTCATTGACTTAACCTTTGCTAATACTCATCACCTCTCTCTTCTCCCTTGTGAGCCCCGTGTGACAGTGGCAGCGTTAGATGGGCGCCCCCTAGGGACAGGAGAGGTTCAGTTCACCACGCAATTCCTCACTCTCAGCATTGGTTCGCAGCACACGGAATCAATTCAGTTCTTTACTATCAACTCGCCTCATCATCCGGTGATCCTGGGATTCCCCTGGCTAGAGAAACATAACCCACAAATTTCCTGGTTAGAGAAGAGGATTACTCAGTGGTCATCCTTTTGTCAGAAGAACTGCATGTCCCCTGTCCATGGTCCTGATCCGGGCTCTCTCTCTCTCTCCAAAGGATCCAAGGGATTTATGTCTCCAGGAGTTACCCACAGTTTATCATGATTTAGCCCTGGCATTCAGCGAGAGGGAAGCTTCACATTTACCACCACATCGGGCTGGTGACTGCGCTATCGAACTCCTGCCAGGATCCGTGCCACCGCGCGGGAGAGTTTATCCCCTATCTCAACCTGAAACTGAGGCCATGAATTCGTACATAGAGGAGCAGCTTGCTAAAGGTTTCATTACAACTTCTACGTCTCCAGCATCTGCCAGTTTCTTTTTTGTAAAGAAAAAAGATGGGGGTCTCCGACCATGCATTGACTTTCGGGGTCTCAATGAAATAACGGTCAAATACCGCTATCCGCTACCTCTCGTTCCAGCTGCCCTGGAGATGCTCCGCAATGCCCGGTATTTCACCAAGCTTGATCTACGGAATGCATATAATCTGATTCGTATTCGGAGGGGTGACGAATGGAAGACGGCCTTTTCCACGACCTCCGGCCACTATGAATACCGGGTTATGCCGTTCGGATTGTCAAACAGTCCTTCCGTTTTTCAGGCCTTTGTCAATGAGATTTTTTCCGGGACCTGCTCAATCGGAGTGTTGTTGTATACATTGATGACATCCTGATTTTCTCCGAGACCCTAGAAGCACACATCAGAGATGTACGTACTGTCCTGCAGCGTTTAATTGAGAACCAGTTATATGCCAAAATTCAGAAATGCAAATTTCATCAGACACAAATCGCTCTTCTGGGTTACATCATCAGTGCTGAGGGAGTGGTTATGGATGACAGCAAAGTCCACTGTGAAGGAGTTGCAGCGCTTCCTGGGCTTTGCCAATTTTTTATCGAAGGTTCATACAGAACTTCAGTATGATTGCAGCCCCGCTCACGTCCCTGCTTCGGGGGGGGGGGGGGGGGGGGGGGGGGGATGGGGGGGGGGATGACTTGGCTAAAATGTAGCTAAAATGTATCCGTGTGCTTTCCACTCACGCAAACTCAATACAGCTGAACGCAACTATGATGTGGGCGATCGGGAACTCCTGGCTATGAAGGCAGCCTTTGAAGAATGGCGACATTGGTTAGAGGGTGCGCGTCAGCCTTTCACAGTGCTCACTGACCACAGAAATCTGGAATATATCAGGTCTGCCAAACGTCTGAACACTCGCCAGGCTCGCTGGTCCCTCTTTTTTTTCCAGATTTGACTTCAAAATCACTTACCGACCGGGCTCGAAGAACGGTAAGGCAGACGCCCTATCTCGTCAATTCGACAGCCCCAGCGAGCCTTCTAAACCAGAATCCATCCTGCCCTCCACCCTCATTGTTGCACCAGTACAGTGGGACATAATCTCTGAAATCACTGCGTCTCAGCAAAGACATCCAGTCCCACCTGAATGCCCAACAGATAGCCTTTATGTTCCCTAACCGAGTACTCCAATGGGTTCATTGTACTCCCTGCGCTGGACATCCGGGTATTGCAGCCACCACTCAACAGTCACAGAACGCCCGACAACGCCTCCTTCTGGCGTCATTCGATCCCTCTCTCCCTCCCATCTCCCCTTTCTGCACTCATCACCGTCCAGCCCTGTCGAATTCCCTGGTCATCTTCATCATTATCACCTGTCTATCCAGGACGCGTGACACGACATTTCTTGGCCCCTTTTAGCGTATACAGCTTGGTCAGTTGCCTCGTGTTCAAAAAAGACAGCGGGCGTTATGTGAAAGTTTACATCAGCTCAAGTTTGCTGTGGCGCGTGGATTGATTCTTCATGTTTTGTTCCGGGTGGTTTGAGGCCTGTGTTCCAGAGAGGTCCTGCTCAAAACTCCTTTTAAAACACCATCGAGCATCTGCAATAACTCCCGACTTTGATCGAATGTGGATTATGTTCTTATTACGAGGACACCGGTAACTTGAGACCTATCGGGCATGAGGTCAATCGAATGCGCCCATATGTACTAGCATTTAATTGTAGGTCACGTTCCGTCTGGAGGTTGGTTCCTCCAACCCCTTGTTGTTTTCTCTCACTTTTGCCTTTGGAAATTTGTAGAAGTTTGCCTTCGGTAACCGCTCTCTCACTCGACAGACGGAAACGGATCGAAGCAGGTGACACCGACTGCCCGGCTAGCTCAGTCGGTAGAGCATGAGACTCTAAATCTCAGGGTCGTGGGTTCGAGCCCCACGTTGGGCGTATCTATTAGCCCTCTCTCTTCCCAACGGGTCTCTGTTTCCAGCGTGCAAACTGGCGAGTCTGTGTTTGCTGGAAAAATCCCAGTCTGCTTTTTTATAACCTAACACAGGGACCTGCTCATCGTGGGTCTCTGTGGCGCAATCGGTTAGCGCGTTCGGCTGTTAACCGAAAGGTTGGTGGTTCAAGCCCACCCAGGGAAGAAAGGTGTTTTTCGGTGCCGTGCTGCCATGTAACCGCAAGCACGTCTGCAGAATTTAGCACACCGTCTCATTTAGGACTCGTGACACGACATTTCTTGGCCCCTTTAAGCGTATACAGCTTGGTCAGTTGCCTCGTGTTCAAAAAAGACAGCGGGCGTTATGTGAAAGTTTACATCAGCTCAAGTTTGCTGTGGCGCGTGGATGGATTCTTCATGTTTTGTTCCGAGTGGTTTGAGGCCTGTGTTCCAGAGAGGTCCTGCTCAAAACTCCTTTTAAAACACCATCGAGCATCTGCAATAACTCCCGACTTTGATCGAATGTGGATTATGTTCTTATTACGAGGACACCGGTAACTTGAGACCTATCGGGCATGAGGTCAATCGAATGCTCCCATATGTACTATCGTTTCATTGTAGGTCACGTTCCGTCTGGAGGTTGGTTCCTCCAACCCCTTGTTGTTTTCTCTCACTTTTGCCTTTGGAAATTTGCAGAAGTTTTCCTTCGGTAACCGCTCTCTCACTCGACAGACGGAAACGGATCGAAGCAAGTGACAGCAACTGCCTGGCTAGCTCAGTCGGTAGAGCATGAGACTCTTAATCTCAGGGTCGTGGGTTCGAGCCCCACGTTGGGCGTATCTATTAGCCCTCTCTCTTCCCAACGGGTCTCTGTTTCCAGCGTGCAAACTGGCGAGTCTGTGTTTGCCGGAAAAGTCCCAGTCTGCATTTTTATAACCTAACACAGGGACCGGCTCATCGTGGGTCTCTGTGGCGCGGTGCCGGGAGAACGAGAGACTGTCAATTGCCATCCAATCACGTATCACTATTGGCATCTTTCCATCTATGTTCACAGCCAATCAATAAAGCCTAATCCCATAATCTCCGTTTCCCAGCTTCCAATTACTATGATCCATTTCCAACTTTTTTTTTATACGTATGCATCGTATGCATCAATCACGTATCAGTATGTGTATCTTTACCTCACAGTTTACAGCCAATCAATAAAGTCCATTTCTGAAATCTCCGTCTCCTTGCCTTTGTTGACAAACAATCACTATCATTCATTCCCAAAAACTTTCCATCTACCTGACGGGGCATCGCCAGAGGTTAAGTGGTTTCCAGCGGTTTTTGGAAAAAAAGTTGAAACTTTACAGGTGTCCAACTGGTTTTACTTTGGATTTCACGTTACTACATCGAGGTAAGAAACCGACAATGTTATTATATTTAGTTAAGTGACTAGCACTAGTTAGCTAACGTATTACGTGTCGTGTACTAACGTTACAGAGAAGAACATCTTAACGTTTTGCCAGTTTCATTATTTTTAATGAATGTTTACAGTTTTACATGTTTATATCAATGTAATTAAGTTACTATCGTGCATAATGTATGTTATTACGTTGTTATGCTTAGATTAAGTTGGCTAAAAATAGCTAACCTATCATATAGATTACCTCGTACCGCTATATGTCTGAATAATGCCTAAAGGTAACGTTATTTAGCCTACAGTTTTGGGCGCCAGGTAAAATAATTTTGTCTGTTCATTTCAGCTGAAAATTCAATACATAGGCTAACCATAAAATTGCGCATTTATTAACATTAACATATGGGGTTATTATTGTTGCAATATTCCAAATAAATAGATTAATATTCACAAATAAATGTAAAGAGATTCACAAAAATGTATCGAATGCACAAATGAATAGATTAAGATCCACAAATAAATGTAAAGAGTTTCACAAAAAATTATAAAATTCACAAATAAATAAAATGAGATTTGCAAATAAATAAAACATTTACAAATGTTTTCTTATTTTCAAACACAACTCTGCCTGGCATTTATTTGTGAATCGGTTCCTGTGCATTTGTAAATCGCTGCACACATTTGTGAATCGGTTCCTGTGCATTTGTAAATCGCTGCACACATTTGTGAATCGGTTCCTGTGCATTTGTAAATCGCTGCACACATTTGTGAATCGGTTCCTGTGCATTTGTGAATCCCCTCACGCATTTGTGGATTTTGAAACACTTCTAGCGCAGACGTGCAGAGAAATCCACAAATAGGTGGACTCCACCCACCGCCTACTCAAGCCAATCAGATAACGGCCACATCGAGCTGGCCAATCGTAGCACGTTATCGCTTCAACCAATCACGTTAGGCTTTACGCTCGGGGTGGGAAGTGGGAACTGACTGATTCTTGCATCAATGAAAGGAGCACTGGAGCGCAGTAGTAGCGCTGAACAGGGCCAGATTAAGAGTTCAGAGGCCCCTGGGCACAATGACTTGTAGGACCCCCACCCCCATATTTTTTCAGCTACAGTATGTGTATTTAACAGCATTGAAGAAAGTCATTAAATTATATGAAATATGAAAATAAAACACAACATAGACTTCACTGTATAAATTGTACATTGATTCTTATTAAAGCTACTATTAAAGTTCTCAGTCAAGAGTGAGGGATTTTCTCTTTGTATTTTGTTGTTTTATTAACAGGGATAGTTCTCCAAAATGTTTTAATTGTCATCATTTATCCTACTCTCTCAAGCCGTTTCAAACCCGAATAAGTCTCCCTCTTCTGTTGAAAATAAAAGTTATTTGGAAGACTGTGGGTAACCAAACAGTTGATGTACCCCAGGGACTTCCATAATAGTTTTTTTCTACTATGGTCAATGGGGACCAGCAACCGCCCGGTTAGCCACACTCCTCAAAATATCTTCTTTTGTGTTCAGCACAAGAAAGAAATTAATACATGTATGTAACAACATTAGAGTGAGTAAATAATGACATTTTTATTTTCGGGTAACTATCCCTTTAAGGACAAGCGGCAGCATGTTTACTATTAGGGCTACTGTCACTTTAAGATCTGCGCGCAACGAGTCTACACGCATTTGACAATCAGATTTATTTCTTATTTTTTCTACTGTTCTTTCACTTTAGACATAACCAACTTTGTTTATGTAAACCTTGTGTGTATTTGACAGTATTAGAGCAATAAGACTCGAAAGATAACTTAGTCCAGTAACAGGCGCTGTTAGACAGGCTTTTAGTGCATGTGCGCGTCGGGGTGTAACATTATTGCGCTCAGAAAAGCGTCCGTTAGAACAGCGCATCAGCAGCGAATGACATGTTTAACCGGCAAGGCTTTAAAGCACATGCAAATAATACATTTTTATGAACTACAGTGTCCCGTTCCTCTGCATTTCATGTGGATATACGTCGCGCTGTACAGTATGTTGAGACGGAGGCGCCAGAACTGCAAACTGCACGATCCTACGATATTTCTTCAAAAGCAGATCGTGGAGACATTTTAATCATAATATTTGACATAATATTTGACGGTGCCCAGGGCCCCTTAGATGTCCTGGGCCCCTGGGCAATTGCCCAGTTGCCCTAATGGTTAATCCGGCCGTAGCGCTGAACTGTGTGTGTGTGGCAAAAACACTCTGTTTTCAAAAGATTGTTGGAGTTTAAGGCCTCTTTATATTTCCATCAGGATACACTCAGGGAATTATGATAATCAGAGACCCCGAGCATCATGAACAGTCTCTACACCGGCAAGAGGCGCGTCACAGCGCGTCAAAAGCAAATAGGCACTGTCTATTCACTGCTGCCGCTGCAGTTTAAATCATGTAAAACTAGCATGTTTGAAATGTTAACACACATTCCCTATGTGACGTCTGCTTAGCTTTATATGCATAATCGTGCTCTTAACGGCTCTGATCGTAGCCTGCTTATTGACTAGTGCTGGTTACTATCATATCGGGATAGTGTACTGGACGCGGTGCATTCATTGATAGTAAACGGATGTCCGCACTTCTGATGTAGCGGCTACTTCACGCAATTAGGACTTGTCCTAATTTGTAAATGTTTTTGCACATTCGCTTTGCCCAGTGTAGATTGCCTCGCACAGGGTCACGATGCATGACACTATACGATTTTGCCTTTTAAAGCACAATCGCAGTGACAAATAGCAATAGGATATAAATAAATGTAATGTAGAATACCAAATATAAGCCCAAATGTATAAATACAAAAACATTTGTCCTAATTGCGTGAAGTAGCCGCTACATCAGAAGTGCGGACATCCGTTTACTATCAATGAATGCCCCCCCTTACAAAAAATAACTGCAGTATATTGAAGTACAACTGCAGTAAAACTGCAGTACAACGCAGTATAACTGCAGTGTAATTAAGCACAGCCAAAGATTTGCAGTATAATGACAGTACAACTGCAGTACATTGAAGTACGACAGCAGTAAAACTACAGTACATGTTAGTACATCTGCAGTCAAATGAAGTACAACTGTAGTTTTCCAATATAATGAAGTACTGAAATGCATGTATAAACCTAACACTCACTACTACTACTACTGTACAGCAAGAAAAAGCTATGGACCACTGCTATGCAACATTAACCCTTAAGCTATCTTAAATAATAATAAAAGTTGTCTTAATCTAAATGGCATGCGACTTGGTTACTTTGTGGACACTTGCTTACAATTACATTTTTCAAATAAATTCAATAAATCAGCCACAACACAAAAATTAAGAATATAGACAATGCATAAAAGATGCAAATGGTTTGTGTACGTTTATATGGAATTCTCACAATTCATGGGTAAACATACATAATATTTTTTACTATATTTGTACTAAGGATTCAACGATAAAAATTATTTTCCCAAAGCATTAATTTTCTCCTCCTCACATTTTACATTGAGATACTGTCACAATAAATCTGATTCTGATTATTTGTTAATCTCGTTATGAATTATTTTAATTAAGCGAGTACACATGTGATTTTCAATTCATGTTTATTTGTATTGCATTTTGTACGTTTTATACACATATATACATTTCATTAGTCACATTCTGAGATTAAAACATGCAGTTAATACAAGAAATATAGTAATTTTATATTGAGTTATTGTAATGAATAGATGGGTAAGCATACACAATGTCATTTTACTAAATTTGTACTAATGATTCAACCATAAACATTCTTTTCTCAAAGCATTAATTTTCTCAGATTCTGCTTATTTTTTAATCTCTTTCATATGTGTTTGGTAGGGGCAAAATGACAAGCCCATCTGGTCTTTTTACAATTTCTATACATTTATTTGTTACTTCAGATGGAAGTACTGCCTTGTAGCCTGCACAGAATGTGACCTTAAGTATGTGAGAATCCATGCAAACATACTCTGTTCGCTTTTTGTGAAAGGTTTGAATTTGATTTGTTAACCTTACCAGTAAAACTGGTTGTTTGGGGGTGGCCTGTGTTTGAACAACAATGATGTGTTCAATTTTTGCAACCTGTTGCCCAATGGTTACCAAGGAATTACATCTGGAGTATTTTGAGTCATACTGATCAGTGGAGTAGAGTGTCCCATCACAAATAAACCTCTGAAAGTAGGTGGCTTGATTTTGTTCTGTATGAATTCCAGAATCCTGTAGTAGGATGTGCTGAGACATTGGTAGCTCCTTCACCTGACCATGACCAAAAAAATTGCAGCTACTGACCTGTGCAACGTTTTTGCACAAGGAATAACCCCGAAGTGCTGATGAAACGTATTCATGTGCCAGGGAGTCTTCTGCAATGTAAACTCTCGATAATATTTTTAGCTCCTTTAGTCTTGCTAGATTTTGTGTTATTTGCAATGGTACATGTTTTGTTCCATTGAAAAGTTTGAGCAGTCTACCATTATGTCCTTCAAAGACGAATGTTGACGTCAAGGACAAAGGTCCATGTCTTCTAACACTCTCAGCTAAGTGGGTGAGGAGATGAATGTTGTAAGACACTTCTTGCTTTCCATACAGAGACTCGGTTAGAAGTACAAACTCACAAAGAGCCATGTGAGCCTTGTCGATGTTCACATGTGAAATATGTGAACTAGTTAGCAGATAAACAGCAAAGGCTAGTAGCATCCAGTGGTGGAAATACTGTGTTGGGATTAAACCCATCAGTATAAACGGAGAGATTAGAAGAAATGTTCTCCACTCACTTCCTTTCCATTGTTGCCGTTCTTTTACAGATCGTGGCAGACGGGTTATCTCGCTAGGTGGCCGGACTGATTTCAAACGTTTGTCTATCTCTTTCAAGACACTTGGATTTTTGACATTTACTTCTGGCACTTTGTTGTCAAACCACAAGCCTGTTATTTGGCGCACTACTCCAAGAAGTACACTATGTAAATAGTCTGGAACAAAACTTTCTGCCATGTCAAAACACTGTAATGTGGTCAAAAGACTTGGTCCTTTAACACCATTGACTGGGTTATTTACAGAGGCCAGTTCTGCATCATGGATCATGCCCTCGTGTGTTCTCAGACTAGGAATGGGTACTGAGAGTGGGTAGACCCTGGTAAACCCATCACCCTTTTCCACTCTCTCTCCAGAATGAGTGCAAAAATTACAGCCATGTGCCCCATTAAACTGGTTGATATTTTGCACTGGAGCCCTTGCAACAGAGTCAACTGTGCATAGAATCGCAGCAACTTTTGAACATTCATACGTTTTTGTCACAGGGTTGTGCCACACAACACCTTCAGATTCTAAAGATCTGCACTCTTCAATGAATGGTTTTAGAAAGCTTTCCATTTTTGGCTTGGTTTGCCCAAACCAGAGTGCAGGCACCAACACAAAGTTTTTTCGTTCAGAAGGAGGAATTTCGTTTATGGTACACTGAATTGGCCACATTGAATAGCTTGAAGAGTTAAACACTGGGACACCATCTGTATTCCATGTCAAAGATATATTGCCCTGGTCTGTCAGCATTGGAATTCTCTTATACAGTGTACCATCACTGATATCTTGGATGCAATCAGAGTTGTTTTTCTGTGATAGTTTCTCATTAAGGTTGTGATTTTCAAAAAGATTTTTAATTTCATCTCTCAAGGGGGTGTACATCAAATAATAGCCTTTACTCAGATGTTCTGATACTTTGCATTCTGTATCACACATTGGACATAGTACACTCTCGACATCTAGTATGCCAATGTAAGCTCCACAGTCAGGATTCAGACAATAGTGATGTAACTGCCAGCTGGTTGTGTCAAAAGCACGCTTGAACAGGTAGTTGGTGGAGGGTAAACTATTTTCAGGTAGAAGCATCTGCAGCAGATGCAGTAAATCTTGACTTCCTGCTTTGGTCACATGGTGACGTAGCATGTAGCCCAGAAGTGCAGTCAGACTTTCTCCTTTTGAAAGTTTGGCTCCAGGATACAAAGGCTGGTCTCCATCAATGATACAAGTGGTAGTTCTGATATTTCCATCCTCAAGATTGGAACTGCTTTGCTAGAGATGAGAAATGAGAAGGAAATAAATGTATGGTAATTTAAAGTCATTTTACATTCCATTTGTCCACATTACTCATGCACAACTTTCAAAAAACAGTGCTGCCAGTGATTTACTGTAAAATCAAATGTACTGTGAATTGAAATACAGCGATGTACTGTAAAATAGTCAAATATACTAAATGAAACAAGTTAATATCACTTAAATATTAAGTTCATTGCACTAAGTAGAACATTTGTTATGTGTGAACTCAATTGATCAGGAGAGTTGAACTGAAGTGTTATTTTATGATTAATTGATTGCTTTATTTATACTTAAATTAAATCCATTTAAAGTAATAATATCATATAAATATTAGTTGTTAAATTTTAATGGTTGGCGCAATCGGTTTTCCCAAATTAAATGTTATCCTCCATGGTATTATTTCGGTATTATTTCAACTTTTTATTCATCTGTATTACTGTAAACACATATTAATAAAGGATAACTTCATCATAAAAAGGAAGGCTTAAAAAAATTATTGTTTCATTTAGACACTGTCCATGGATGTGTTTGAGCAGTTGGCTATATGTACATTATAGCACATTTGCATAACAAGCAAACATGTTCTTTATTAGACTATACCCTACAAAATGTACCTCTTCATTGCTCAACCATTGTGTGTTTTGCTCTTCATCTTCTATATCACCAACCGATATGTCATCTGGCTGAAGAAAAATGTAAATGACCGTCAGGCTTACAAAAAATATAAAATAAAATGAAATGGTAAACTGTAAGGATTGGTAACACTTTACAGTAAGATCTCATTTGTTAACTAACCATGAGCAATACAATTGTTTATTAATACAAATATAGTGGTTAATTGTTTGTTCAGTGTATTAACTAATGGTAATAAATACAACATTTGATTTTAATAATGTATTAGTAAATGTTAACTTTATTAATACATGCTGTAGAAGTATATTGCTCATTCTTAGTTCATGTTAACTAATAAAACCTTATTGTAAGGTGCTACCAATTGATTGACTGTATGGTTAGCATACAATCAAAATGAAATAAATATGATTAAAATAATAAAGGAATATATGTAAAATCAAGAGCAAACTAAATATTTTGTAATACCTCAGTGAGTTGCCTAGCTGCCTCTTCTCTGCAGAGCAGTTGTGTGTCTTCTTCAGAGTCAGCATCAGAGACAGCATCAACTCGGTTCTCTGTGTGTGTCTAAAGTAAAAAACAAATTACCTTTAAGCCAGTTGTGTAATGTAGGCTATCCATGTATTGCAAAATGTGTATTATTATAATGAATAATAAATAAACATACTGTTAAATAATATTAACGGAACTGAATGTTATATTGGCTGAGATGTATTTATTTAATTGAACTTGATTTATTTTACCTGAGGTGACAGGCTTGCAACATCATCACCTTCCCTGCTATTTCTCCGTACACTTGTGCTCCTGTGGGGTTCTTCTTCATCATCTTCCAGAAATATTTTGTACTTGTTTCTTCTGGGATTTTTTTTTTTTTGGAATATAGTCATCTTCTAAAAAAGATTTGTATTTTTTTCGACTGTTGGACATTTCACCCTCGTAGATAATTAGGACGCGCGTGACCAGATCTTCTTCGCGCGATCGTTGCCCTAACAACGAGTCTCGAGAGCAGCTGATCCTTGATGAGCGAACTGTCAGTCAGCGTCTTCGTTAGTTCAGGATGGACATAAAATACGTTTTGGTAGATTTTTTCACAGACAACACCGTTCATATATGTGAACTTTCACAAATAAAACACAAAAATATGTCAAAACTACACCCCGAGGCTATTCACAAGTGGAACAAAGAAGAGGAAGCATATGTTTACTGGAAGAAAACTTCGTCAGGCGAGCTGCAGCGTTGGCCTTGTCGAGTCATCCAGTTTAGTGGTGAGTAGGCTATAACGTCTAATGTCCTCATACCTTTGGTTATTTGATTTAGAGAGCTGTACAAATACTTTTATTTATATTTTATTCAAACACAGTTGAGAAAATAGGGGAAAACGCTGCCTACGTACGTTACTGATTTGTAGCGCACGCGCAGGTGCGCAATTAAGGCACGAGCAGCACAGCCTCGCGAGGACTGATCAACACAGAACTCAAGTCTGATAGAAAAACAAAACAATATTGTTTTTTGGAGGTGATACATTCACTGTCATGTTTTAGTAATACAATTACCAGAAGTAAACTGACCATTTATGGGATTAATTTTATTGCGTTGTAAATTAATCGTAGGCTATCATTTAAATCTCACTCCAACCAGTTAACGTTACAATCCTTTGTGAATAGACAAATGTATTATGCTATCATTGAAGCTCAACAATTAAAATATAAGTAAAAACTTATGTAAAAAAAGAACAAAAAACATTTATAACAATGGAATAAACAAAACTGCACTGAATGTGTCTTTGTTTGTTTGTTTTTAGGAGAGCGTCAGCCCCTAATTGACTTGAGAAAAAAGATTGAAAATGGCTGTGACTTTGACAGTATACCCCTCTTTGCAACCGAGGAAGCGTTAGGAAAGGGTAGAAGAGAGAAAGTAAAAAGGTCCTCTACAGATGTTGGCAAGACTTCATTTCTGGACCTGGTAAATGGATAAAATCTCAATCACATTCTACCTCAAATGTCAACCTGATTTTAGATAGTATTTAAATTAGATCAAGAAATGCAGTTACATGTAGGCCTAAAGTCGTGTATATTTCATACATGTACTAAATGCACTGTAGACAAGCATTTATGTTTAATTGTTACATTTTCTGGGATACTTTTTTATTGTGTGATTTCTATTTTCAGGAAAATGCACCGGTAACAAAAAAGAAAAAGACCAAAAACATCATTCAACAGAAGATTATGGCTGCGGTGAAACAAAGCTGCACTCAAATAAAGGTGAGCAGAAAGCTTTATTTTATCTTTTATAAATTATAACTTTACAGCTAGAATACATAATAACGGATATTGTACTTCAGGAACCAAGACCTGATGTGGGAGTGCTGAAGAATGCAAGTGTACCAAGTCCTTTGTCTCCTCAGCCATGTAAGAGGCCAGACATGGCTGAAGATATCAAAGAGTTAAACAATGAAATTAAAGAGCTTAAAGAAGATTTAAAATATGAGCGGCGCTTCAGGATAAAAGCAGAGAGAGAGCTGAGGGAGTGGAAAGGTAATGACATCTAGCTATAGCACAGCAATTGTTCTAAATTTTCAGTTCTCAACTTGTGAACTATCTTTTTCAGTATATATAATACCATGTTCTTTTTGAATACTCGTTTCTGATTGGCTGGAAGGTGTGCATTAAACAATGAATGCACAGGTTACAAGTCAGTTGAATCACTGTTCTAAATTAATGTGCTGCTTTTATTGTAGGACACACATACATACAGACACACACACAGGCAGTCACTCGCAGAGATCTTGCAGCACTCTCACACGCAGAAATATTACATTTCTAATATATGTAATTGTTTAATATCAAAAGTAACCGAAAAGTAACCTGGTCTGTCAGCGCGTGGTCAGTCTCCTCTCTGCTCCGCGATGTATTTTTCCTTGCGTGAGAACATGGAGTGGCATGAGAGCAGCGTAGCTTGTCGGGCATAGCGACAGTAACTAAGGGGGGCGGGTCTTTGCGAACGGTCAATTAAAGTGACAGCTTCATTAGAAAAATGCTGTGCCTGATGAAAAGGAACACTCCACTTTTTTTTGTAAATAAGGCTAATTTTCCAACTCCCCATTTATCCTGGTAAAGGATAATACTGTATACTGTATTTATCAATTCATATTCATATTTTTCCCAATAATTTTATTTTGCTTTTAGATTAGAATTTTGAATTCCAAGAGGATAAATGGTGCCAATAGATGTGGAGGGCACTGTAAAGGTTTTGTGGATTGTAAACATGATTGTGTCGCTCTGCTTTTTTCCAGAAATGCATGCTGTTGTGCAGGAGCTAAAAGGCACAGTAGGAGAAATAAAGATGATGTGCATTTCAAAGCAGAAGCCTGACACTCTGCAGACCTCATCTTCGCAGAACATCGGTTCTCAAATTCAAGAACCATGCTCTGCTCAAGGAAGTGAGCAGGTAAGTAGGTCCCAATTATACAGTTATTGTATTGTATTCCATTTTCTGTCAGAATTTTCAACTCTGGCTTGAAGGTGTGTTAAAATCTACCTCTTTTACATAACACAACTTGTGGTTGCTGATGTTGTTTTTAATTCTGTACCGGGCAAACCAAAAGTATTTGGATTTTGCTCTGTAGCTTTATATTTTATTCTAAAAGGCATTTCTGAGCCATTTTGTTTTAGATTGTAGTCTGTCACTGTGCTGGTCAACTTTTTTTTTCTTTTTCTTTTTTACTTTTTCTGAAAAGAACAGAAAACAATCTGTTCTCTGCTGTTCCCCACTAGGTAATCGATTTCATCAATTTGGGAGAGGGGGTGCGGATCAAGAGAAGCCAGTTTGATAGGATCAACACCCAAGATTTTAAAAAATTTACCAGCGAGCTTTTCCTTGTAACCTTTGGGCGAGAAACTCTTGCCACTCACTCTCTAAATGGAAGAAAGGCACCCAATGCAGAGACCAGCAAGGAGGCACTTCCAGCTCACACAGTGTCCGTCTTAATAGGTAACTCCTCATGTATTTCTACAGACTAGCTCTGCTGTGAAAGAGAATTTGGGATTTTTATCAGTTGCTTTATTCTTTTTTATTTGTCAAACAATTTAGTTTATTTCAGTCCATGTATATAATTAGTTGTTTATAGTTTGTGTGATTAGGAAAAGTGACTCAATTAAGGTCAACCGGTCTAATTTGCAAGTATTTTCAAATTGTTATAATAATAGTTTTCAGAATTAGGTGAGTATTAAATAAAGATGTATCTCCCATTTAAATAGCATGTGATCTTTTGTCATCAAATGATAATTAAAATACTTATTTAATTGCAAATTTAAAAACTCTGGAGTGGAATTAAAACACCTTTTATACTCGCATGTTCTTAAGCCCCCTATGCCTTTTACATTTAAATTCTTAACATTTCAAAAAATACATGAAAAAATAAACACTTTAATTCAGATTTTCACTTTAATTCTGAACTATTTTCAGATGTTAAACAAATTATATTTTAAATATCCAAAAGATAAATCATATCAGTTAGCATATGATTTAAGTTTTAGTACTTCTCCAGTGACTGCTGGATATTATCCCAGATAAATTAAGAACAGCATATTTACCTTGCCTAATAAAAAGTAAAGTTTCAACAACAGAAATCATGATTTTCCATGATTTTTACAAGTGAGATTTGCTCTATATGTGAGCTTAATGAGACCACTTCCCCATGTGTTTTTCATTGTATTAATGCAATAGATTTGGGTAACAATTCCTATGAAGCCTGTACCGGTAATGCAGCATTATAAGGATATTCTTAATGCATTATAATACATGCATAATGCATTTTAAACAAGCTTATAACATGTTGTATCATCTTATAAAAAATCATAACAACAGTAACAATACATTATAATGCTGACCTATTTGTGGTCATAACGTTTAAGAGTGCATAACACCTGGTGTTATAAAGCCTTTATAATGCATTATGTAAACATATAAACAACCTTATAATATAAGTGTTATATCTTCTCATTTGTAATCGTAACAATAGTAATAATACTTACTTATTTGTGGTAATAACTATTAAGAGTAAGACGGTTTATAACACACAATGAACAATTTTATTAAAAAATAAAAATAATAAAATAATGGATTATATATCCCATAGTTTCATATATTTTGCTTACCCAAGACTCATATCTTGACATTGTTGACATTGAAGATCTGCACAGTATAATTGTACATCTTATGAGTCTCTTTTACTGCTTAAAGTAAAGGGACAATAACAAAGTGTTTTTAAACATCTAAAGCATTTAACAATGTGCTCATGATATTTATAAGTGGTCTTTGTCTGCTTTAACAAAAGTGAAGTTTTCTTTTAAACAGCCATAAGATATCATGTGGTTATAAGACATTTGCTTTTTTACATTTTTATTGCAATACATAGAAAATAAAACATGTTGCATATGTGCAATCAACACAACAATATTGTATTGTTTTAAATGTAAAAGAGTTTCCAGTGCGTTAAATGGATAGTTCACCCAAAAAGAAAAATTATATTATAATTTATTTACTCTCACGTCGTTCCAAACCTGTATAAGTTTGGAAAAAGAAAAAGAAAAAAACACAATTGTTAACCAATACAGGTTTAGTCACAACAACATGAGGGTGAATGAATTATGACATTTTTTATTTTGGGGTGAACTATCCCTTTAAACTCACTGGAAACTCTTTTACATTTAAAAATGCAATATTGTATCTTAAGTTAACAATGTCAAGATACAGTATGACTCTTGGGAAAGCAAAATATATGAAATTATGAGATATATAATCCATTATTACATAAGTGAATAAAATTAAAAATCGTCATAATCTTAATACTTAAACAAATAAGTATTATTACTATTGTTACGATTATCAATGAGACGATATAACACATTATAAGTTTGTTTATAAGGCATTATGCATGCATTATAATACAATAAAAATACCCTTGTAATGCATTATAATACAGGCTTCGTAAAAAAGTGTTATGCTATGTCTTCATAATGTGTAATGCATTAAAACACATGACAAACAACCAATTTCAGATGTAACAACCAATCTGCAAATATAATGCATTTTAACTTTAGTAACAATTATTTATGAAAAGATACAATGCAATATAATGTGCATTATGAACACCTTAATTATGTATTATACATAAATGCTTTAAGAAGTAATGTGTTACCTTAACTTATTTTACTTGAAATGTTCATAGCCATTAATGCTGACCAATATGCCATTACAAATTGATTGGGAACAGTATGAATACTTACTTACAAACATTTGGTGACACCACAATGTAAGATTCAGTTTAAAGGACAATTCCGGCGCAAAATGAACCTAGGGGTTAATAACCCATGGTTACCGAGTTGATCGTTCATGATAATCGAATGTAAAGAGTTTTATCTCTAAAAACTGATTAGCTTATAACGCTAGTATATGGGGCATAGAATATAAGTAAAAAGGGTCCCACTTTATATTAAGGGGTTTTAAGTACTATGTAGCCTACTTATTTTTCGATGTAAGTACAATGTACTTATTGTGTTCATGTTGTATTGCAAAACACTTTTGCTGCTATTGCGGTGTGATACGGGTAAGGTTAGGGACAGGTGTGGTGGTATAAACATGTATGTACACAATAAGTCCATTGTATCAAACTATTAATTTCAATGTAAGTATAGTACTCAAAGCCACTTAATATAAAGTGGGACCATAAAAAGAAATCGCTAGTTAATACCACTAACAAGGCTCAAAATAGCCTCACACTAACACGGTAACATAATGAGGGTCCCTACATGCAAACCGAAGCATTGAGAACTTTGTAAGTGTACAGACCGTTTAATAAGAAGATACTTTATAAAGACTGTACTTTACGCATATACAGGCAGGAGCCATCTTGGAAAACAGTCTCGACCAGTCGAGCCACGAACGCCGTGATAATAGAGCTGAACTGTGACTTAAACCTATCGACCAGCTCATTTAGCGCGGCGTTCGTGGCTCGACTGATCGAGACTGTTTTCAGTCGAGCCTGCTATTCAGTTTTTAGAGATAAAACTCTTTATATTCGATTATCATGAAAACACATCCCAGAGAACGATCGACTCTGTAACCACGTGTTAATTACCCCTAGGTTCATTTTTCGCCGGAATTGTCCTGTAAGCATACTATATGCCTGTGTTGTAGACTGTAACTGAAACTTGAGAGTTTTTCTGAATCTTTTTTTCTTTTCTTTTTCAGACTATATCCAAAAGAAATTCAGTGTGTCTTCATCTGATGTAAAGGCAGTCATAAGAACCAAGCTCAACAATGAGGACAAGCTATTAAAAAAACGAAACCTTCCTGAGTAATGGAAATAGACTATAAAGTGTTTATTTGCAAATTATTCATTTATTCATTTATTTCCTAACTCTCAGCCAGTTATTTAAAGTTTAAATTAAAATAAAAAACACATGTATTGTTACATTGCAGTTTCACTGTTGTTTTGTACATAAATTCATATGTGTGAAAATAAAACATAATTTTCTGGATAATCCGGTTGTATCTGTACAGCATTTTATTAGTACTTGTACTTTTGTATTCTGTATTTTGTATTCTGTATTTTAGTACTACTGCAGTTGTATTTTAGTAATACTTCAGCTGTACTGCATCTGTATCGCAGTATTATTTTACTAGTACCGGTACTTTAGATGTATTGGAGCAGTAATACTGCAGTTGTATTTCAGTAATACTTCAGTTTTATTGCAGTAATACTGCAGTTGTATTTCAGTAATACTTCAGTTTTATTGCAGTAATACTGCAGTTTTATTGCAGTTGTATTTTAGTAATACTTCAGCTGTACTGCATCTGTATCGCAGTATTATTTTATTAATACTTTAGATGTATTGGAGCAGTAATACTGCATTTGTACTCCAGTAAAACTTCAGACATCTTTTTCTTACAGTAATACTGCAATATTGCAGTTTTTTCGTGTCCAAAAAACTGCATTTTTCTACATGTAACAAAAACTGTAGTATTACTTCTAAAAAAACTGCAGTAATTTTTTGTAAGGGCCGCGTCCAGTACACTATCACGATATGATTTAACCAGCACTAGTCAATAAGCAGGCTACGATCAGAGCCGTTAAGAGCACGATTATGCATATAAAGCTAAGCAGACGTCACATAGGGAATGTGTGTTAACATTTCAAACATGCTAGTTTTACATGATTTAAACTGCAGCGGCAGCAGTGAACAGACAGTGCCTATTTGCTTTTGACGCGCTGTGACGCGCCTCTTGCCGGTGTAGAGACTGTTCATGATGCTCGGGATCTCTGATTATCATAATTCCCTGAGTGTATCCTGATGGAAATATAAAGAGGCCTTAAACTCCAACAATCTTTTGAAAACAGAGTGTTTTTGCCACACACACAGTTCAGCGCTACTACTGCGCTCCAGTGCTCCTTTCATTGATGCAAGAATCAGTCAGTTCCCACTTCCCGCCCCGAGCGTAAAGCCTAACGTGATTGGTTGAAGCGATAACGTGCTACGATTGGCCAGCTCGATGTGGCCGTTATCTGATTGGCTTGAGTAGGCGGTGGGTGGAGTCCACCTATTTGTGGATTTCTCTGCACGTCTGCGCTAGAAGTGTTTCAAAATCCACAAATGCGTGAGGGGATTCACAAATGCACAGGAACCGATTCACAAATGTGTGCAGCGATTTACAAATGCACAGGAACCGATTCACAAATGTGTGCAGCGATTTACAAATGCACAGGAACCGATTCACAAATAAATGCCAGGCAGAGTTGTGTTTGAAAATAAGAAAACATTTGTAAATGTTTTATTTATTTGCAAATCTCATTTTATTTATTTGTGAATTTTATAATTTTTTGTGAAACTCTTTACATTTATTTGTGGATCTTAATCTATTCATTTGTGCATTCGATACATTTTTGTGAATCTCTTTACATTTATTTGTGAATATTAATCTATTTATTTGGAATATTGCAACAATAATAACCCCATACCATATCCCTTCCTCCCAAAATATCAAACTATAACCTTCTCCAAAAACACTAAGATGAAATATGTGCTATGTGAAATAAATGTATGAACTTGATTACATACTTAGTTCTACTGAATAGTCATAAACTTTGTTGGAAGATGGCTTCCAAGCACAAGAAGCACAGGGCTATGAGTGAGGGTGAATGGATGGCCCGTCTGCGCAGATTTGCCACACAGGGGGTCTGGCCTTCTGAGGAGGGAAACAGACCGGCACCACGCCAGAAGAAATGGCATGACCTGTATCAGAAGGTAAACTTGGGCATGTATATAAACACAGGAAAGCTATGTAATATATAGAGGGAGCAGATAGTTATGATTCACTGTCATATGTTACAGATTGAGAAGTGTCCACTGCAACACAGGGGGCAAATGTCTCTGTTTGGGGGGACACAGACATGTGACTGTGGTTTCCATACAAAAAAGGTATAAGAAGTGTTTCATAAAACTGTGATGCATGTGTTGATGGTGTATTGTGTATTTTTGAATTTAATTTCCTTTTTTTGTGAAACTGTAGCCTTCCAGTTTGGCCCCTGTGGCCCCTGTGTCATCCACACCATCCACGTCACCAACTGTAACACCAGGGCAGTCAGGAACAACATCTGGAAAGGCACCTTTAAAGCCTACTTTAACTTTGGCATCGGTAAATGCATGTCTTTGCAGATATTTGTTATCATATGTTATAGCATTTTAAAATGCTTCACATAATGTTACTTATTTCTTTTTGTCAGTTTACAAAGCCACGGTATGGTGGGGCCCATGGTGCAGCTTTAAAGCCAAACCTAGGTGTGGCAAGGACGCATGCAACCAAGGTATATAGTAAAAAAAATTTAATTTCATTCCATAAAGATATGCTGAGTTCATCTAATCATTGTTACTGCAATACCTGATAATGATAGATTATTACAGTCAATATTGTAAACTGTGTTCTCTTAATCTTGCAGCCTATTAGCACTTCTCCATTGTCCAGCCATGCATCTAGGACACCATCTCCTGCTCGCAGTCCAAGGCTGTATATTCAGACTGTCTCCCCCCTGTCTCTTCCTCCTTCTTCTGTGTCTGAAGCCACCTCTGCTTCCTGTGCTCCAGGAGCTGTTTCTAGAGTTGTGAGAAACTCTTTAATTTAATCGTTTTCTTCACACTAATATTGTTTGATCACATAAATATGCTACATTTTGAACAAACATTCCTCATAAGTGGCTTTTAATCATATCTACTGTATGTGTTTGCCTTTTTTAATACATTAGGAAGTGTCAGCCGCTGCCTCCTCTGGGACGTCCTCTGCTCCTCTCACCCCTGTGATCAGCTCCACCTGTGTTCCCTCTGCTGCTCCATCTGTGGCTGGATCCTCTGTTCAACCTGCCGAGGATAGGGTGACCGCTCCAGGTTCAGAGTCTGGATGGCTTCCCGCAAAGTTGCTGAAAACCATACCACCACAGGATCAGAAATGGATTTCAGCAGCTTTGTGGAAGCAACATCGGCTTCGTACTGACCTGAAGCTGTGGTATGATCCACCAGAGCCAGCTCTGATCTATCACCAAGGCCCCGCTCCAGAGCGCTTCTTTACACACAGGCTTCTACTGTGGATGCCATACCACCTCTGGAAGGTCAGGCTGTCCTGTCCTGTGTGTGGGAGACAGGTTCTGGATGTGGACCAGTACTACCTGATGATCACGGAGACTCTCTGGTGCAGTGGGTGCAAAACGGCCTTCATTTCCACCAGCAAGGCCATCTTGGACCAGCTGGACTTAGCCCACAGACTGGAATTTAGGCTGATCCTAACTCGAAAGTGAGTATACTGAGATTACTTAGTTTGTGAAACAAATGTTTGTCATTTAAAACACAATTGAGATGAGCTGGTTTTAATGTTTGTCTTTCTGTCTCTCTTTCCCTTTGTTTTATTCAGGTATGCCTGTGACATGCGGGTCATAAGGTTCCTGAGGGAGAGGGCCCTGGGCAACAGCCCCTCTCGCTTAGTGAGGCAGCTGCGGGAGAACCACAGCGAGGAGTGGCTGAAGCGTCTTTTCCGATACCTTGGTGCCTGCTCAGACTTCATCTCCCAGCCAAGCCTGCTCCCTGTGAGGTTTCAGGAGCCACCTGAGCCCGAAACTATCCCCTCCCACAGGTGGATGCTGGCTGTTTATGGGCGAGATATCTTGTGCAGGATTGATCACATTAAAGCCAGCATAACGTCCACATATGGCTGCATCCTAAAGACGGACTCCACCAAAAAGGTAGCTATTTTTAAATTTCAATCAAAAGAATTGAAAATACACCATTAGTAGTAGTAGTAGTAGTACAGTAGTATGTACGTAATGTTCCATATATAAATAATTTAGCATCACTCACTGTCTTTTCTGCGTGATTACAGATCACAAAGAAGCTGTCAGGGTTTGCAAAGGGGACAGCTATGTGGTTAACATCTGTCAGCAATGAGGTGGGCCAGATCCTCATTAGTGTTCTGACAGCTCAGGAGGGTCCAGCCCTGGACCGAATGGCAGCTGACCTCATCCGGAGGTACACTGATGCGGGTGTGGCTCCACCTCAGCTCCTCTATGTGGACTGCGAGCGCTGTCGTGAGGGCACTGGGCAGACCAAGCTCAAGCAGCGATTTGGTGGGTGGCCAGACTTGGTGGTGAAGCTGGACATCTACCACTTCATGCGGCGACTGGCAGCTGGGTGCACTAAAGATGCACATCCTTTTTACCCCATTTTAATGGCACGCATGTCTTGCTGCATTTTTGAATGGGACAGTGGGGATGTGTCTCTGCTGAGGCAGGCCAAGAGGGAGCAGCTGAATCACGAAGGTGTCCCTGGTATCACCGACACTATGGTGGACCAACGGATCACCAAGGAGGAATTGGCCCTGCACTGCCGAAGGCGGACAAGAGGAGAGCAGCAGACCATTCTGATGACCGAGCACCTCCTCAGCGAGCTGATGGGGGTAAAGGGTCGAGACCTTCTTGGTGTCCCTCTCTTGGACCAGGAGAGGATGCAGCACATCTGGCAAGTCCAGAAGAGGCACGTCAAGTGCATTCAGGATGAACCAGGTGTGCTGCTCTACACACAGACTGGCACCACCACCAAAGTTGGTATTGTGCTGCCAAAATACAGATGCGCAAGGGGCTCCACATCACTGGAGTCCTTTCATCTCCACCTGAACAGGTTCATTCCAGGTCAGTATAAATCATTATTCATCAGAAATATTAAGGGTGACACAATGAATGTCTTTCAAATAGCACAGCACAAAAAAAGTAATGTAACGTTATTGATCTTATCTAAAGGAACAAGCGCCAACAGCTTAAATTTCCAGCTGTACCTCCTGGAAGGCCTGAACAGGTGGAATCAGGACCGTAAAATGGCATCTCTGGCATGCACACCTCCGTCCCTGTTAAGCTACTCCGGGGACCTGGTGCACTGTGTCAACACCCACAGTGTTAAGGTACTTGGAAGACAGCTTGTGCCATCTTTTCAGCCACCATCTGTCTATACTGGTGAGTTTTAGCTTTAAATTTCTTTTTATATTGCATAAAAATAGAATATTTATATTATTTTTCTGAAAACTTATTTCCCTTTACTGTGTTCTCATGTCTGTCCCAGGTGAACTCATAGGTATAGATTACCTGTACCGTCAAACAGGGCAGGCCATGCAGGACGTGGATCCTGACTCTGAGGTGACAGAACAGATGTTGGAGGATGTGGGCACGGAGGAGGAGTTGGAGGATGAGGGATTCGGAGATATCAGTTTGGACCTTAACCTGGATCCCACTATTGAGGTGCTGGACCTGTCCCCTGGCTCATCACCCACCACGACCAGCGCGTAGCCAGCACTCCTGCCTCTGTCCAGACTGGGTCTGCTAACACCACCACAGCAGCACCTAATCAACAACTGGTAACTATTCTTACTGTAATAATAACAGTACAAGTAGTATTATTTGTATAGCACTATTAACTTTATTTGTATAGCACTATTCATTTTATTTGTACAGCACCATTAAATGTATTTGTATAGTGCAATGAAAAGAAAAATAGAAACAAACTAAATACCATTAATACAATCTAAAGAGTAAATAGATTAATAAAAAAGCAAAGTAAAAAAGATAGATTAAATTCCATAAACATGTTTTTCCCCCCTTTTTTTCAGTCTTTCAACTGGATGACCAGGGTGCCCTCTGGTCCATCTACCACAACCACCCACGCCGCCTCTGGTCCATCTACCACAACCACGTATGCCGCCTCTGGTCCATCCTCTGCCACAACCACTCACGCCGCCTCTGGTCCATCTGCCACAACCACCCACGCCGCCTCTGGTCCATCTGCCACAACCACCCACGCCGCCTCTGGTCCATCTGCCACAACCACCCACGCCGCCTCTGGTCCATCTGCCACAACCACCCACGCCGCCTCTGGTCCATCTGCCACAACCACCCACGCCGCCTCTGGTCCATCTGCCATGACTGGTCCATCCGCCACAACCACCCACGCCGCCTCTGGTCCATCCGCCACAACCACCCACGCCGCCTCTGGTCCATCTGCCACAACCACCCACGCCGCCTCTGGTCCATCTGCCACAACCACCCACGCCGCCTCTGGTCCATCCGCCATGACTGGTCCATCCGCCACAACCACCCACGCCGCCTCTGGTCCATCCGCCACAACCACCCACGCCGCCTCTGGTCCATCCGCCACAACCACCCACGCCGCCTCTGGTCCATCCGCCACAACCACCCACGCCGCCTCTGGTCCATCCATCCGGCAGCTGGTCCTGGGCAATGGGACTGTGATGGAGAATACCACCCTGCAATTGTTTGAGGTGAATCAAACAACCTTAATTCAGTGGCACAACAAGCGGCTGAAGAGGCAAGAATGTGCCATCCTGCTTCAGGGTGTGAACTTGCCAGCCCCCATTCCTATTGCTGCTAGGCCTCTCCCCCCTGGACAGATTCGCCCCACTGCAGCACCCCTACAGCCTGGTCCCCAACACCGCTACCACTTGCCTGAAAGCACAGTGGGAAAGGCAGTGGACAAGCGAAAGTCTTCAGTTCCAGCTCCGCACCCCCCTCCTCCAAAAGTTTTCCGGCCAAGGCAGTTGTTCCCTGCTGATTCTGCTCCTTTACCTGTTATCACCAACCCCAGTCCTGCATTTGCACCCATTGTCCAAACACCTGTTTCTGTTCCTTTACCTGTCATCCCCAACCCCAGTCCTGCCTTTGGCCCGTTTGTGTTTTTGTGTCCAGCTCCAGTTCCTGCCGTCCGGCAGATTGCTCCTGCTGGCCCCATTCCCTCCCCACCACCTGCTCGGAGGCCCTACGTCCGCACTGTGGACAAAAACAAGTGCAGTCTGTGCCACCAGCCCCGAAACAAAGTTACTGGCCACGGCCAGTATTATGGCCACATTTACTGTCCCCAGACTGCTGTTATGCCACTTGACCAGTGGATGGAGGAGATGAAGAAGAAGAGGGCAGATAAAAAAATATAATTAGTTTATTTCAAAATGCTACATGTGTGTGTGTGCGTGTGTGTACGCCTCCGTTAGGGTCATTTGTTCACCCTCCATGAAGCTAATTTGTTCATTTGCTTTTTAAATTTGTTCATTTACCCCATATGAGACTATGTAAGCTAACTGTAAAGCTTTTTGTTTGTAAATAGTCCACAACCTGTTATATACTGTGTGCGTGCATGTGTGCATGCTCATAAGGGTGTGTTTATGTGAGAGAGAAGGAGAAGGTGTTTGTAAATAAAAAATAAAAATAACTTTATTTCTACAACAGTATCCTTTGGCTTTTTTCTATCAAACCTATCTGGAAAACTTTCTACAAACTCACAACATAATGGTATTCCAGACAGATCCACAGTGTGTGAGAAGTGAATGTCAGAAACATTTATTTGATATAAAGGTTTATTATTATTTATTATAAGCAGTAGTAGCATCATATTCTTATTTTAATTATTTGTATTGCAACAAAGCATTAAAATTACAAGAAAGGGACAGAATTGTATAACAGGTCCACAGGATGTGAGAAGTGATTGTCAGAAACATTTCTTTGATATAAAGGTTTATTATTACTATTATTATTATTATAAGCAGTAGAAGTAGTTGTAGTAGTAGTAGTATCATATTCTTATTTTTATTATTGTTATTGCAACAATTACCAATTCTATTTGTATCAGTTTTTAAGCTATATTTGATAGATTCATAGCACTTTGTAAGAGTTTGCATTAATTGATGCATGTTCCAATCGGGATTCGAACCGACGATTTTCTCTTTTTTCCTCTCTTTTTTTCTCTTTTCCTTCCCCCTTCTTCCCCTTCTTTACACACACACACACACACACACACACACACACACACACACACACACACACACACACACACACACACACACACACACACACACACACACACACACACACACACACACACACACACACACACACTTTTGTTTGTTTGACTATATTAATGAGGACATTGCATAGACTTCCATTGCCTTTATGTCAGGTTAATGATATTTTCTATCGCCAAACCAACCCTTACCCCTAAACCTACCCATCACACATGTGTAAACACTATATGTAAATAAAAAATGTTTGTGTTGAAAATGTATAGTGCAGTTGTCATACAATTAACTTTGTTTCTCTTTTTAGTTCACTAAGTCACGGTTTACTGGGTCCCAGATGTCCTCACTGAAGCCAAATTTAGTGGGTCGGAGGAGCCCCAGCCCCTCTCCACCCTCTTCAAGGACCCCCAGCCCTTCTCCCAGCCCCTCTCCTCCTCCATCCTCTGTGAGGGCCCCATCTATGGCCTCTGTGAGGACCACCACCCCTTCTCCATTCTCTGTGAGGAGCCCCAGCCCCTCTCCACCCTCTTCAAGGAACCCCAGCCCTTCTCCCAGCCCCTCTCCTCCTCCATCCTCTGTGAGGGCCCCATCTATGGCCTCTGTGAGGACCACCACCCCTTCACCATCCTCTGTGAGGAGTGCCAGTCCTGCTCCATCCTCTGTGAGTATAGCAACACCAATTTACTTCTTTTTTTTATTATTCACTTTGGTACTGTTTCACAAGTAAGGCATACATTTTCAAAACTCTTTACAAAACTCTAAACTGATCACACTTGTAACACAGCTAGTCCTTCTTTCAAAACCTGATCTCATTCATGCTTTCATTTTAGTTAAACTAATTGAGAAGAGATGCAAATCAAAAGTTTGATAGTAATTCAATTAAATTCACATTTATCTGTGTATTTTTTTTAAATTATTGTTTATATATTATACATTTTATTTATAATTTATGCATTTACATTGCATATAGTTTAAAAGCAGCTTTACAAAAAATGCATGCGTCTAGATTACAATTTAGAGTGATCTGTTATCAGAGATGTACAAATCACACAGTTATTAAGCTATAGTAAGCTAATAATGTAGTAATTTAAACAATGTCTTAATTTCCACAAATGGAAATACGCTGACATGCTTAGAAAAAAAAGTGCACTTTTGATTATCTGTTGTATTATTAGTACTAAGAGTTTTGAAAATGTACCAATTGCTTGTGGGAATTGCACCAAAGCAATTAAAAAACACTATTATTGGACAGGCTGTGGTGTATATTAGAGCAGCCTTTATTTATACAATAAATAAATTGTCTTCCAAACAGGAGGAGCCTGGAGGAGTCATGCCAGCCCCGGCTGGGGCCTCAGCTTCAGCTTCATTCTGGTTGCCAGGAGAAATGAGCAAGACCATCCCTGTGCAGGACCAGAGATGGATTGCCAACAACTTATTTCACTCTGGCAAGCTGCGGCCAGATTTGAAGCTGTGGTATGAGCCCCCTGTCCCAGCCCTCATTTACCACCAGACACCAACCCCAGACCGGTTCTTCACCCATCGGTTGATGGTGTGGATGCCCTACCACCTGTGGAAGGTGAGGGTGTTCTGCCCAGAGTGTGGCAAGAACCTGACGGGCTATGGTGTCCACAAGAGGGCTCGGAAGGTCCTGGACATTGACAGGTACTACCTGATGGTGACAGAGACACTCAGGTGCACTGTGTGTTCTCTGAACTATCTGTCGACTAGTCAGACTGTCCGGGACCAGCTTGACCTGCCTCACCAGAAAATGTTCCGGCTGATCCTGACCCGCAAGTGAGTAAATCAGTGTAGAAAAAATGTTGATTGTGAAGACTTAAACCACTGAATTGACCCTTCAATTAACATGTAACTAATCACAGCAACAATGCGTTTTCAGGTATGCCTGTGACATCCGTGTCATTAGGCTGCTTTGGGACCGGACGCTGGGCAACAGTCCAGCTCGATTGGTGAGGCAGTTGAAAGAGAACCATGGGGAGGAATGGCTGAATCGGTTGGTACACTATCTTGGGGAGTGTGCTGACTTTGTGGATCGACCCAGCCTCTTTCCAGTGGTCTGCCAGGAGCCTCCAGAGCCCATCGATATACCCACCAGTCGTTGGGTGCTGTCCGTATACGGCAGGGACATCCTCTGCCGTATAGACCACATCAAGGCCAGCATCACGTCGACCTTTGGCACCATCTTAAAGATGGATTCCACCAAAAAGGTAATAAATAATGGGACTCTGTAATAGATTTACATGTTCTTAAATACTGCCAGATAGACATTTTCAATTCTCAAATTAGATTTTGCTCTCTTAAAACAATAAGTTCAGATCTCTGAATGTGTTGTTACGTTTGTAAATTCCAGATCACAAAGAAGCTGGCTGGCCATGGACGGGGGACAGCACTCTGGGTGAGCTCCATTGGCAACGAGGTAGGCCAGATAGTGACCAGTGTCCTGTCGGTGCAGGAGGGGCCGGGACTGGACAGGATGGTGGCTGGTGTCATGGAGCGGTACCGCCAGGCAGCCGTTCCACCCCCAGTGCTGCTGTATGTGGACTGTGGCTGCTGCGTGAGTGAGGGGGCAACCAGTAAGCTGCAGACCAGGTTTGGGAAATGGCCAGACCTCCACATACGGCTGGACATCTGTCACTTCATGAGAAGGCTGGCCGTGGGCTGCACCACCGATGCCCATCCCCTCTACCCAACCTTCATGGGATGCCTGTCCGCCTGCATTTTTGAGTGGGATGCGGGGGACCTCAACCTGTTGCGGCTGGCGAAAAAACAACAGTTGATGCAGGAGGGTATGCCAGCCATCACTGACCTCCTGGTGGACAGGATCATCAGTAAAAGGGACCTCAGCCTTTACTGCCGCAGGAGGACGCGCAGTGAGGAGGACACCATTCGCCTTATTGATAGGCTGCTGCAGGAGCTGGGGGGGACAAATGGGAGGGACCTTATGGGTGTGCCACTGCTGGATCAAGTGCGCATGGAGCACATCTGGCGTGTGCAGAAACGCCATGTCAAGTGCATCCAGGACTTGCCAGAAGTGCCACTCTACACTGAGGTGGGCACCACCAAAAAAGCAGGGGTCATCCTGACCAGGTATCGCTGTGCCAGAGGGTCCACATCCCTGGAATCTTTTCATTGCCACCTGAACAGGTTTATTCCAGGTTAGTGTCTCACATGTATGATGTCTTAAATAAATGCGATGCATTATTCAGATTGAAAGGCAAGTCCTTTTACAGTGGTATAAATGTTTGGTTCTTCTTCTAGGAACCAGTGCCAATGCACTGAATTTCCAGCTCTACCTCCTGGAAGGCCTGAACAGGTGGAATCAGGATCGGGGGACTGCGGCAGTGACCAGCAAGCCAGCGTCCCTTCTCACCTACTCCGGGGATATGGCTCACTGCGTCAACACCAACAGCCTGAAGGTGTTTGGCCGGGCTTTTGTGCCAACATTCAGGGCACCTGCCAAATACACTGGTATGTCTTACCCTTATCTGGCTACATTATATTTTTAATTTGTGGGTTTTCAATGTTCCAACTGAAGATTGAGTCTATCATTTTATTATTCCCATTAACAAAGCCAACCGTACACTGAGTCTGATTACAGTTGCATTCTATCTGGACAGAATGCTTTGAATATAATTAGTCATGTATGTGTGGGCTTTTTTGTTCTTTTTCATAGGAGAGCTGCTTGGTGTTGACTATCTCCTGAGTCAGACTGGACAGCCCCTGGTGGTGAACCCCGACTCAGAGGAGACAGAGAACATGCTGGAGGATGTGGATGAAGGCGTGGACGAAGAAGACGAGGGCTTCGGGGAAGACCAGACTCCTGACATTACTGTGTCAAGTCTTACGGATGACCCAAGCTTCTCTGTCTCCTCCTGCTTCATGCCCTCCTCTGAGTCTCTCTCCTCCACCACGCCTGCTTCCTTCTCTCAGCCTGCTGCCTCATCCACCTTGGCTGCTTCCCTGGCTGCTCCCTCCTGCCAGCCTGTTGCCTCAACCTTTACTGCCTCCTCCTCCTCCACCCGGCCTGCTGCCTCATCCACCTGTCCCACTGCCTCATCCACCTGTCCTGCTGCCTCATCCACCCAGCCTGCTGCCTCAACCACCTGTCTCGCTGCCTCATCCAGCCAGCCTGCTGCCTCATCCACCTGGCCTGCTGCCTCGTCCACCTGTCCCGCTGCCTCATCTACCTGTCCTGCTGCCTCATCCACCCGGCCTGCTGCCTCTTCCACCATGGCTGCTGCCTTTGCTGTTCCCTCCTGCCAGCCTGTTGCTTCCACCCAGTCTGCTGCCTCTTCCACCCAGTCTGCTGCCTCCTCCATGCCGCAGCCAGGTGCATCAGCATCTCCTGATGAGTCTGTGGTATGTCAATACTTTGTTAAATGTGCACTAATCTATATAATGACTGGATTGCTCATGACACATATTGGTATGCCCTCAAATTCAATTGAATTAATAGGAAATCATCTGATTTTAATGTGAATTTCCACTTTCCAGTCTCCCTGTACATTCTAAAAACACGGACATACTAAACATTGCTAAACATACAAAAAATAAAAAAATAAATTATTTATTTAAAGTCTGGAGTTTCCCCTGCTTATTAAAAGTTACGTTCATATTCTTTAAAGTAGGGGATATCATTTTAGAATACAATAATCAATCCTGGCATTTATAAGGACCAGTGTATATGTATCTGTGTTTTGTCCCACTTCACTGTCCTCATATTGTTGCTCATATCTTTATTTTTTTCAGGCTGTGGATGACTTTGGTGTACCAGGCCTGGACAGAGTCGACAGCCTGGCGGAGTGTCTTGTGGAGCTCAGGAACCATCCCTCTCTGGTACTCACCAACCAGCAGGTCAGGATCATTCAACTTTTTCTACTATCCCTCTTTGACTTGTCATACATGTTTACACTTGCTTGTTTTGTTTCTCATTTGCTCTGTATTATATGCTCTTCTCTGCTTAGGTGAGCAATATAGTTGGTCTTTGGCTGAACCTGCTTGACTACGACAAGCAGAGAGTTGTGTTCTCTCCCAGACACAAGAGCAGGCTGGATACTGGGAGGTTCAGGTCCCCCAAGAAGAGGCAGGAGTTCACTCCAGGGGTGGAGAGTGTGAAGAGGCACGCACTCACCACCACTGCCCCACTTGCCCAGTGGCCAGATTGTTCTCGCCTGATTGAGACAATCTTCGTCAGGCTCTGTGCCATCCACCGGAGTCCCAAGAAGAAGGGGACTGGCACAGTGTCCAGATGGGACCTCATCCTGGGGGACTACAGAAAAATCAGGCAGTGCATTCTGGCCAATGCAACGGTAATGCAGCAGACCTCCATCCAGCTGGTGGACGTGAGCCACACCACCTTGGTCCAGTGGCACAACAGCCGCGTAAAAAGACAGGACAATGCGGTAGTGATGCAGGGGCTGGAACTGCCTAGCCGGTTGTCTGTGGCTGCTGAACCTCTGCTCCCTGCCAATGTGCGCCCCCCATCTGCGCCCCCTCAGCCAGGCCTGGCTCACCAGTACCACCTGCCAAGCAGCACCGTGGGCCAGGCACAGGTGAAGAGGAAGAGAAATATCCCTACAGCCCCAGTGGTTTTGGCACCAGCAGCTGAAACCCCACCAACCCAGCGGCAACTTTTTCCTGCTCCACCCCCAGGCACTCAACTCCTGATGTTCAGGAGCCCTTCACAGGGGCCCGTCTTGGTTGCTGCTCCACAGGCTCTCAGGGTCAGCCTCTCCTCTGCCCCTCCTGCTCCTTCTGCTCCAGTTCGAAAACTGACCCGCAAAGTGCAGCACAACACGTGCAAGAAATGCGGGCAGTTCAGAACAGCAGAGACTGGGCACAGCCAGTATAAGGGCATTGTTTACTGCCCCTCAGTAGAGACAGTGCCAAAGGAGCAGTGGTTGGAGGAAATAAAAAAAAGAAAATAAATTTATTTGTATACTTCTTGTAAATAGTTCTCTTTGTATATAGTTTTCCTTGTATATAGTTTTCAATGTCCTGTTCTATTGCACTTTATTTTTAAAAGGATGACAATAAAATGTAAGATTTAATAAAATTTGGTAATTTGATCATACATTCTTCTCTCCTTGTTTTTTGTGTTCTCTTTTACTATAGTATCATTCAAAATATATAGTAACTTGTCAAAAATGAAATAATTGACTAGTTTTTACAATAGTTTTTAGAAAATAACTGAAGCAAAAATATAATTAAAACTATAGTATAAGTTACTATAAAAAATATCTAGAATCAGTTATATGTCATTAGTACAATACTAATTTATATTGTAAAATGGCAGAACAGAAATAAGTTCTGTATTGTGGAAACCAGTTATATGATTTTTAATGATAAAACATAACTCACAGCATAACACAGCAATCTCATTTTCTGGCAGTAGTGGGATTCGAACCACTAACCTTGTGATCAGCTTTACTCCCATATAAATGTATAGGAAGATACAAAAAACAGTTTTTGCGATCATTTTTGACAAACGTAGACTTTCAAAAATATTGATGTTGGGGGGAAAAAGTCATAAAAAATCTCTTTCTTCTCTTTTCCTCTCCTTTTCTCTCTTTTTTCCTCATTTTTCCCTCTTCCCCCTTCTTACCTCTTCTTCCCTTTCTTCCCCCCCCTTAACAGACTATTGTTCCCCAGCTTTGGCGCAATCGGTTAGCGCGTTCGGCTGTTAACCGAAAGGTTGGTGGTTCAAGCCCACCCAGGGACGAAAGGTGTTTTTCGGTGTCGTGCTGCAATGTAACCGCAAGCACGTCTGCAGAATTTAGCACAATCTCATTTAGGACGCGTGACACGACATTTCTTTGCCCCTTTTAGCGTATACAGCTTGGTCAGTTGCCTCGTGTTCAAAAAAGACAGCGGGCGTTATGTGAAAGTTTACATCAGCTCAAGTCTGCTGTGGCGCGTGGATGGATTCTTCATGTTTTGTTCCGGGTGGTTTGAGGCCTGTGTTCCAGAGAGGTCCTGCTCAAAACTCCTTTTAAAACACCATCGAGCATCTGCAATAACTCCCGACTTTGATCGAATGTGGATTATGTTTGTTATTACGAGGACACCGGTAACTTGAGACCTATCGGGCATGAGGTCAATCGAATGCGCCCATATGTACTAGCGTTTCATTGTAGGTCACGTTCCGTCTGGAGGTTGGTTCCTCCAACTCCTTGTTGTTTTCTCTCACTTTTGCCTTTGGAAATTTGTAGAAGATTGCCTTTCGGTAACCGCTCTCTCACTCGACAGACGGAAACGGATCGAAGCAGATGACAGGGACTGCCCGGCTAGCTCAGTCGGTAGAGCATGAGACTCTTAATCTCAGGGTCGTGGGTTCGAGCCCCACGTTGGGCGTATCTATTAGCCCTCTCTCTTCCCAACGGGTCTCTGTTTCCAGCGTGCAAACTGGCGAGTCTGTGTTTGCCCTAAAAGTCCCAGTCTGCTTTTTTATAACCTAACACAGGGACCGGCTCCTCGTGGGTCTCTGTGGCGCAATCGGTTAGCGCGTTCGGCTGTTAACCGAAAGGTTGGTGGTTCAAGCCCACCCAGGGACGAAAGGTGTTTTTCGGTGTCGTGCTGCAATGTAACCGCAAGCACGTCTGCAGAATTTAGCACAATCTCATTTAGGACGCGTGACACGACATTTCTTTGCCCCTTTTAGCGTATACAGCTTGGTCAGTTGCCTCGTGTTCAAAAAAGACAGCGGGCGTTATGTGAAAGTTTACATCAGCTCAAGTCTGCTGTGGCGCGTGGATGGATTCTTCATGTTTTGTTCCGGGTGGTTTGAGGCCTGTGTTCCAGAGAGGTCCTGCTCAAAACTCCTTTTAAAACACCATCGAGCATCTGCAATAACTCCCGACTTTGATCGAATGTGGATTATGTTTGTTATTACGAGGACACCGGTAACTTGAGACCTATCGGGCATGAGGTCAATCGAATGCGCCCATATGTACTAGCGTTTCATTGTAGGTCACGTTCCGTCTGGAGGTTGGTTCCTCCAACTCCTTGTTGTTTTCTCTCACTTTTGCCTTTGGAAATTTGTAGAAGTTTGCCTTTCGGTAACCGCTCTCTCACTCGACAGACGGAAACGGATCGAAGCAGATGACAGGGACTGCCCGGCTAGCTCAGTCGGTAGAGCATGAGACTCTTAATCTCAGGGTCGTGGGTTCGAGCCCCACGTTGGGCGTATCTATTAGCCCTCTCTCTTCCCAACGGGTCTCTGTTTCCAGCGTGCAAACTGGCGAGTCTGTGTTTGCCGTAAAAGTCCCAGTCTGCTTTTTTATAACCTAACACAGGGACCAGCTCCTCGTGGGTCTCTGTGGCGCAATCGGTTAGCGCGTTCGGCTGTTAACCGAAAGGTTGGTGGTTCAAGCCCACCCAGGGACGAAAGGTGTTTTTCGGTGTCGTGCTGCAATGTAACCGCAAGCACGTCTGCAGAATTTAGCACAATCTCATTTAGGACGCGTGACACGACATTTCTTTGCCCCTTTTAGCGTATACAGCTTGGTCAGTTGCCTCGTGTTCAAAAAAGACAGCGGGCGTTATGTGAAAGTTTACATCAGCTCAAGTCTGCTGTGGCGCGTGGATGGATTCTTCATGTTTTGTTCCGGGTGGTTTGAGGCCTGTGTTCCAGAGAGGTCCTGCTCAAAACTCCTTTTAAAACACCATCGAGCATCTGCAATAACTCCCGACTTTGATCGAATGTGAATTATGTTCTTATTACGAGGACACCGGTAACTTGAGACCTATCGTTCATGAGGTCAATCGAATGCGCCCATATGTACTAGCGTTTCATTGTAGGTCACGTTCCGTCTGGAGGTTGGTTCCTCCAACTCCTTGTTGTTTTCTCTCACTTTTGCCTTTGGAAATTTGTAGAAGTTTGCCTTTCGGTAACCGCTCTCTCACTCGACAGACGGAAACGGATCGAAGCAGATGACAGAGACTGCCCGGCTAGCTCAGTCGGTAGAGCATGAGACTCTTAATCTCAGGGTCGTGGGTTCGAGCCCCACGTTGGGCGTATCTATTAGCCCTCTCTCTTCCCAACGGGTCTCTGTTTCCAGCGTGCAAACTGGCGAGTCTGTGTTTGCCGTAAAAGTCCCAGTCTGCTTTTTTATAACCTAACACAGGGACCAGCTCCTCGTGGGTCTCTGTGGCGCAATCGGTTAGCGCGTTCGGCTGTTAACCGAAAGGTTGGTGGTTCAAGCCCACCCAGGGACGAAAGGTGTTTTTCGGTGTCGTGCTGCAATGTAACCGCAAGCACGTCTGCAGAATTTAGCACAATCTCATTTAGGACGCGTGACACGACATTTCTTTTCCCCTTTTAGCGTATACAGCTTGGTCAGTTGCCTCGTGTTCAAAAAAGACAGCGGGCGTTATGTGAAAGTTTACATCAGCTCAAGTCTGCTGTGGCGCGTGGATGGATTCTTCATGTTTTGTTCCGGGTGGTTTGAGGCCTGTGTTCCAGAGAGGTCCTGCTCAAAACTCCTTTTAAAACACCATCGAGCATCTGCAATAACTCCCGACTTTGATCGAATGTGGATTATGTTCTTATTAAGAGGACACCGGTAACTTGAGACCTATCGTTCATGAGGTCAATCGAATGCGCCCATATGTACTAGCGTTTCATTGTAGGTCACGTTCCGTCTGGAGGTTGGTTCCTCCAACTCCTTGTTGTTTTCTCTCACTTTTGCCTTTGGAAATTTGTAGAAGTTTGCCTTTCGGTAACCGCTCTCTCACTCGACAGACGGAAACGGATCGAAGCAGATGACAGGGACTGCCCGGCTAGCTCAGTCGGTAGAGCATGAGACTCTTAATCTCAGGGTCGTGGGTTCGAGCCCCACGTTGGGCGTATCTATTAGCCCTCTCTCTTCCCAACGGGTCTCTGTTTCCAGCGTGCAAACTGGCGAGTCTGTGTTTGCCGTAAAAGTCCCAGTCTGCTTTTTTATAACCTAACACAGGGACCAGCTCCTCGTGGGTCTCTGTGGCGCAATCGGTTAGCGCGTTCGGCTGTTAACCGAAAGGTTGGTGGTTCAAGCCCACCCAGGGACGAAAGGTGTTTTTCGGTGTCGTGCTGCAATGTAACCGCAAGCACGTCTGCAGAATTTAGCACACCGTCTCATTTAGGACGCGTGACACGACATTTCTTTGCCCCTTTTAGCGTATACAGCTTGGTCAGTTGCCTCGTGTTCAAAAAAGACAGCGGGCGTTATGTGAAAGTTTACATCAGCTCAAGTCTGCTGTGGCGCGTGGATGGATTCTTCATGTTTTGTTCCGGGTGGTTTGAGGCCTGTGTTCCAGAGAGGTCCTGCTCAAAACTCCTTTTAAAACACCATCGAGCATCTGCAATAACTCCCGACTTTGATCGAATGTGGATTATGTTCTTATTAAGAGGACACCGGTAACTTGAGACCTATCGTTCATGAGGTCAATCGAATGCGCCCATATGTACTAGCGTTTCATTGTAGGTCACGTTCCGTCTGGAGGTTGGTTCCTCCAACTCCTTGTTGTTTTCTCTCACTTTTGCCTTTGGAAATTTGTAGAAGTTTGCCTTTCGGTAACCGCTCTCTCACTCGACAGACGGAAACGGATCGAAGCAGATGACAGCGACTGCCCGGCTAGCTCAGTCGGTAGAGCATGAGACTCTTAATCTCAGGGTCGTGGGTTCGAGCCCCACGTTGGGCGTATCTATTA